>NC_142677.1:18931637-19294137 GCF_964200805.1 Pocillopora damicornis
AAAACCGAAAACCGAAAAAAGAGACTTACGCGGATGCCTTTAACAAATTTGCGTATTTTCTTTCAAATCTTTCTTGACGAAAGATAGATCTCGGCCCCTTTTGTCTGAAAGAAAACTTTTTAACGTCAACGTACTGTATTAGAATCATGTGGAGCAAAATGCGATAGGATTTGTTTCTCGACTGATTTTGGTTAATATGGAGAAAAAAACTGATGCTAATTCGCGCTCAAACAGAATGTTAACGAAGTTTCTATCACGGAATCGCTTCACATTTCTCAAATTTTCAACTTACGCTGTAGATTCTGCTCTCGCTTTTTAAATTACACCCCAGAAGTCAGTGCCTTGACCTTCGATGTTTTACCGAAATTCAGTTCAATCTCAGCTCTGTATATTGTTATGATACTTCAGTAATGTCTTGTTACATGTTCATTTCAGTCACAGCACAGCTCATCCAGCAGTGTAGATAGCATGGGGAGGGCGGACGACAAACCGGTCACTAGTGCCCCTTTACACAGGCAACCCAACTTCTTGTCTGAGATGAAAGTGGTCTTGGGAAAGCAAGCTCAGTCTGTTGACAATATTGCTACAGAGAGCGGAGATGGTACGCACATAGCTTCCTTGTAGAATCACCAATTTATAAATTTAAAAAAAAAAGCACGATACCCATTAGGTTTTGATGATACTTTCTGGTTCAGCAAGAAAGAAAATTGTGTTGAATCTCAGGCAAGTAATAATTTGAATGTATATACCTGGTCAGATGAATCATTATTTTGAGTACTAAAATATGGTAAGTTGTTACTGAGTAAGTAAGTCAATACGTCGCAAAGAAGAGGCCTTCAAATTATGAAAGACAACTTGGTTAAGCAAATTTATTTACTCATGGAGATGCAAAGTTTTGATGGAGACGTTAGTCATGTTCATGATAGTTACAAGCATTTTCTTGACATTGGTCAATTGTTTATAGTTTGGTTTTTCTCCCTAGGTAAATTACAGCAAGATCAGAAGCCTCGACCACCCCTCCCTGGTAGACAAGCGTCGCCTCCTGTGATGGAGACCCAAAGGAATATTCCTTCATCTAATTCCGCAGGTTCCCCGAAAAGGGTCCCTGATGTGCCATCTAGACCAGGGTCCACAGTGTCGGTACCTCACAGGGCACCTCCTCCAATACCTACACGACCAAATTCCAAGAATGCAGAGGAACGTAGGAAGTCCGATGATGTACAAGCAGTTGAAACGTCCCTATCAAAAGATTTGGCAAACGAGGTTATATCGAATGACCCCATACTCGAAACAAAAACTCTTGAATCTGCAAAGCTTAACAATGATCAAAGTCAGAAACCGAAAATAGGAAAAGCGACAGGAGGCGAGCTACTGGAGGGTCAGGTTCACCTTAAACCTGCCCCAGTAAAACAACAAGGCGACGAAATTACCGGCGAAGGCGTAATAAAGCCCAGACACAGACCACCGCCCTTGCCACCTCGACCCAAGAATTCAACAAATGCTCAGGAAGACACGGATGCTCGTAGTGTGGAGACTCAAACAAGTCCTCCGCATGCTAAACAAGGAAAGTTCGGCAAGGACTTAAAATTAGCGGCTTCAACCGAAGAGATTTATAAAGTGCCTTCAGTTCACAACGTTAGCGAGAAACCACAGCTTAAACCGAAACCCAAACCGAAGCCAAGACCGCGCGCAAAACAGGCTGAAACACAAGACACAGGAAATGAGCTGTATACAGCGGTGCCCCCACCACGCCCTGTCGAGGGGACAAAATCGGGAGTTACGCGTACCCATGGGGAATCTAGCAGCGGCAGTATGGGAACAAACATGGTTAGAGTAGAAAGTAAGCCGTCAATTTCGAAAAGAACTGAGTTAGAAGTTTCGAAAAACGAAGCGGAGGACCACTCTTCGCCGCCAGTTCCGGTGCCACGAGTTAAACGAGCTTCGCACTCATTAGGGGAGATGGTGGAAAGAAAACTGCATATAGAGCACATCGATCTAACTCAGGAACCCTACACAGATGCGGTAAGTATAAGCTAACGTACAATGCACGTCTGTTTGATCTTAATCACTAACCCTTCCACTCCCAAGATCTCGTCAGTAAGTCTCCTTACTGCCAAACATACAATTTATGATGCTAGCAGGGAGAATTTGCTATAGGATCAACCAATAATCGTCAAGTTGATATTTTTTTGTATTCTCATCAATTATCTGCTTGATACTGCACTGATATTTTAAGGAGAAATTCTGTCTCGGTCACTCATGGGAGATAAAGAGTCAATCAAGTTCCCTAGAAGCTCAAAGTTTGTTGGAATCTGGTTAGTTTGAAGGGCCTCGTTCTTAAATCCGTTGTCAGAAAGTGCGCTGTTATGGGTGATAAAAACCTGAACTAAGCTTCGCAGCTTATTTTAAATCTTGAAATTTTTCTTCCAAGATTTTTTGAATTGTTTGTTACCAGACCGTATCAATCTTCTCTATCGATGGCCGTCCTTTTTGATTTTTTTCTTCTTGATGGTATTTTTATATATCCTAGAAACTTGGAAGTTTTCCCTGGTTCCCGAATGAGAAATCGACTCTAATTCTGTGCGTATTTCTTTTAACAACAGACTACTGCTATTGTTTAGAAACCTCACACTCAGCAATATACTGCCGTAAATGTATTCTATTGTATATTTAACCGACGAATATATTTTTTTCTTTCTAGAATGGTTGCTGGGGTGTCCCAGTGAATCTTGTGGACCGATACGCTGAAGAACTCCGCCGATCACACGAAGAACTCGCTAATATTTTGGAGAGATTAAGAGTCGGGAAGCTAAAGCAAGCTGGTAGAACAGCTGTAAGTAGACAAAGTGAAATTACGCTGAATTTTTTTGGCCTTTTTTATGGTTGATTCGGTTCGGAAACTTATTTTCGCTTCAAGGTACAACGATTGAAGTCGATGTAAGTTAAAAAAAAAGAGTGACGCATCACTTTTAAGTGTTTCTTACAGATAACGTTTGTGACAAGATACCCGAAGATCTACTAATATAGAATAGCTTTCTCTTCACTGATGACAAATCGCCAAGGAATCGGCAGACTATGGCAGTCCCTCCTTTTCGACGAAATCCCACGCGCAAGACAAAAAAATTAGCGAAAAAAAAAATCATATCTACTTAAACATGCATGGGATAAGCTGTTGTTACTGAAAAATAATTCTTCCTTTTTTCGTGTATCATTTGATTGTTTACGATTCCCACAGGTTCCCTGTAACGTATCGGAATTAAAATTTGCAAGAGATCCTCTCGGAAGCTTGGGAAGTATGGAAGAGTGGCTGATTTCATTAGGTCTACCCATGTATATCACCAGTCTTGCTGAAGTAGAATATGACGACATGGCAGCCATGCCTGGTATGGAGGAAAGACATTTCCAATTTGCGGGTATATCAGATCCTAGGCATATGAGCCGGCTATTGGCTTCAGTAGAGGAGATGAGTAGGTGACACGAAATAAGGGACCCTAAAATGAGCTCCACTATAGTGTTTCCTGAAGGACCTGTGATATTTGGCGCCTTTCTAAACCAAGGATGTCAAAGAAATCATTGTTGACAAAGAAGCTACTTGTCACTTAAAGACGTTATTCGTTTTGGTGAAAATATTGACAAAATTGTTGTGAAGAGTGCATTTCAAGAACATTGCAATCAAGAAATATGAATATGAAACATTAAGATATTAACGAATAACCAGAAATTCAAATAAATTCATACATAGATGAATTGAAAATTACATTACAGGAAGGATTTGCTTGTAGAGTTAACAAAATGAGCGAAGCCGGCTATATCAAGAGTCGAGCGAGCAAAACGTTTTATTAATTATCCGTTGTAATATGGTAAACAGGCTGCGCTGCACGTACGGTGCTCCTGTTTGTTGTTTGAAATAAATCAACGTGAAAGAAGCCCTCTGCCTGGTCACCTGCTCTCTTTTTTCATTATACGATCCAAGGCTGGAAAGTTTTGGTCCGAACGATAAAGTCAATTTTTTTTCTTTGATCAGTGAGTTGTCACGGGATTTGTAGCCTTTTCATACTTTGAAACCGGTCACTTTTCTTCACCGGGGGAGGGAAGGGAGGTTGGAGGATTTTGGTTTTGTCACTAAAAAATACCTAATTCCCCTTGTAAAGCATTGTAGTATTGTTACGCCTACCCCTTCCCTCCCCCCCTCTACTCATTCACAGTTAATTGGCACTCAATTGTATATATCCACCTTTATACTCTATTGACGACGACCGATGCTTCTTCGCTTCTCCCTGAAAACCATGTAATCCTCCCTCTGGCGGTAGTTAACAACTGGTCTATTACCTCGGTGTAATTCTCTCATGTCCACTCATTCCACGCGAAAGCCTTACTTTGTATTATTCTCTCGTAACCGTTTATCTATAAGAAAAAAGCATCACCTCATCTGTGTAAATTGTGTTGTAACGGAGGACAAGTTAACTGGCTTAAACCAACTACCCTCTGTAGTAAGATTTCCGCACAACCCATGATTCAATATCCATACAGTTCTTGGATAAAGAAAACAGTGGCGAAAACAGCAGATTGCCTTTGGGACTACGACTTTGTTTTCCAATAATGTGGGGCTGTGCGGAAATCCCATCCTCTCGATAAATAAGATAGAAACACTTTCTAGGGGTAAATTTAAAATTTTATCAATTCCATGAAACTACTATGGGATACAAAAAATCCTACACAAAACATTCATTCTCATTCCTACCAAGTGTTCTGTTCAGTTGTGCAAACCTTTGAGGCGAGTTATCAGTCATGTCAAGTTATAAAAGCACAAAAAACCCTTTCCATTGGTCAAGCTTCGGAAGTTGTACTCGAATAGTTGGTCTGTTTTTTTGGTGGTTTTTGTTTTCGTCGGACGGAAACAGGGCGAGAGACCGCAAAATGCAAATGAGTTCAGAGATTAGCACGTGCTGAGTGAGCCTCGACTCCCTCGAGGATAAAAACCTTGGGACGAGGTTGATGCTGAATTCATATGTTTTTATAATGATAGTTGTGTTAGTTACAACGAACAGCTGGTTTCTCTACGGTGGCCAATTTACGTTATCAACTCGGTTGATAAGTACCCAGTTATACTCACCCACCGACGCAGCACCACAGTTTCTTTAGAAACTCACCCCCTTAATTAATTTGCTAACTTAGCTCGAAGTTAACTCACATAGTGGTGCTCATAATGAGTGAAAAAAAAAAAAAATAAATGTGTAGTATTGGGAGACATGATAATAGTACAAACTCTCAGTGCTTATGCAAGTGGATGACTTGAAGCTCGAGCGTCACGCGGAACTGGGCTAGCTCTTCAGCGCGTCACAGCGCGCGCTCCTTGTTTCAAATTCCTTTGTTACGTCAGAATTTCCGTTGGAACACAAAGACGAAAGTGACGCTCCTTTTAACGCTGATACGCGGTCAGTCTTTAAAAGCCTACCAGGATAGCTGTTTTTGGACCTCTTTCTATATCAGTGGACTTCAAAAGAAATTAAACATTTTGTTGTTCTGATCTCTTTGCATCACGTAAGTACGTTTTCAGTTCGTGCGAGTAATTTCATGTATTTAGTGTCAAAGACTCAAAAGTTATAGTCACAGTTTTATTTAATTTTTAGGTAAAATTACAAGCCAACAGCACCGCTGGATATGATGGATTTGTTTTACTTTTTCATTTGCTCCTTAGCTATCTATGCTTGCTCGCATTCAATCTACGCGGTTTACGGTTTAATACTGGCTTACTTACGACGAAAAAGGTAAGCGGAAAGATAAAAAGGAAAAGGAAGTGGTTTGGGCACGGAAATTTGAGAGCAGAGCCCATGATCAGAGCAAAGGCTTTACATTTTTATCAAATTTAAAAAAAGACGAACCCTCTCTCGCGAAAAGATCTCTACAAAAAGTTTTGTTTTTCCGGTGCTGAGAAAAATGGTGATCGCAATGTTACCGCAATTTTACCGGTCTTCGGTCTTTTGCAACACTACGCTGTTAGAATTTAGCATACTTCTCACGACTGGGATTCCTTAAAAGTGCCCTTACACGATAGCGAAAGGGGCAGAAAGATCTGCTCATACAAGGCAATTGGCTTAAACCTATTAGAAAGCATGTCTGATTACCACCAGATTTTCAGGTTTGTCTATTGTGCTTACGGGTGCTTTACCCCAAGCATTTTGGATAACCACAATAAATTCACTTCTAGGCTCATTTGCTTTTTTCTAAAAAAGGGAACCCTTAATAGTACCCGAAGAGCCATCAACAGAGGAAGAACAAGATGAAATGAGACCTGAGGACGAGACAAAACCCGAGGAAGATGACGATCTTATTGAACCAGTTTGGAGACCAAAACTTAGGAAAAAGCGCAAGCGGAAGACACAGGGATGGTAAAGACATTGCTGGGCTTGAAATACAAACTGCAAATAGAATTGGAAATTTGATTCTCATCGTTTTTATTCTTCCTTTTATGATTCAATCTGAAATATACTTTAATTTCGTCATGGAATGAACACAACACAAGTCCACTATTTCGTTTATCCTTTTCCGAAAATATTGTCCTTCTTGCTGCGGTGATTTGTTTATTGTTTTTTCGAGGCAAGCCCTTGTCGTTTTCAGTGCAAACACAGGGTCTTTTTGATAGACTAATGGCGCGAAGTTCAACATGTTGAGTGGAAGGAAAGTTCCTACCGTTTCCAAGGGTTACTGATAGCAGATCTAGACTTTGTTGCTTCCTTTCACTTCTCCATAACCTCGAATAAGTCGATAGCACATATCGAGTTCGAGCGTACACTGGGAGATGTATTAATCGATGAACGTGGAAAGGTAACTGCTGCATTGTCGCCCACAGATCGATCTGTACTACAAGGCGCGCTGATGTGTTACTCAGTTATCCAAGCCTTTTGTATTTCACCCATACCAGCAAGTGACCAGCTGGACACGCATTCCTTTCTTGTTCCGCCGCAAGGCTAGTGACATTTTCCGTTTATAAAGCCTTATCAACACTTGGTCTCCTTGAGCTTGTGTAGTGCAGTGAAACTACAGCTCTCACACCGTCATTTCATAACCACACTAGCGTTTTTAACAGTGAAGAACTAGCATTGTGGCCCACAGGGGCCCAGACTGCTCACGGTGTATTGGAAACAAGCAAGGCTTCCTTTAAGGTGCAAACCCTTCTCCATTTCTGAAGGGTATGACCACTCCCTGGCGTTTCAATTCACTAAGCACTTCTAGAATACCGTCAAGTTCAAATCTAAATTTCTCGATTTCCCGATTTTTTTGACGTACAACCTGTCTCCATCTTGCCTCTGTTTCTTCTTTCTCGATCTTGGCCGTAAGGTGTATTTTTTCTATAACCCTCTGTAAGTCCACTTCTCTTTGAGAATGCTTTTGTTCAAGAGCTACAATTTTAGTCTCTAGTGAGTCGAAGTGGTTCATTTCGGGTGTAAACATCTTCTTAGCACGTCTCAGATCTGTTTGAAGTTGAGCAACCTGCTGTTGAAGAGACTCCTCACGAACCTAACATGAACAAGAAATCGATTAGCACCGAGAACAAGTACCAAAAAAATTCATAGGACGTTCCTTGTTCACGGCAAGCTTTCCCTTCCTTTTCGTCGAGCTGGGTTCGAAATACATTCCAGCAACGAATGACCAACCATTTCATAACAAATTCCAACCATTCGCTTTTCCGTTACAGGCGCAAGCTAAGCCAAGGACATTACGAATGGGAAACTGATATAATGAGTAGACACAAAATTCAAGTTTTATTGCAAGGATCACCCAAGTCAAAGAATGCACATGAATAATAAATCTGGACGATAGCTGCCTTCAGTGTATTTATCAAACCCTAAATTTTTAAATGAGGTTATTACACGGATTCTAAAGAAGATAAAGAAAGATCCACGACCAAATGATTGTCCCCTCCCCCCGCTTTAACAACCTTCACAACCCATCTCGTCGTCGAATAAACACGTCTCTACAACTTTGTTAGCGCCCCCCTCTCCCCTCCTCCCCCCCGCGCGCCACTTCCGGAAGGTTTCGGGTGCGGTAGGAGCCAACCATAGACTATACAAGAACATAGGCTGAAATAAGCAGCTACCCAAAGTCAACCTAACCGGGAAGGGAGGGAAAAAGGGTTTTATCTTCCAGTCTACTAACATTTCACACGGCAATTAAGCTCAAGGAAATGACATCTTCAACAGAGTAGACATTATTTTATCCTCACCTTTGCCGCTGCTATTGTCTCTGCATTGACAGTTGTATCAGTCATCTTCACCTTAAGTCGCTGAATAACAATCTCCTGACCTGCTAGCTGACTTTTCAGCTCAGCTATTTTGGAAGACCCGTGTTCTGCAGCAAAACCAGCCTTAAGCTGATCAAGCTCACGTTTGTGTTGAGCCTGCGCACTTGCCAGCTGGTCAGCTGCCTCCTCGCGAGCTAGCCGGGTACTTCGCTCGCTCTCCGCTAGAGAAGCCTGGTAACGAACCCGTTGTTGATCCATATCCAGAGACATGTGCGAGACCTGCTCCTTAAGGCGCTTATTCTCTAGTGTTAAGTCATCAACAAGAGGGTCTGGTTTGGGACTCGTATTCCTATCCACTAAGTGACCTTCTGTAGCAAGCATCTGTTCTCTCTCACGCTGCAATCGATTACATGTTTGCCTCAAATCCTCCAACTCCAACTCCTTCTTTTCGAGTTTTTCCTGAAGAGGTTGAATCGCGAGACTTACATCGTCAGTCTCTCGTTTCTCTAACTCAAGTCGCTTCCTACGAGTAGCCTTTCCACCCTCAGCCGTTGTTGCTTTAGACAGAGCGTCCTGAAGGACTTCTATTTCAGTCTGAAGCAGCTTAACTTTCTCGTCATTCGCCTCACGCGCCCTCTGTAGCTCCTCTTCGAAAATTTTAGTGAGCGTATTTGATCTAACTGTTTTTTCATTCCGTTCATTTGCGCGCTGTAAATCTTGCTCCAAGTCTTTAACTCTATCTTCATACTCCAATCTCAGCGCATTGTACTTTTGTTCGACACATCGTATTCGTTTACTTGCTTCCTCATCTTTATCCTCAAGTTCAGCCTCGAGCTTTTTCACTCGGTTCTCGAGGAATGCGTAAGTCGGAGAATGTTTGCGAGGTGACTCGGTCGTCAAGGGCTGAGCTTGGCCTGGTGCCGAGGCAGCAGCGTAAATAAGAGCAGGTAGGGAGTTTGGATATCGGCGTTTGATGATCTCCTCCATCTCACGGACCTTTAAAAGAAGGTGACAACAGATGTAGCAACCTCTTAGTTGTTATAAACTTTCAATGAAGCATGCCCACCATCTCTCTAATTTTTAATTGAACTCCCCAAAACTCTTTACGTCAAAATAACCGTTGTTACTCAGTCATTTTTCAAACTTTTTAAAGCAGGAGTGTGCTCCAGAAAAAGAGAAAACCCTCCTTTAAATCTCAATTTTTGTACCTTTCCGTTAAAAAAAGGTACGAAGCGTTGTTGATGTCTAAAATACCTACTGAATGTCTCTGCGTTGTACTGAAATAAATTTTGGAGAATCACGCAAAATCTTCAAGTTAGGAACTAAGATATTACATAAAGTAAAGAGTTAGTGTAACGTCACCGCCACCTCACCTGCCGCTCTAGATCTTGAATCCGCCTTGCATCATTAGCCCTCTCCACTCCCCTTTGTTTCTTCTCTGCCACTGTTTGGCCGTGTTGGGCCTGTAACCGGACAACAGTTTCTTTAAGCTCACTGATTTCTTCCTCTTTCTTCTTCAGCGTGATTGCATCACGGTCGAGAAGGGCCTGGGTCTCAGCATACCATTTGAGCTTAGTGCGCAAGCGTTCAACCTCTGCTGCGTGTCGACTTTCAAGTTCGGCGATTTCTCTAGTGTTTGAGCCTGCAAACGATCAAAGGCAGGATTGAAATTGTTATATTTCAATTGGCCTTTCAAAAAAATTTGACGAGCCATGGCCAACGTCAGTGAAATGATGAAATGAAGTTTCTTCAACTGCCCTTGAAACAAAATAAGGATAAAAAAGTTCTGAAAGCTTTAGGAATATTAAATCAACTATTTCTCGATCGAAAATGACAAGCCTTGTTCTTTGACTAACAGTTTACAAGTTTCTTGTAAACACTTCTGGACGGCTTGTTCTTGAATAAATTCGTGAATGACTGTTTCTCGACACCGAAGGAGGATGTCGCAACGAGATTGGGCTATTCAGCGTGCACTAGTTCCGACATGTTGGTTTCTATCATTCCTATAAAGACTGGTTCATCTGCTCTTTAAAAATTATGTTACTTTATGTATTTATTTCTCGTTTCCTGTTGGGAAGCCCATAGCAGTAACTCATCTGCACAATGAAGCATGCCGAGAACGATACCATTGGAAAAGTTTTGTTTTATACATAAACAATTTCCCTGGACAAACAGGGGTACCACAGGTATACCACATTCCTCCTTATACCTTCCTAACCACACCGTAAATACCAACCTAAAACTTGACTGCTTTGTTTCACTGCAGCATCTCTCTCATTTTCTATTCCTCTAATTCGTGTTTCCAGCTCTTGCTTTGCTCGTCTCAGTTCATCCGCCTCGTCCTGTACCTCACTCACTCGTCTCCGCAATGACCTCACCTCTACTGTCAATTGGGAGATTTTATCCGCGCCTAGTGTGGCAGAACCTGGAGCTGGCAAGTCTGATCCAGGTCCCCCGCTTTCTCGTCGTTCTATCTTCTCTTTCAGGATGGCGAGTTCTGATGCTACAGCAAAAAATACATCTACTAGTTCTATCGTGACCACCAGTTGAAGTTATCAAGTGGTATTTGAGATTGTTTGTCAATATTCAACTGTCTGGCAGTTGATCTACATGTATGTCCATCTATAGTCGTTCTGTTGATGTCTCCGTAGGACAGTCTAATTGTTTACCAACAAAAGGGGTATGTTTCTTATGAAACTGTGCTGTTGCGTCGGTGAAAGGTAATAATATATAGATTTAGCCAAGCCTAAAAGCGGAGCTCGCATTTTTTTTTCCCACACGTCTCGGGTCTTCCGACTCGGAGCACAGTGCACTGACCACTGGACTACTGGACAAAGCCGTGGCGTTGGCATGCCCGCGGTACAGTTGACCACGCATGTTAAAAGTAGCACCTTGTACGGTCGTACGGTCGTACATCCAAGTTTTTTGGTGGGTTACTACTATTTTGTATAATTATAGGGCTACGCTCTGCGAGCTCCGCTATTAGATGATTTGGTTTTATTAACTAAGTTAATAATGTAAATTGGCCATTGTGAAGAGTTTCCAAAGCTGGCGTTTCGAGCGTTAGCCCCTCAGAACAAATAGAGGGCTAAAGTTCGAAACGTCAGCTTTAGAAACTCTTTACGATGGCCAATTTACATAATTAACTCAGTTGATAAAGCCAAATTAACTGTTCATCAGTCTACCAGCTTTCCTGTCACTCAATGTTTCTATTTAGTTTATTAGTTCAGGCAGGGTGTAGGCAAAGCTCCTACACCCCTAGCTGCCCAGTTTGCATGTCTCCCGCCAGTACGTCTCCTCGTCCGTCCGACGGTCTTTTCCCCTTCCCACTTCTCCACTACAAGCCACAAACTCAAGTAGAAGACAAAAGAAAAAAAACCGCAACTTAACTAAAAAAAGCGCATCGAAAATCTGACATTCTTCTTACCCAGCTTTTGGTTTTCACTGAACATCCTGGCCTCGCTCGCCTTCTCTTTGGCCTGTATTTGTTTGAGTTCTTTATAAAGCCGTTCATTTTCTTGTTGATATCCTGTTAAAAGTTGTTCTTGTTCCCGAACCTCCTTCTCCAACCTTTTCATCTCCTCCTCAGA
This sequence comes from Pocillopora damicornis, assembly GCF_964200805.1. Taxonomy (NCBI): domain Eukaryota; kingdom Metazoa; phylum Cnidaria; class Anthozoa; order Scleractinia; family Pocilloporidae; genus Pocillopora; species Pocillopora damicornis. Next base: position 18,943,470 of record NC_142677.1, read on the forward strand.
AGCAACCTGATGAGAAAGAGTACAACAAATGCGGTCTTCTTAACCTAACATTACTGTAATAAGGAGATAACACATGAGGATGACGGAATGTATCAACTTAAAGGATCCTAAGATGGGAAACAGTACTGCCAACGAAGAGGACTCTTACGCGCGAACCTGCGGTCTCTTTTTGGCAGGAAAATTGCTGCAATCTTTGTCAAAAAACAATAATTTTTTCCAGAAAGGAGCGTTGCAGAAAATTTCATAGAGCCCTTCAAACCTTAACGACTTAACAGACAAATGTCAGAAAAGCCTCAGAGGGATGAAAGAGGTGCGCTAAAGGAATCGAACGCGGGAAAACGCGTTTAAGTAAGTTATAAAAGTGTTAGGGTAAGCATCTGATTGGTTGAGCTAGTAAGTGGCGTGAGTCTCGCCTAACCAATCAAGAAGAGCATTTAGAAGCTAAACCAAAGCAAATTTATGTCAATAATGTCTGGTAATTTGTAATGAGGCTCTGCTTAACTAACCTCTAGCCTTCCACCAGCTGCTACTCTTTTCCTCACGTCAGCTTCTTTCTCAGTCTCGTTAAACTTTGACTGCATAACAAATAGCTCTTGTTTGACCTCGTGAATCTGACTTTCATATTCAAGACGGCACCTCTCCTCTCTTCGTGACCACTCCTTCTCGCGGGACGCCATATCCGCAATCAGTTTGTCGTTCCTCTTCTTCTCGTCCTTCCATGCAAGTTGCCAATTCTCCACCTCAGCCTGCAATGCCCTTTCGCGGGACAGTCGGTGTTCGTCGGACAGTCTCCGGAAGGATGTTCGCGAGACCGATTTGGCGGGCTCGTCTTCGGACCACCTTGCCGGTGGTGACTCAGTGTCTTCATTTCCGGGTCGGACGATATGTTTTAAGTAGTTTGCAAATGATTCAACAGAAGCAGCCAGCTCTTTTGCTGACGGACTTGTGTTAGTCGGTTTTGAAGCAGCAGGACTTTCAGCAAGTAGTTTTTTACTCGCACCAAACGATTTCTTGGTCTGGAAGATATCACAAAAGAGAATAATTCAAAAAACTAAAGGGATGTCTAAAATAAATAAATAAATAAGCTTACTGTACCAGACAAGTTTTTCAAATTTACACCGGTTTCTTGTTGGGAAATTTGATTTGAAGGATTTTGGTGAACTTTTAAGATCCACTGAAAAACGAAGACCTCTTTGAGATGTTAAGTGGGAGATTATACAATAACACAACGACATATTGACATGATCGAGATTCGTGATCGCGAAATGTCAAAGTTCTCGGTTTGCTGTAAGTTTACAGTAACGGTATTATAACGTTACCTTACAACCCTTTTAATAAACCAGTCTTCCATACGCAGGGGGTCCTATAAAATCCATGTTTCATGGAACAATGCTGGTATCGCAAAGGAAATTTTGAAACGGTTTATTCATGGATGAAAATTCGGACTACATTTCCTCAGAGACAAGACTAACCTTCGGTTTACTACTTCTCATAGTGGGTGTGGGAGACCAGGATGGACCAGATGAAGGAGAAGGCTTAAAAAGACTGCTCATGTCTGCATAACTGCCAGACGCTTTGCCCTTTTCCTTCTTGTGCTGCGATTTTTCTACTACCGCTGTTTTCTTGCCGGGCTTTTCTTTGCTAAACTTTGACGCTTTCTTACCCGACATACTTGTCTCGGTGCTCTTCTTGAGGCTATTCCCCCCTGCACCTTTCCTTGCTCGTGCTATACTCTTAATACTCTGCAAGCTCTCCGGGGGTGGAGTGTCATCATCATCATCATCCTCTTGCACTTCCTTTTCCGCTCGCAATAAGTTCACGACAGGCTGTAGGCTGAAACCACTCCTTTCATCTGCCGGTTGCAGGTCATACCCACGCCCATCCTGAGTATTTCCATACGAGCTGCTAGCCGCAGGGCTAAAGTCTAGACCCCTTGCCTTAGATGATGGCTGAAGATTAAAACTACGCCCTTCTTTTTCTGGCTGTAAATCAAACCCCCGCCCTCCTTCAGTCACCCCAGGCGACGCAGCGACAGCAGACAATAAGTCGAAGCCTCTTGCCTGTGGTGACGGCTGCAGACTGAAGCCAGCTGCATCATCAACAGGCTGCAAATCAAATCCTCGCCCTTCCTCGGTATATCCGCCTAGCGCTGGAGCCAAATCCAGACCGCGTTGTTCCCCTGTGCCTGACACAGTTCCTACGCGTGTTCCTTCATCAGATGATTCGACACTAGACTCAATGCCCGCTTTACGATCGTCTTTTGCCCGCACAGGCTTCAATCCAAACCCTCCTTCTTCGTTTAAAGAACTTAGCTTTTCTTCGCTAGGTATGACACCGCCGTCTTTAGTGGAAACCCAGTCATCCGTCACCACAACCGGTTCTAGGTCGAAACCCCGAGAACGCGTTTCCCCTTGTTGGTTTTTTTCGATGACAATCTGCCGTTCGTCCGGCTGGTCCGTACTCTGTCTCGCTGCTTCAGATGATGGAAGATCGAAATTACCTGTAAATGGTTTGAGAGTTACGCGATTTAGAATCAAGATTTAGAATCAAGTCCAAGAACTGAAGCATCGTACTGGAGACAAATTCGCTCATTCTAAGCGGTGAGCTTGTGGAGACGCGCGAAAAAGTGGGCGAGCGAAAGGAAAAGGCCTCACCTTGGCCACTCCTTTCCAGATCCACGCTGAAATTCGCTCACCTGCCTTTTCGCTCGTCTCTAATGACCGACAGTCTGGCACAAGCTAGACTCAAGTTAACCAAAACATATTTCAATTTTTTTCAATTACGAGGGCATCTTGGGTAGCTAGTTTGGACGAAGGAAAGCGTAGGAACAAATAAAAAAAGCGACATAAGGACGATTTCGCAAAGTAAATCTACAGAATACTTGGCATCGTTAGGGAAAAAAAGAAACCCGATCAAGCGTTGCTTCCAAGTCTTCAAAGGTTCATAACTGATAAAACATGCTCAATAACGAATTAAATGGACATAAAGGGAGATAAAAGATAGCAATATTACGAATACACATTTTGACTAACTACTTAAATGCTTCAGGTTAAAAGCGTCTTTGCGCATAGAAATCCGGAGCTCTTTCAAAAAAGGAAGAAATGCGCAAGAAAGAAAAACCAAAGTTAAGGCGAGATACTCCCAAAACAACCAGACCGGAAACAACTCTAGCTTGTAATCTGGGTAATATGCTCCGTCTCAGTCTATTAAGTAGGCTACTATTTTGGCTCTCTCGCTGAGTACCTGAGTATTTGGAGCCTGTGCCAGTAACAGTAAGCTGGGCAGCTTGCAGCGCAGCTTGCAATTCGTGAATGTCTCTTGTACTTCCACTCGCCTCGTAATCAGGTCCGGTCCTCAACAAAGATGCTTGCCTTTCATTTTTGGACGTCGGGCTCTGTTTCGATCCTGAAAAAAATAATATTAATAGAACCTCAACTCTGATCTCCAAGCCAAAGGGAGCCTATATGTTTGAAAGTAAAAGTGAGTTGTTACAAAGTCCCTAAAGACTTAGAACTTTTAACGATTAAGGATATTACTGCTGTGTCTCGTTGCCAGGGGAAGCCAAGCGAGGAAAAATTACTTGTACATCTCTTTACAATATTAGAGTGCAATTCTACTGAGAGTCGTAAAACTAAACTGAATCAGTGAAAGTAGCAATAATGGGCAGTAGGCCTTAAGCACGAAAAACGAGAGTTACCGAGGGGCGACGAGTTTTAGTTGACCCATTGCACCCTAACATTAATATTCATTTTCTCCATACTGTTATCTTTCCATTTTCTATCGTACTTAAAAGTAGAATTTATTTGACAATCACAAGCTGAATTAGTCTGCGATGATTTTCCTGATCCTCAAGACCTTAATGTCTAATTCCGCGGTGATGAAGCAAAGAGAAATTAGATCCCAATAACTCTTAGCGTATATAAGGATTAAGCGCCTCGTTGGTTGCGAGGGAACAGGGTAGTGCGAGGTTTTGCATTACTTCACAAAGCGAAGTAAAGCAATACCAATGAAATCCCGGACGACCTCAGAAATTCTATTTAAATTTGCTCAGTGTTCATTACTGACCTTCAGAAGAGACACCAACTTGAGGTTTGTTTTGTTGTGATAGAAGATTCAGCGCTGCAGCAGGTCTCTTGGTTTCCAAAGTAGAATCTAAAGATTCCATCAAAGAAACTAAAAAAAAAGTGTGGAGAAAATTTTCAACGAAGGTCAAGAGATTATGTTTTTCCAATCCAAAAATACACAAGGAACTACTGAACCGAATATTGAATTACAAAAAATATTATCACAATTATTGATGTCGACTGACATAATAACAATACAATAATTGATAATTGTTGATACTAATAGTGATCAGAACATCCCTGACCTTCGTATGGGTGCACTACTCGACAAAGTGTTGTTGAAACAACAAAAAAATTCATCACAAGAGGCAATTATAACAAACGAAAACAACACAAGCAGTCCAGGAAACTTAAAGTAAAAAAAAAAAATTGCTTGAAACGCGGCAAAAAAGCGCGCGGAACGAGTAGCCATTGGTTCTAGTTTTGTATATCTGCTTGGTCGAGAAGGCGGCGCAAATTCTCCTAGCCAATCACAAACAGTAGTGAGCTTCAACCAGTGAAATTGTAGATTACATTCGAAACAGCTGAAAATTTTTAATAGAAAATGTTGATAATAAGATAGGTCTCGGTCTGCACGTGTTGAAAATCTTGTCTACAGATCTTCATCTGAAATTCGTTTTCATCTTTTGCATTCTTAACCACTCTTGTGCCCCATTTCTTCATTCTGTTGGTTTGTTGGTGTTTGTTTACCCCCAACAAATGATTACCTCATGGTTTTACTACACACATCAGTTGTCCTCTCCAACCGTAACAATGACTCGTAAAATCGAAAGGATTTATTTGTTTGAATTTTGAAAGTGCACAAACCTTTGGACAGCATACTCGGTTTAGCTACTTCAGCAGGCTCCTTATTAGTGAGAAAATGGAAAATAGAATTATAGTATTAATATTTACCGCAAATCAAGACAATTTTAAGGGTAAGCGAAAAGAATTCCTCCTTCATGCAGCGTTTGAAACAAACCTATACCCGAAGTTTTTCATCTACGTTTTTGTCCTGTCTCTTCACTTTATATCTTTGCGCATGTCGAAAAAAATTAGCCTTACTTTTTCAAGCTCGTTAGTTGCAGTCATGATAAATATTTGACATCCTTAACTATACCTGTTCGTTTTGTCTATGCCTGCATTTTAGTTATTTCACCACACTGATAAAGTATTAAGAGTTTCCTAGCGATACGAGCGCTTTTCGACTGAGCGTCGCAAATCAAAAGCAAAGAAATCTTAAAGGTCAATCAGAAGAGAGAAATATACCTTTAAGAGCCAATAAGAACTCAAAGTAAAACCAACCACACTGCCTAAATCGCGGGAAAACGCGGGCGACCAAGTCGTGATTGGTTTTAACAGGGTAATTTAGTAATTTACTAGGTTGATAACATTAATTGGCCACTATAAAGAGTTTAAAAGCTGACGTTTCGAGCGTTAGCCCTACGTCAAAGCGATTTATTGGACCAATCATACAGCGAAGTAGAGCAAAACCAATCCAATCCCAGACTACTTTTTATCACTCGATCGAAAATTGCTCTGTATTAAACGACCTTAACAAAGCACTTAATAAATAACGCACGCTTAAAGGTCTTCTGTCCTTGGGACATTACAGCTGGTGTAGAAAACACAACACCGCCTTAAAGAAGCCTTTCATTCATTGATTCACAATTTTCCTTTTTTAACTTGCATCATACCGGAGCTGAAGGCCTTGCTGGTTGTTCAGTGTCATTATCATCGGGATGTTCATCGTCTACTTCTCCTTCTTCTTCTTCTTCTCCTTCTTCAAAGTTATCACTATAGTCTTCACCACCCAACTTATCGTTCTCTACCTCTTCAACAGCTTTGTCTCTTTGATCAGAAGTTCCTGAAGACATGAGTGAAAAATAGGCTTACTTTTACACAGTTTGACTCTACAGACAATACCGGTAACTGTTTATTATAAGTTGATTTCTACGGTTATTATCAAATTGACAGAACTGTCTGTTATATTCTCATCATTATCACTACAATGTTTTTTCCTTCAAAAAGAATCTGCCTAGCAGTCATTTTGAAACTTAAAACACGAGAATTAAAACCTCCAAGGACATGATGATCATAAAGAGTGGCAAGCAAAAAATGATGCTGGAATAAGTCTAACCAACAGGAACTTCGTTTTAATAAATTGGCCATAGAACTAACTATTGTTAAATTCTGTAGATGTAGTCATACTTGTCATTAAAAAAGCCAGAGTCTGCTTTGTGATTATCGCATTTTGTTTACAACTCGTATAAATTAAAAAACCAACTCGGACTCCAGTCAATCCTATTACCGTTATTAGTACATAAATGGTACTCCAACCTGTTACATTGAATATAGAGTCACCCAGTTCAGCTCCTGTTGCTTGCAGGTGTTCATTGTCAAACCTTGAGATCCACATAATAAAATTGAAAAACTCAAATTAAAAACCAACAAAATGCACACTTTGTATTTGTTTTCTTGTTTGAATCAATTACAATAAACTCCTCCTTTGGAGAGTTCAAACCTTGTAATAATGGTCACTGACAATCCTAAGGGATTACCGGTAAGTGACCCTCCTTAGTGAGTGTATGGAATTCATGTTTTCACAAAAGCACCAAGGGGCAATTACAAAAATTTTTGTTTTCTTTTTTAATCCCCAGATAGCAGGCTTTGGTCACCAAAAGTCCAATTTGCAAACTACATGTTTTTGCCTAATAAATAAATAAATAAATAAATAAATAAACAGAAACTATGATTCACATTTTGTGTCTTCAGCACTAGTAAACAGTCATGAAGGACAAGATAAAAGTATTTAATTTGGTTTCCTTCTTATGACAAGCATTTGAAATAACTTTTAGTTACCAAACAGTCACATTCCCTTAGTTTTGGCAATCAGCTGAATGTTATGTTGGGTCCTGCTGTAGAAATTGAGTGGCAGGGAAGATATAAAAATGCCCAGAATTAAAATGGAACCCAATTGTTGTGTTCTTGAGGTGCCACCTCAGCAGATGTGCCCAGGCCACCTTATAATTTAGTAACGTCAGAGATCTAAACACTTCCATCAAGGAGTCCAAAGTACTTACTGATTCTGTACATCGGCTGACTCAGAAGTTGATATTTCTTTGAGTTTCTTGTTGTAATCTACTGATGATGAGCCACCCTCCATATCTTGAAAGAATCTTTCTTTGTCAGCTACCTCATTCATGGTGTCCAGTCCCATGCTGGCATGCTTGGCAGAAAATGATTGGGGAACTGGAGAGGATTGACTAGTAGTTGCTCCTGTTTTTGGTTCATCTACAGAAGACAAAATCACATGAAAGTTAGGAGTGAAAAAATAATTAATTGTTGTGAATAAATACTGAAAAAATTATCGCAAAGTATTGACATGAATTATAAATAAGTGTATCTAAATCATGAACAAACATACCACTGTGGCTTAAAGTGTCCTCAAAGTCTTCTGATCCAAGCCTAAAACAGTCCAAAATGTTAACCGAGAGTTTTCAGTAAAGTAATGCAATTTATTAAAAGAAGCTATTTTATATATGTCTTGAACACCAGAAACCATATAAAGATTATCAAGGGATTTAATGTGCCTTGCCAAGGAATGCAGCATTCACAATTAGTGCAAGGCAAAAAAGGCTGACGATAAGAATACCTTTATTGAACATGGTCAAACACTTTGCCATAGAGCTAATTTACAGGTTTCCACTAAATTTAAACATAATAAAAGTAACTTACAATAATAGCACTAATTAAATAAAATCTGCTAAAACTTTCCAACCACCGCCCAAGAAACATGCAATGGTCCATTAAAAAATTATCAAATTAGAGCTAAAAAACCAAATAATAATATTAATTATAATAGCATCTGTGATTAAAACTAGTTAAAAAGGAATCTTTAACATGAATGAGAAGAAATGTAAGATCAAACAAAAAACAGGAAACCTCTTCAGTATTTCCTCATGTGAGGGCTTTTTCTTTTCCATGGACTTTGCCAGACCTGCCATCAAAGAGGAGACAAGAATGCTTAAAACAAAATAATGAGTTAATTATGAGCCACACACACATACACACACATCACACCTTTCTTGGTAAGAGCTCACTGCCTTTGGGGGAGCTTATGCATGGTTTAACTGTGAAAAGCTTTACATAACATGAGGGTGGGTAACGATATTTAAAAAAAGTACTGTGCCGTAAAACAGGTAAGCTTCTAAAGAAATTGTGGTGCTGCATCCATGGGGGCTATTACAGGATGATTTGGTTTTATCAACTGAGTAGATATGGTTCTAAAGCTTGAAAAACTCTTCATAGTGGCTAATTTACACTATCAACTCAGTATTGTGCTATGAAAATGGGCGAAGGAAGCATTTTCTTGATCATCAATTATTAAGGATACATAAACCACTATAGAGAAATTTAGGAAGTGCACATTTAAAGAGTAAGCCTCCTCTGATTAAAGTGTTTTTCTCGATCTAGATACACTACATACTGTTACCTTCTTCTAGGCTGTCTTTACTCATGGACAGAGCTGAGGTATCAACATAACTTCCACGAGACATTGCTGTACCACCACTTTTATCAGGATGTGCTTCTGGTGTGGCAACTGCAGCAGTTGTATCCTGAAAGTATTTGATAAATATTATTCATGACATAAAGGTTTTTTATTATTATTTTAAATATATTTTTATTATTGTTAAGAGCACATGACTATCTTTTGAATCCAACAACATTTTGTGCTGGCGTTTTTGCCTGAGTACCATCATTGAACTACATGTACTTCAGTATCTTGTGGCTAGCAATGCAGGACATTTGTTTATTGTGTAAAATTTACAGAGGCAAGTTTGTAAATTAGGTTTTGCAGTAATGAACAAGAGAAAGTTTGAGTGGAAGGTGGAGTGAGCTTTATAAACTAAAAAAAAAAACAGCCAAAAACAGGATGTTTCACTTTCATCATACATTATTTGTTGTCTCTAGCTCTGGCTTTCCTTCTCCCAATTTGGAAGTTTTTGGTTTCAGCCAACTTTGTCGAACAGCCTCAGTTTTTTTCCTGTCATCATCATCTTCTTCCTCTGCCCACCATGGCATCTGTCCACGAGGCTTTGCCTTCAGATCAGGAGTCTTCATGCGAGGAGAGCCAAGGGAGGATTCATCAGACATGGACTAAAAAAACAAAAACAGATCTGTGAACATTTCCTGTTCCTCACTAGGTTGAAGTATAATAATTTCTAATATTAACCAAGCATGAGGAACATCTGAGTTATATTGGCACAAGGTTGTAGCAATACAGACATGACAGTGCAGCAAGGTCCATACAATAATGACTGAGGGCCAATATTCCACAGTAGGGCTCGAACAAGTAAGGCCATTCATAGCTTATTACATGGAACTCAGACCATTAACTTGTTTATTTTGATTTTGCCAGCTTTCACAAACGAAGATACAGATACATGGCTTATAACTGTCTCTGTGGAAGGGGTCTATATGACAAAAAACTAACCAAGTAACAACCAATCAGAATGCTCAGATTTATCTCAGGACTGTCTTTCCATATAATAATATTATGATAATAAAACGTTATTATCCATCTACAATAAGCAGAATTTTTTCTTCCCAAAAGGATAGTTCTTCTTCACAATAGTTTATATAATGTAGCAAGAACTTTAAGAAAAGACAATCCCAAAAGATAACCTGATTAATAAACAAAATATGCCCCTAGTACAAGGCTGTGTAAGCTTGCATAAGGAATTAGTCGATGAAAGTATGTAACATTTGCCTAGATCAAGATTACTTCCTCTCGTTTCTATCCACCCTTACAAGGCGCTTGTAGAAAACTAAATCGCCATGCATTAATTATGCTACTCTCTGAAAACACATATCCCATCCAATTTTGTTTAAGAAAGTCGAATAAATTTCTGAATGTCACTCTTTTGAAGTTTAAACACAATTTGTTTAGCTTACCTCATTCAGGAACTTCTCAAACTCGGCGTCCAAATCAATGTTTTTTGTCTTGAATTGATCTCGCAATTTATTCCAACGATCTGACATTTTTCCTTATTATATTTATATTTCTTTCTTGTGTCTGACGTAGAAGTGTATTGGATGAGATTTGGCTCTAAAGAAAGGAAAAGCTAGGAGTTAAAAGACCAGAGATTCTGCCGCCATATTTTCAAAATGAGTCAACCCAACTTTGTAACCGAGCTTGAAGTGGCCGTGGAAAGACTAGGTCTAGGTGCTGGTGAGATACAGAAAGTATAGGAGACTTTGTAGACTCCATGTAAAAGTACTGCTCGACTTTCTTCCAAATTATGCTCGTTTTTTAAAATTGTGCTACTCATTTGAAAACAAACAATCGTTCTCATTTAGTGTCAATAAAGCAGGATATCTTCATTATTTGAGTTACATACTTTCTCTGATAAAACACAATTAGCTACAGTACTTAATTCCAGAGAGGCAGTGATTTTACTCTTTGACGCCACTTTGTTGCCTGTGAATGTAAGAACTGGGACAGACGCAATTTTTATTTCCGGTGTGCCCAATCCCCTAGATTATGCAAGCACAATTTAATCCATAGGGGCCTAATCGACGGTCTGTTTGGTTCTTGTCAACAGGAGGCTGGTGCTTACATTAATTGAAGAGCTTGGTGATATTTTTTCCACATTAAATGGGATCATAAAAGTGGAAAAGAGTGAAAGGATTTGAGTAAAATTGCTGACCTACTTTTCAAAGCTCTAGCTCTATTTCAATGGAAGGAAAAAAGGAGACTTCGATAGAAACTTTTTGACACTAACTCTTACTGTTCGCGCTTAGTTACTTATGGGCGACGATTTGAAACTACTTTACATTAATTTGCTGTGCAACTGTCGCTCAACTTTCATGAGCCAAATAAGGAAAATTGTGAGAAAAAAAAACAATAAATTGAACAAATGATAACGATGAAAATAACATCAAAAGAGAGAAAAATACTACATCTTTTTTGAAAAAAAGGAACGAAAAAACAAACAACTGACACTTACCAAACAGTAACAGAAAAAATACAACGGTGGCCTAAAGAGATACCTGTTCAGAGAAAAAAAAGAAAAAAAAAGGGAAAAAGGAAAGCAAGACAAAGATGATAATAATAATAGGGGGAAAAAATAGAAAAGACAACAAAATCAAAATGCAAATTTCACGGGGAGGAGTTACTCGGCCCCCAAGCCAGTTTGAGAGTTACCCCTTGTCCGCCAGCTCCAAATCATACTCGGGGAGAAGTTATTCGGCCCCCAAGCCAGATTGAGAATAACTCCTATAGCGTGATTCGAACCCGCGGCCTCGATGACCTCTCCTGTACTCGTTGCGCGCTTACGATTACCAGTCGACCATCTGGAATATGCATCATTAATTAATATCAATTGTCGGTATGGAGAGTTTTTAAATACCGGGTTGGGGGGGGAGGGTGAGGAAGGTTGTCTTACTTAGAATGCAATGGAGCGTTTCCGGTCAAGAATAATGGAAATTAATCATACAAGCAACTGATAGACGTGATATAAACGAGGAATATTAGCATATGTCGTATTGGCGGACTGCCTCGTTTTTCTGGGCTCGTCAAACACGACGTTTCGGACATTTTTCAAAGAAGCTATTGAGTGTGTGCGTCGGGACATTGTTGCAAACCGGGTATCACTCATTTTTACCTCTGTGGACACAGTTATCATACATCAATTTCATTAATTTAATGTTCACTTTGCACCAAACGCGGCATTTACTTGCTTAGCATATTTAATTAAGCTCTCGATACATAGTTACAAAATATTCCCATACTCCACCCGGGCGTTAATTTTTCCCGGGTAATTAACTCCTCGACAGCCAGAGCTGTCCACGGTCTGTTTGGTCCTTGTCGACAGGAGGCTGATGTTTAAGAAATAATTATTATGCTCGAAAGGCGAATGAAAGATACAGATATTTGTCAAAGTGGTTTACAATTAAATTAAACTAAGCTTGTTTGATGACATCCCTAAATTTTCCTTCACACCGCTACTTCCTTTGATCAGGAAACCACGCGTGAACAGCAAAATGCTTTTCGTAATCATTAGATGAAAAAATATATTTTTTAATTTATTTAACGAAATCAGATAGTTCAAGGTGTGCAACCATTAACTACCAAACAGACTCTAACGAATAAAAGACGAAACAGTTTCTTTTATTTGTTTGTAGATTTTTGGAGTTTTTTCGAGGATAAATATGGTTCACCGGAAAGTCGTTCACAACCAAACTAGGCCTGACGCATGATGTAGTGTAAATAGTTTCTTTAATGATGGGACTACACAAGAATCCTTCAGTCACAGAAATTTGTTAAAATTGAGTCTTACGTTTTCAGTGATCTTGTACTGAACTGTTGTACGTCTTGTGTTTCTCTCTTCACTTCTCTCTTCACTTCTCTCGTGCTCTAGCTGCTTTCTGTGTGCTCTACAACAGAACAGAGCACTGTCAAGGCTTCTCTATTTGCTAAATATACTGCAGTTTGTAATCTCTTGCCTGTTTGGTTTATACAAAGAAACGATATATTTGGTGGAAAGTTGCTCGAATCTACTTCAGTTTCGTCGTAGTCCCAGCTATTCTCAGTGTGTGTGCGTATCGAAGCTTACCGTGCGCACATTTATCCCATTAAAGACATTGAACAAAAATACTTCATTGTGAAAACTGGGTAATATTGCAAACACAAACAGTCCATCAGCTTTTAAGAAATTATCAGTGAAGCGGTAATTTCAGCTATTTCATTTTCTTTTTCATTTTTGACGTCTTAGTGCTTGGCTCCAAATGGAAAAATTTTCAATTGAATGTCAAAATTTGATCCCTGTTTAGATTCGTAATGATTTAAAACAGACGTCTGTGATTGGTCTAGTTAATTCGCACCACTGAAAAAAACCAACAAAACAACAATCGTGTATTTTTCAAGGCACTCGCATTTTCCCATGCTTTGGGCAATTTTCTTTTCTTCGCTTTGGCTTCTGAAATTGGGCCGTTGTGATTATTTTGGTTTAATTTTTGAGACACTTGACGGAGATGTGCTCTTTTGTTGAATTCGAAATCCGAAATCATTAAAAGTGGTATAAGGCATTATTAGAGATTTTCCTCATAGTCTTTAGCTTTCGAAACATCATATAAGAATGTTCGTTTCATCTTGGTACGTAATCTTACTTATCTGCCCTTCAGAAAAATATGGATATTCAAGACACTTCTTGCTGGACGCAGTCAAACTTCTGAGGTATGTTGTAGTCAAAATGGGGATCATGATGACATGCAAGCGTGTCTTCATTTGTTTCACAGACTGTAATAAATAGAAAAAATAATCCAAACAGAGATCAATTTTGGCATTCAATTGAAAATTGCTGCTTTAAGAGCCAAGCAGTTATTACGTCGGAACATGAAAAATCAAATGTTAGTTGTTAAGTTACTGTGAGAGATCTTCAGCCTTTCATTTCATAAAAAATTTTCATTAAAAACAAGACGCACCGAATCCCTTCCAAATTAAAAATTATGAATTTCCTACAAGTCCTTTACATTACGATAATGGAAATTTTAAAAGCATCCTGATTCTAAACTGCGTTTATATGTTCGCAGAGAGGTTCAGAACGGTATACGCGCAAATGAATAACAAAAGAAAAATTGATTCTCTGAAATTGCGTTTATTGTCTTCAGAAAAAAATGCACTTACTCTTTCCAATGACTTGCCGAAAGGTTCCCTCCTATTACGCAGAGCTTTTCAAAACCGTGTGAAAATTTTGCAAATGCAAAGATGCGCTAGGGAACATAAATAAAAACAGGAATTAGTGCAGCCCTTGAGATTTTACTGCGTTTGTTTCATTGTTGAATATTATAATCCATTTAGCACAAACCAATCACTTGTAAATTGCTTCACCGAAAAAAAATGGATGGTTCTCTTTAGTTTCCTAAATCTGGGCGGTACATCAGAGGACAGGTGCTTTCCGGGTCTGGCATTGTCTGCAATAAAAACGGCAACGAAAACCATACCGCTGCAGTCGCTGGTTAGAACTGATCCAATGTCGTAGAACATAGATGAGCAACATCGCTGGTGAGTACTGAGTGAATTACTGATGTAAAATGAAAAGCCCGAGAAACTGTCAGTCAACGCAGCTTCCCTGAAAATTCAGGGATATATGTATTTTATTCGCTAGCCGGGAGGTCCGTAGAAACTGTGCTCTCGGTCTCGAGTGCCGCCCTCGGACTCAAATAATTACCATTAATGGCCGGAAGGTTTGAAGCCAGTCTTGGTGAAATATAATAAAAGCTTGCCAAGCTAAGTTGATTTAGAGTATTTCTAGCTCAGAGGATAATATTGCCAACTTAGAAGTGAGAAAGTGGTAAAATATCTTTTCGGCACATGACATAGTGAAACATAGGGCTTCGTCAGTTTTGTTATTCGGACTTTTTGGCCAAATCATCCTAGATTTTAAACTTCTCATAGTCAGTCAAGCTTAAACAATTCCATAAAGCTTCATTCCTTTGTCGATCAAAAGTTTCAACAGCGGCTAAAACAGAAGTTATTTCGGCAAAGGGCAGATTACAGTGACATATTGAAGAAGAAGAAAAGAAATCAGATAGACATCTGTTACGGTATAATTCAACCGATAGAGAAAACACCACAATCCTTTAAATTTAACCACTTTATTAAACAAGTCGTAATGTTGTTACTAAAGAGCGACTCCTAAAGGCAATACAGTAGTTATCCTTGATAAAGTTACTTAAGCGCACCGCAATTCATGACTTGGCTCACCACTGAAACAATCTCACAATTGTCTCCAATCTACTCAAAATGAATAATCTTCCATAGTAACTCTCTCTCCGTAAAGCTTTCCAAATTTTCGGTCACTCCCGTCAACAGCAACTACGACTACTACACGACTGAGTCCTTAATATGATATAAATTTACAAAGTACGGAAGCCGAAAAGGGACGATCCAAAAATATTTTGAAAATCCGAAAAAATATTTAGAATCGATATCTTTAAGACAAATCGCTTTTGAAAAGTTTCTCAACTCGAGAAATCAATTTCAAATCCTGGCTTAATTCATAGATCCACAAGAAAGTTTCATGAAAATCGAAAATAGTTTACAATCCAAGAATCTTTCCAAAATCAGAAAATTTTTGCAAATCGAGAAAAATATTTTGTAACGTGACACTTGCGCCAGTAGTCAGCACTTTGTCAAGATACAGCACATCGTGTCGCACCAGGTTGCACTAGGTCGACCTGGAGTCACTACGCGAACAGACTAAACTGTACCAAGTGCATTGGGATGTTCTGCCACAAATGTGGAAAATAGTTTATGAGCAATGAGCTATTCTGACGTCAATGTATTTTTCAGTTTTTAGAAAATACCATGGTATTTCTATGAACTTGAGGACTCTGAAGAGAAGGTTGTGTGAGTTTGGGTTGAGACTGAGGAGAAATGAAGTCCATTCAGAGCACGAAGTTCGGGAGATAATTAATAATGGTAATAGGACCGAGTGGAGTCCAATTCGGTCTGTAATCGTTCGAGTGATTAACAAAATCGGACGACCGCAAAGCGGTGGATTTAGCCAGTGAGTGGACTTAGTATGATTGGCTGCTTTAACTGTCCGATTAAAGGTTTCCGATTATGGCCAACTGTCCGATTACAATTTTACAGAGTGATCAGTGAAATGTAAAGCAGCTGATGCAACAATCACATTTAAGGAAATTGTAATGGTTATGATTAAACGTGAAACCGAAGGCCCTTCATCCCTTTTTCCTCAAAACTAAGCAATAGTATCATAACGAAATCCTCTTTCAAAGTAACGTTCAATGGCAAACCTCTCATCTGACGAACTGTGCAACACATTTTTCTGTTCGGGTCTCTTTTAAGTTTCACATCGAGAGAAATAGCTCAATGCTCCCAAATTCTTTTCCAAATTTGTTGCAGAACATCTCAAGCCTGTTATAGCTGGCAATCTTGGGCAGGTTTGAAGTGAATGCTGGGATTAATACTTTTTTTTATGTGTTCTTACGCAAACTAACAGAGTAATCCATGCTAGCACCGAAGAACAGATAATTTTAAGGCATCAAATAAGACACTTCATCCAGACGCTGACACCCATATGGTAATTATGAACGTCTCCAACGAATCAACGCCTTCACTAAGCCCTCAACCTCCTCCTGGAATAACCACGTTCACACGGACAACATACTCTATTCTGTCCGTCGTCGCCATAATTGGGAACATCTTGGTTATTCTCGTCTTTGTCGGGAACAAGGATCTACTAAAAAAATCCTACAACATATTAATTCTGTCTTTGGCCATATCTGATGTTCTCACTGCCCTGCTGCTCAGCACAAACCCAGCTTTTGTCCTTGGTGACGCGTTTCCTTATCCAACAAATCACATCATTGGCGACATCTTCTGCCGTGTATTGTGGAGTCGTACGATTCTGTTCCAGCTCGTGGTTTTCTCCGCCTACATCTGTATGGCTTTGGCAACTGAGCGGTGGTATGCAGTGGTCAGACCATATAAGTACAAAGAGGTCTTTAACAAGAAGCGAACGCTCGTTTACATCTCCCTCGTGTGGCTGTGGTCATTTCTCCTCTGTGGCACATCTCTGTTCGAAGTTGCGTATGTTCCCACGGAGCCATTGAATCGCCGCTGCAAATGGAAATTGTTCTGGGGTAAACAACAAGTGCGCAGTATTGTTGCAATCATTCAAGTCCTGTTCAAAATGGTGCTCCCATGCCTGACCACGTTGTGTCTGTTCCTTCACATGGTTTACAAGGCAGGCAGGTCTACAGTCGCCTCAGCTGAAAGCAAAGCTAAATTGCGCGGGAAAATGACGCGGATGGTCGGCGCCGCCTGCTTCATGCTCATTGTGTGCTACGCGCCAAATCAAATCAACTACGCGCTGGCAATGGCTGGAAAAGCACGACTGGATAGCGAACTGCACCATGGTCTCTCTATTTTGGTATTTGTTAACAGCTGTGTGAATCCGTTCATATATGGGTTGAGCAACAAGAACTACCGCAACGGTTACCTCAGAATCATGCTCTCAGTCTGTTTTAAAATCAGTGGAAGAATAAACAGTAATCGAGTAACAGATGGAAGCGACGGTACTGCCATCACAGCAGTTTCTATGGTGGAAAGTGCGAGGGAAAATTCAGCTTAAAGAGAAAAACACTCATATGAAAAATAAAGTCAAATGGAGTAAAATTACTTTTAAATTCAAATAATTAACTTGAAAATCAAATTCCTTCAAAAAGCATGCGTAGCGACCGCTGTCGTCTTCGCAAGCTTAATAAGTAGGGTGCACAGCTACCAGTCATTTCTCAAGGTCTATAAGGAATCTTAAAACGCTTCAACTAAAACTGCGGTTAAAACCTTTGATCCCAGAAGAATACGACCTTGGTTGTGTGGGCACATGAAAAAGTCGAAAAGACGAGGCTATTTTTCACCTCCTCAGGTCATCAACATGACATTTCTCCTTACCATTTCAGTTTATATTCACTGGCAAAGCGATGATGAGATCGAAAAACTTTTTTAAATGGAGAATGTTATCTCGAAATGACAATAACTTTGTTTAATTACTCTACGAAAAAATGCCTAGATCCTAAGAGGGAGAATTATCAGCCAGAACTTTGATTCAAATTAGGTAAAGGGCAAAGGGATGACCACGGAACTCTTGTTATTAATACATGGTTTGATAGCAAGCTCTCTCGCGGGGTGCAGGCGGAAAAAGGAGAAGAGAAGGAGAGAGGTCAACACTATTCACACATAACAAAGATGGTTGCATTTAGTTCACCTGCCCAGTTATGATTTATATTATTAGGCTTGATGTCTACAGTCTACACGGTCCATGGTTACTTGAGTCAGTTGTATTCACTCTTTGATAGCCTCTTTGAAAACTGTCAGAAAAATGTATTCAAATTTTTTTTAAATTTTTTTTTATAGTTTTTCATATCTAACTTATGCATATTTAGCGATAGTTGCATGTCGGGCATGTCCTCTTCCTCCTCAGTACGACTTTTCTGTTGCCAATTAAGTGAATGGATAGGAAATTATCTAGTTCTGCTGAAAGGTTGACTGCCCTCTCACATAGTTCAGCAGGTTTTGAAGGCTCTGTCCTAAATTCAGTAATATTTAAAAGAGCTGCATAACGGGTGTACAGACCAGCTAGATTTTAGATGGAGTATTCCCCTGATGTTTAATTGCCAAGATAGTGGAGTACGGGGATACCAAGCGGACATGAATTTAGAACTAAATATATTTTGTAAGTGCCACCAATTGTCGCTGAGGAAAGGGTATTGATTAATACAGTGCAGTGAAACTTATGAAAGTGTTTGCATTGGGACAATGTATATCTATGTCCCTTTGTAAGGGATCTAATTTTTGTACAAAATGAATGTATTTTAAATGGTATGTTTTATGGGCGAATAGGAAATTTAAAATGTTCCTCGCAAGTATCAGCACAGCGGCCAATACCACAAATCTCTGTTGATTAACTTAACAAATGATGTTCCGGCTACAAAAGCTGCGTCTGGTGAAAAGTGAGCATAAAATAAAAGAAATGTTTGTATCATAAATGCGTCTTCAGAGGTAAAAATGCGTCAATATTGTGCAAATAGCTTCTTTGAAAAGTGTCCAAATCGTTGTGTCTAACGAGCCCCGGAAAACGAGGCCGTCCGTCAAGACGGCACGTGCTAATATTCCTCGTTTATATCGCTTCTATCAGTTCTTTGTATGATTCATTTCCTTTATTCTTGACCGGAAACGTTCCATTGTATCTAAGTCAGAAAAAACTTCATCACCTTTACCCCCAACCCGGTATTTAAAAAACTCTTTACACCGACGATTTATGCTAATATAATATGGAAATCCCAGGTGGTCGACTGGTAATCGTGGGCGCGCAACGAGTGGGGGTCGGGGTCGAGTAACTTCTCTCTGAGTAAGATTTGGATCTGGCAGACAAGTTGTAACTGGGCCGCTGTTTTATCTTTTTTTTTCATACGGTTTTGGTTGGTGTCGGTTGTTTTTTTCTTCCTTTCTCTTTTTCGAAATTAGATATGATAGTTTTCTCTCTTTTCCTACCAATTTATTATCGTTTGTTCCTTTTTTACTATCTTTTTACAATTTCCCATAGCTAACTTATATGCATGTTGACTACCATGGGCATCAAAATGGCGGTAGCTTTTGCAAATATCTTCATGGCTAAAATCGAAATGCAAATCCTAAATGAAGGCGCTCACAAACCGTTCGTTTGGAAACGCTACATTGACGACATTATCTTTCTCTTGCGCCAGTTCATTGAAGAAGCAAATAAACTCTACCCAATAATCAAATTTAAAGCTGACATATTTGTCTCAGCAGCTACTCTCTCAGATGCCGCTATCTATAAGGGTGAAAGATTCAACAGGGAGTCTGTTCTCGACACGAGAACCCACTTCCGGTACAAATTCTCCACAACGCGTTACCGACAAGGAGGCCATCTCCCAGTCTCCGCCTCGGGAGGAGGGCACGGCTACACTTAAGCTACCAGTCTTCTTCAGGTCTCGTCAGGTATAGCTTGCTTTGCATGGTGTAAGCACGGTGAGTAAGTCGTGAAATACATTGGTGAAGGTAAAAGCAACGTGATTTTGATTAAGTGTTTAGGGCTTGAGATTTTGATAGCCGTTTTCAAGAAAAAGCTGTCATAATCATCCACGCAAGCACTTAAAAAAACGTCTAACTGTGGGTTAACTTAAGGAGAACTTTTAACAGAAAAATAACTAACGTACTTGTCTAGTTTAAAGAAAACTGTGGGTAATTTCAAAACAATTTATAGCGTAATAATATGCACAACAAAAATTAGATTTTCTTCCTTGACGAACTTGGAAATGAAACTTGCAATAAATTTGTTCGGGAAACTGCAAGCGGAAGCAATGAGGAGGTCTGGATAAATGGCAGGTAAATTTTCGGTTTAAAGCTCATTGCAAAAAACAGAAGTTCAGGGCACGGTGACGGTCATTGTCATGAAAGTTTGAGCAGGAGTTGGCAATTGTTTCTCGGAAAAGGGACTCTGAAAAGAATCTTTACATAAATAAAGAAAGAGATGTCAGAAGAGCTGAGAGGCTTGCCGCAAATGATTTTGTTAGTAACAAACAAGTATATTGTACCGCGGTGCCTTTATCAGCAGGTGCTTCATCTACAATCTCTTAACGTTTGACGAGGTTTTCAAGGGCCGTTGATTCTTCTTCGGACAAACTAGTCAATTTTTTCTTCTGATAAAAATGGATTTTTTTTAATATAATGGCAGCATGAAATAAAATATGGAATCTTGCGCAGCAGCTGACCAATTTGATGAACCAACATTGAGCGCTTCGAAAATAGTTTCGATACTTTAAAAGTCGTCCACTTTGTTGGAAAAGCTTGGAGTTTGCCCTAGTGAAAACAATATCCCTTGACCTTTATGACGGAGAAAATTGGCTTTTATTAACAACTGTATCAACAATATCGAATCAGACCAATCACAACAAAAGTTCGCTACTCGAGTCTTCACAGTTGATAATATCAAGGCCAAACTTATTTTAAGGAAACAGAAGTGTATCGCTCTAATAACCAACAATTGTAAATTACCAAACTCTGATCATGCCTTCCCTTCAGCTTGTCGAAACGTCAGTTATAGTTGCTGCACTAGGATGTATCGATGTTAAGTCTCACCCAGACGATCAGACAACACAACCAACAAAGCTGTTGCAGTAATTACCATCATATAAATTAAAGAATAAATATATGTTATTTGCCGGCTGGGAGGTCCGTATGGTGAAAAACTGTGACCGAGGTCTTGAAAATACTGCCCAAAGCCGTAGGCCGAGGGCAGCATTTTCAAGACCGAGGTCACACCGAGATCTTCCATAAACGGAACAATTTTTGAGTGAGTAAATGGTAGTTGAAATAGAGGTGATGCAAATTAAAGAGAGATGCCTCAGCGAAACATTTTCATTTCCGTAACGATAAAGGTGATTTAAAAGGCTTCCAAACAAACTTTGAAACATTATTTTTACAAGTATCTGTCACAATCTGACACCTGTCGATTAGAGAGCGCGCAAGAAAAAAAAAGCGTAGGAACATTTGAAAACCAACAGAACTAGTTTGGCAAGGACTGTCACGACAATATTTTCTTCAAAATCAGTCAATGATCTAACGGAAAGTATTATTCACTCTCATCGACCATTCATTCATGTACGAAGATTTACCTCTGTTCATTAAGTAAACGGCGAGGAAAGTAATTGTGAGTAAATTCAATTTTTTTATTTTGAAGTTGTGAGAGTTTGCTCGTTTGTTTGCTGTAATGGCGTGTTTAACTCTGGTCTTTCCTTCACAAAAACTAAATTCGAACGGCACACTCCAACGAGACACAAGGGAATTTAATGCGACCTTTTCTCAAAAAATTCCTTCAATTTCTGTTGTGCAATTTACGGTACAAATGTCCAAATTGAACGGAATTGGAAAGACTCACCGGGAGCCTATATTTGTTGTAGAACTTAAATTAAAACTTCGCTCGCTATTTCACTATGAACAAATTGCTCGAGAAAATTCAGATATTAAATGAATGAAAGTTCCATCGTTCAGTTCAACTGTAACCAAATACCTCACGTTTCAACTTTCTGGGTACTTTTTGTGAACGATTAAAATTAATTGCAGACGGTTTTTAGGCCGCTTGTCAACCAACGTAATGACAATATTGTTTTTCAAATTCATTCTGAAACCAATATTTTTCTGTCAACCAAAGTGATTTGACAGAGATAAAAAAGAGGATTCATAAGTTATTTATCGGCTTGAGGTAGTGACCAACGTGTTTGCTTAAAAATACTGCCCAGCCGGAAAACGAGGTATATTTATGAAAAATGACAACGAAAGTTGGGATGCACCCGGCGACTCACGAAAGCGTTACCGTGGCCCGTGGGCAGAGATAGGAAAATACTGACCGGGTAAAGAACCAATCAGATTGCAAGATTCGTTACCGTGCCCTCTAAAAAAACAATAAAGATATGTTATTTACCGGCTGGGAGGTCCTTATAATGAAAAACTGTGACCGAGGTCTTGAAAATACTGCCCGAGGCCGAGGGCAGCATTTTCGAGACCGAGGTCACAGTTTTTCACTATACGGACCGACCCTTAGCCGGTAAATAACATATTAATTGTTTTTAAACTTGACGAAATTCTTTCCGAAAGAACCCGAATGATTTATGGCCGTAAATACGGCAAGATCTTCTATAAACTGAACAATTTTTGAGTGAGTAAATGGTAGTTGAAATAGAGGTGATGCAAATTTAAGAGACGCCTCAGCGAAACATTTTCATTTCCGTAAAGATAAAGGTGATTTAAAAGGCTTCCAAACAAACTTTGAAACATTATTTTTACAAGTATCTGTCACAATCTGACACCTGTCAATTAGAGAGCGCGCAAGAAAAAAAAAATCGTAGGAACATTTGAAAACCAACAGAACTAGTTTGGCAAGGACTGTAACGACAATATTTTCTTCAAAATCAGTCAATGATCCAACGGAAAGTATTATTCACTCTCATCGACCATTCATTCATGTACGAAGATTTACCTCTGTTCATTAAGTAAACGGCGAGGAAAGTAATTGTGAGTAAATTCAATTTTTTTATTTTGAAGTTGTGAGAGTTTGCTCGTTTGTTTGCTGTAATGGCGTGTTTAACTCTAAAAAAACAATAACGTTGCATATTGCATCATTTTGGTGCTTGATTATCGCTGCAGTCTCGTTCAAGGTGTAACTTGTTGATTTTTTAAGGGCGCTCAAACTAAAGTAAGCTGAGACGAGTTGAATCCGGCGTCCCAATTAAAATGGAGAATATATTGATAAAGTCTGACTGATTTCAAATAAAGGTCAGCATCAGATGGAGTATATTTATCCCGTCATTTTCACATAAACTGGATTTCTAAGCCGAATTTCTCGAGACTAATCGCACTCTTTGTGCCAGAAATTCACAAAGTTAATGACGAAAACGTTTAATTAATGGAAGACCATGAAGCATTTCATCGTTCTTTCTTGACATGGCCAGCTTCTTTTATTCAACTAAACCATTATTTAGAAATAAGCTATCTCGTTTCGCTTAGTGTCAGTGAATATTTACCGAAACGCGCCGAGACGTATATGGTTCCAAAATTGATAGTGTTATTGTTCACTATGAACCATAGAAAAGTCCTTAGAGTCTTTTAGCTCCTGGCTCACGAAAAATAAAAGCCTGGGAAAAGTCATAGGACACTGAAACAAGAGGTTTGCGCTTAAATAGATGTTGTCCATTTATTGCAGAAAAATTTTTCCTTGAAGAAATTGGTTTAGCTTAAGAGTTCCATTAACTCATGTTTTGAACGCTTCGGCCGAACATTATAGTCTGGTAAATCGACTCTCGGTTGCTTGGGAATTTTGTGTATAAAGACACATGCTAAGACTTATGATATTACCATAACGAAAAATTAACATTACCACACTTTACTTACAGCACTACAACATATCTGTTTCGATTGAAAAACCTTCGCATCTGATAGCGGCGGGTTAACGAAATCTGTTCAGAGGGTGACTCACAAGCAACTTTCAAACAAAATAAACTTTTTACCATAGAGGTTAACAGAGGAAAACGGAGGAAGAATTCATTGGCTTTGGGAAGAGCTGCTTCGGGATTGAGGTGAGATTTGAATTTTATTTTGATACTTGAACCACAACTTCAAGGAGAAAAATTCAAATTCAATGTGAAAAAATATCTCAAGTTCATGCTCTTGTTTTTGGAAAGAGACTATTGCTTCGGTGTTAAGGTGAAAATTGAATTTATTTTTGATGCTTGAACCACACCTATAGAGAGCAAATTTTAAATTAAGTATGAAAACATATGTCAAGTTAATCCTCTTTCTTTCCTGAATTATTAGGAGCAAAAGCACATTTTACTTGAAAAAAAAAACAGCAATCTCGCGCGAAGGAGAGTCTTGAAGTCTTTATAATATTTTGTTTAAATGGCTCACTCCTATTAGCAACTATGTCGTAAGGTAAATCAAATAATGAAAATTGTGTAAGCGGCGATCATCATTATGGGATCTAAATTGACGATTAGTTCTGACAAGGTCTTGTACTGCCACATTGGGAGACATTAGTAGGTTAAAAGATGTCATTAGATCATCTCTATATACACTTAAATGAATTATGGGAGAGTTATGTCGTGCTGAAAGTAAACATTGTTTGCGAATAGCAAAAATATTCTCACGATATTTAAAAAGAAGGCCTCTTCCAAACAGGTATCTTATTGTAACGAAGTCTCTGATTGTTATGTTTTCTTATGGAATCAAATATTGTCTCTAATTTCCTATGGTCTAACTTCGAAGTTTTTCTCAAGCAAAAACTACTTACTAATTGGAAAAGAAAGTTGACATACATTAGACGCCGTTGTTTAATCCTTCAAATCATTAACAAAATATAAAGGTAATGAGCAAATCTTTGTCAGCAAGAGTCACTTATCTTCTGACTTCTTCTGCTGAGACAGAATGTGAAGGAACATGATCCTCAAAATGTCAAAAAGCCTGTTATCATGATGATATGTCATCCACATCACCAACGAGAAATCTGAAAAAAAGTATGTGCGCATATATTATTCATGAAGGAAACTTGCCTTAAATGATCTCCCCTCACAACCGTGAAAACAATAAGAAAATTTTAAATGCAAAAAAAATGATACCCCTTTCAAGACTATTCCCCGCACATGTGAGAGAAAACCTAGTCTTCATATCATTTCCACAGAATATTAATAATAGCGTGTGAGATCTGAAATAAAACTGGATGTCGTATTCAGTATAAATACTGAAAAGATCGATTCGCAGATTATGAATTCTTTCCCAGAGAAAAGGAACACCAGTCAAAGTTATCCTATCTCCTTCCGATTCCACATACCAACTACAAATGCATGAAGCAATTTTTTCTTAGAATGCTGTTAAACTGTTGGAAAATATCAATGATTTGGTCCGCTTTTTCACTCTCGAGAAATCTGAATGAAGTTACTTAATTTGATTTTATCAAGAGGATATTTACGCCTCACAGTTTCTGAACTCATGGAATCTTATAGCTTTTAAATTAATTTAACATTGAACTATTGTGTGATTCTAATTTAGTATTTCATAGGGCTATAACGGAGACTAAAGTCTTTGGCTTTAATTATGCTCCCTATCCAAAAAAAAATATTTTACTTCTGTGGCCGAGATCATGTTTTGTAACATTATTATAAATGAATGATGCATTTGTACCGGGTCCATCTGATCTCCTTGCGATAAAAATAGGTTATTATTGACCAGTCGATGGTTTATTTGTTCGGTTCAGGATTCCCATGGAAACTAATTAATAAATAATTGACAACAATTAAGAACGACCATCAAGAAAAAAACCCGACTCTTTGTAGTAAATACGATCTGCACCATAGCATTAGAGACTCTAAGTCATCAGAAATGTGCTCTGTTCGCCATTTGCTCTTAAAACGACTTTTTTTCGTTACTCAGGCCGAAAGCCATTTTCAGCCAGGCCGTTTCCAGTTACAATAAAGTGTATAGCTACCTACCTATCTGGTTATTCGGTCACACAGTACAGTTAAGTGCCTCTGTATCTGGGCGTTGTTATATTTGATTGTTTGTTTTGTTGAAAGATCACTAATTAGTTCAGTGATGTCATTGAGAAATACTTGTTTGCTTTTGGCTCAAAATAAGTTCTCCGCCCAAATATTTTCATTGTATATCAAAACCGTTACGAGTGACAAACTAAAAACTATGAAGAAAAAATTGCCTGTACATCAACGCCAAAAGCAGAAAGTTCCAGGTTGGAGACGTTTAGTGTCTTTTTTTGGTAAAAAAGAAAGACTACAAGTTTTCAAATACCAGAAAGACAGGAATTTGAAAGTCGAGATTGAAGGCAACGAAAAATCGCTATTTCCAACTGATAAGACCCACATGAATGGGCGCTTAGAAGGAGATAAAAAGCTGAATCAAAGAAAGAGAAGGCCAGCGATTTGTGCTGTAAAAGAAGAAAAAACCAGGTACAATGGGAACTCTCTATCGGAGCTCAGAAATGACTTGATTATCCGATATGTATTAATCAATTCTGGACTTATTTGAAGAGGAACCAAAGAGGACATGCTGTCATGGTAGACTGACTCAATTTCAAACGAACAATTTTATTGCGGATAAATGATAATTTTACTCGGGATACCGACTCAGTAGTTGTCAAGCAAAATAGGTCTCGCACCGAAAAGGTTCTTGCGAGTGTTTTGAAGACGTAATTTTGGTGTGATTGCAAAGACACTCGTGCCCTTCGCTAAGAATTCCATCAACGGACAAATTGTAACGTAAAGATGGAGGGAAAAGGTTGTCAAGAGTGCTCTGCTTTTTCTTTATAAAATCCTGTAGATTAGCACACTAATGCCAAGAAATTCAAGCGTGGTTTTCGCAAGGATGAAAAGAGCGAGTTAATAAGGATATTCACATCATTTTCATTATTCGTCGTCAATTTGACAACAGTTTTGTTCAAATTCAGATCCGAGTTACTTTAAGGCATTCCGTGGGGTTAATAACACAGCGAGTAATTTCTTCTCAACTACGTTTCTGCGAGGGAAACTGATTTTTTCGTGTCAAAAATCTATATAAAAAATTAATTCACGGCCATTTGATCACTCAATAACCGATGACTATTAATTTTAGAGCAAGGGAATCCGCTGGCATATAACAAGTTAAGTAATAGTGTCGAAAAGGAACGAGAACTTTTTCGTCTCATTTTATAAAGAAACAACTAAATGCATCATAAAGTAGTTGCGATTGTCCATTGGTGTATAGTCCTCTATATATGCAGCGCTTATTGATTGGATGTCGTGGAACCAAAACCATAGTAATCACAGCGACAAAATAATCAAAAGACAGAAACTCAAAATAAAAAATAATAATAATGGTAAAAAAAAAACAAACTGCCCAAAACGCGGAAACGCGGCCGATAAAGTCGTGATTTGTTTTAGTTTTGCAACTGATTAGTTGAGAGGTTGGCGCAAATTTTTTGGACGGCAATTACAGAGCGGAGTAAATCAAAACCACTTTAATCTCGCATATACTTTCGACACACAATTGAAAATTGATCCACGGTGAACATGGTGCAACAACAAAAATTTCAGTTTGGTTTGAAATCATTTAAGACTTTATTCTCCCATAACATTTTTTGTCAAATGAGCAGCGATGGCGAGATTACTTACTTGCATATTCTGTAAATAAAGATTGGAAAATGGTGACTTTCAAGTCGTTATTTGTTTATGACCAGTCAAGGATGGCATACTTTATCAGGTTATTACTTTGAAAAGACTCTCAGACGAAATTGTTAATTCAACACAACAATAAACTAAAACTAAAGAGGTATATTGATTAAAAACTCCTCCTGTTGCAGATTCGAGCCATTACAGCAATCCTGACGTCTGCGTAAAATATGCTTAAAAATTCATCCGTTTTTCATTAGTGAAACGATTGTAAAACCCTAAATTATGAAAAATCATATTTCACACCAGGTGGGACGAAATCTCTGGTAGAAAGGATGACAGGTACCGACCGAAGACACTTAAACAGTGATTGAAATGTATCCATACACTCTGGTAGAAGAGTTTTGAAAAATTTTGCGGATCCTTTTTATTTCGTGTTAGAAATCAGTTGTTGAAAGCCATAATCATCGTGCAAGCGTTCTTTGATTCATCTTGAATTCAAAATTAGACTCTGACTAAGTCTTTTCAAAAATTGATCCCAAAGCTTTTTTTAATTATGTTGAGATTTTCATGACGTATTGAGAACTAGCGAATAACCATTACGATCATTATCAGGAAGATCAAAAATTTAAGAAGTACTCTTGCACTAAGCGGAGAAAAACAATGTAGGCATTTACAGAAACGCAAAAGAGGCCAACTCCATTAAGAACAAACAAATTACTTAAAAATTACTGCTAAATGCAGATTGAT
The DNA here is from genome assembly GCF_964200805.1 of Pocillopora damicornis. Classification (NCBI taxonomy): domain Eukaryota; kingdom Metazoa; phylum Cnidaria; class Anthozoa; order Scleractinia; family Pocilloporidae; genus Pocillopora; species Pocillopora damicornis. The sequence continues at coordinate 18,971,585 of NC_142677.1, forward strand.
TTTTCTTTTATCGCTAAAAACAAAGTCACTTTGCCAACGCAAATCAGCGACTTTCGATCCGCAATAAAAGTCGTGCGAAAAAAAGCGACAAAAACACAATAAACGAACTTCTGCCATCAGGATTTCATGCGAAAACCCAGAGTTAACGAAATGTTCTAGGGAGTATCATAGGCAAAGCGAGGCAGTTTCAGCTTACTTGGTAGGTTTAGTGTATCGCTTTTTGATGGCCCTTGATGAGGTTCATCCGACTAACTTCTCCGAATGTTATTTCCCAGATTACTCTGCTTACGGGTCTATTTTTTTTTTATTCACTGATCCTGTGCCTGATTTATTATGGAGATCAGTGTGATCGAGTGTTCTACTTCCTTCATTACTTGTTGACCAGTTCTCGTACAATGATTGCCGATTAAACTTCGATGGGAACTTGGACAAAACTTGTCCCGTTGAGGAAAGATAGAAGATTAGTCGAGAGGAAATTAGCACATCAAAATAATCAAAATATGTTGCTGGAATGTAAGAAGGCGAGAAGTAATAATCTCATGGTTCACCGAGATCCCGAAGCAGACTGGAATCAAATGCATAAAAAAGATGTATTGAAATCAATATTAGTATGGATATACATATACGTCTAATGAGGCTTAGCTTGAAATATCGAAGGGGAAAGTGTTTATTGGCCATTAACCGCAACGCGTATCATGAACTTATGCTTTACCTTGTATCCCTTTCAAGGACCGCCGAGAGTGAACCATTTCTCAACATAGCTGTTCCAAAGGAATTTTTTTCCTATGTTGTGTATGAGAGGTTAGCCCAAGACTTGCCAAAATGTTGGTCGCTACTTGCCGCGTGGCTGTGCCTAATTTAATCCCACAACAAAAGATCTTTTGCTTTGGCGCTTACACTTCCATGACCTTGTTAGATTAGTCGTGCCACAATTAATGCCTGCATTCCCTGTTGCATCCACCCCCGTCATCTCAAATCAGTTATCTATAACAACTAACCTGCTTGTAACAGACCAGAGATTTCGAACGAAGAAATGTTGTAAATGATCAAATTAAGATGTGCGTATGTTTCCATTTATCTTCAGATTACCCAAATACTTTGAAAAGTAAGTACGAATTGATTGAACTTGCAAAGAACCAAGATAGTAGAGCGGGGTACCCTTATCCAGAAGACGAGTATGAATGTCTCTAACTCATCGACTCCATCATCAAGCCAGCCTCTACCTGGAATAACCAACTTCACACGTTTTACATACTCCATTCTGTCTATCGTCGCTATGATAGGAAACACCCTGGTTATTCTCGTCTTTGTCGAGAACAAGAAACTTCTAAGGAAATCATACAACATACTGATTCTGTCCCTGGCCGTATCCGATGTTATGACTGCCTTTCTTCTCATCACCAACCCAGCTTTTGTCCTCGGTAACGTGTTTCCTTATCCTACAAATCACGTCATTGGTGACATCTTCTGCCGATTCATATGGAGTCGTGTGATTCTGTTTCAATTAGTGGTCTTCTCCGCATACATCTGTATGGCTTTGGCAACAGAGCGGTGGTATGCAGTGGTCAGGCCATTTCAATACCAAAAAGTCTTTAACAAAAAGCGAACCCTCGTTTACATCTTCCTCGTGTGGCTATGGTCGCTCCTCCTAGTCATTACAACTCCATTCGAAGTCGTTTTCGTTCCTTCGAATTCACCTAGCCGCCGATGCAAATGGAAGTTTCTCTGGGGCCAAAATACAGTCCGTGCTGTTGTTGGAACTATTCAAGTCCTGTTCAAAATGGTGCTTCCAAGCCTGACCATGTTGTGCCTGTTCATTCACATGGTTTGTAAGGCAAGCAGGTCCAATGTCGCCTCAGCTGAGAGCAAGGCCAAATTACGCGGGAAAATGACGCGCATGGTCGGCGCCGCTTGCTTCGTGCTCATCATTTGTTTCGCGCCAAGTCAAACCAACTACGCTTTGACAGTAATGGGAAAAGCGCGACTGGATACCAAATTACATCATTTCCTTTCTCTTCTGGTATTCTTCAGCAGCTGTGTGAATCCGTTCATATATGGGATAAGCAACAAGAATTACCGGGGAGGCTACCTCAAAATCCTGTTCTCAGTATGCCCCAAAAGAATTGCTAACAAGAGATTTGAAAACGATGTAGAAGATAAAAGAGACGCTACGTATACGCTTCAAACTTTCGAATCCAAATTTTGAAGCTTAAGAAATAAATATAAATCAACTGAGGAGAGGCTAAAGCTATGAGAGAATAATTTGTAAGGAAATAAAGTTAAGGAGATTTCACCTAAATTTCGAAGACCAAAGAGGGTCAAAAAAGTCATGCCTTAACAAATTTTACTGTTTTTTTTCTGGTTATCTACCGAATGAATATGCCATCGGTGAAAACTTTGACTGCAGGCAATTTTTAAGTTGTCTTTCGTTACATCAGTTCTTGTCAAAACTGTTTTTTATCCTTATCATTGTCGTACTTGTGAATACGTTGGTATCTCAGTCGGTCAGTAAGTCAGTCAGTCAGTCAGTAAGTCAGTCGGTCAGTAAGTTAGTCCATCAGTCTGTAAGTCAGCCATTCAGTCATTCAGTCAATCAGTCCGTCAGACAGTAAGTCAGTCAGTCAGTCAGTCAGTCAGTAAGTCAGTCAGCATGTCGGTCAATCTATCCGTAAGTTGGTCAGTTTATCAGTCAGCTAGGAGTGAGGCCAAGTCCTTGGTCACAGAGTGATTCGCGTCAAGTCATATCGACCAGGAGATTCGTCATAAGCATCTCATGGTCTTTGGGATCAACTTAGTGTCGGCTAAGGTGGAAAAACATGCCTGAAAAGTGAGCCGCACCATGGTTTCTCTACTTTTGAGTTTATACACAGCTGCTAAAACGAATTTTTTATGGGCTGAGCAACAACATATACAGAACCAGTTAGCTCAGAAATCTGATTTTAGCCTATTTCAGGAAAAGGAAGGTCTAAATCAAATCATCGAGATTGAAAGATTGAAAGTCCTTCAAAACACGTCATTGATTGTGATAGACTGCGGCAGGCATACACAGTTTAAAAATGTCGCGCAACTTCTGAGCGATTTATGCAAATATGTATATGAAACTGCTTGAATAAGGGAGAACTTCGTCATTTACGGGCAACTTGTGAGTGAAAATTTTAAGTGTTTTGGTCATTAGACCAGCGTAGGTAGATGCAATTTGAACATCTGCCAAAACATCACGAAAAAACTATAATCACGAAATCCATGAGCAGTTCCTTGGATTATATATCTATTAATGTCTTCTATGTGAGGGCCGAGGTGAGTAATTATGTTCGAAAACTTGGTGAACGAATTTGACTGGAAAGGCCTTTTCCTGAATAGGTCAACTTTTTTCCATAGATTCCGAAACTATGAAAAGGCTTTTCCTGAAACTCATCGAAACTTCCTCCAAAGAACGACTGATTTTTCCTCCTAATGTAAGGTACTTCTGATCACTCGGAATTTACCGGAGGTTTCACTTTCCGGTAGTTTCGATAATTGGGATGGGTATATTTTTTCAATGGGGGAGGTGGCGGGGAGGATTTTTATAGCAGCATTTAACAAATATTTAGGAGCAAACCATGATGTTTCATTGTCATAACTGCTGGGGAAGCTGCTTACAAGAAACCGAAGATCCCTTTGGTCACCATCGTGAGTAGGTCTGAGTAGGTGAACCTGTTATTACCAACTTTTGATAACTTGAAGGAAAAATGAAAACTGTGATCAAAGCCTTTTTTAACAAAAACAGTGAAAACAAGAACTAATAAATTATCAGATAATATTTTAAGGAATTGGGGTTTTTTAATTCCAAACTAATCCGTTATGTACGAGCCGTTAATACGAATACAACAGAACTGGAAACGACTTGAAAATCAAAATTAATATGTCTCTAACACTCGACGGAAGATTGCGCAGGGCGATATCCGTTAACAATTTTCGCTTGACGCTATAAAATCCAAAATTAAAAATATTACTGCATACAATAGTATTGACGTTTTACCTCGAAAGGAAAAAACCTGTGAAAACTGAAACTTTTCGCCAGTCATCAACATGACCTTCAATGCTATTCCTAAATATTAAAATGGCTGGCTGAGGAAGAAATCATAAATGAATAAAAATGTTGGTATCAAGTGACTGTTTGTGTCCTGAGTCGTCAAATAATTATTTGCCAGAACGCAACAGGCGACTTATCATTTTCATGGCGAAAAAAAACAATATTTATTTACTTTATGGTCATTTCATTTGCATTCTATGAAAGGGATCAAAATTTGCCCCCTCAAACTACACCCCATCAATTTTTGTCCGAAATTTGGGCGATCGCCTATTCAGTGGAAAATAATTGACACCAAAAGAAAGACTTTGCCAGGTTGGTATAAATTTTCTCGATGATTCTTGGCTTTAAGCCGATTCAGTCCGTTTACTCTCAGTTTGATGGCGTGACAAGAGAGCGAAAAAAATAATTTTGACAAATTCCCGACTTTTCACCATGGATTTTTTTCTTCTCTTTCCAGGAGAAAGGTGATTTCCTGCGGAAGATCTTATACAAGTCACTTTGCCTTCATCAAAATGAATAAGAAACGTTTCTCACTTCAAAAGATAATTTGCATCATGCTGACTGTTTTAAAAATCCAAACAACACTAGTATCGTTATGAAAGCTTCAAAAGAAAATTATCATAAAATTAAAAACCAATTAACATCATAAAGAAATCTCACTGTCCCACCCCCCCCCCCTCTCCTCCTCTTTGAAAAGAAACTGTGACGTCTTCTATTGAATGAGATGTATAAAGGAAAAATGCCATCGTTTATATTTCGATAACTTTTAATACTTTTTCAAACCTCGTTCAGTTGTGAATGATTGATAAATGACTTGGCGGAAGAGAATTCTGATATGTACGATAGAAATTGAGAGGAATTCATAAACGGCAAAGTCGGTTTAACGTTTTTAACCCCACCTAAACCTACCAAACATTGACTAAATTCAACGAATTAACTGGTATTTTAACCGACACTGGACATGATGATTTCTTTCAAGCTACCCCCTCTGAAGATTAAATTCCGACATCCTCTGAGTTAGCCGAAGGGCTATCTCTAACGTTCCAGCCTCGAGCAGAATTCCAACCGTTATGTGAAAAATATGAATTCCGAATGTCCATTATAAAAGCTTAAATGAAATTCATTTTGTTCCTTCCACTGAAGGAAAGATAAGTAAGTAAAACCTTGACTTAAGTGTCAATGTGTTTAGCCCAGATGGACTAATTGGGAGAGACGGATTTTTGTTAACCTACTTTTGAAGCGGCGCCATCCGATGAAATTATATATTTCGGTTTTGTACGTCTAACTTTTTTACCGATGACGGATGTAAGCATGCAAAAATGAAACAATTCCCTTTGGTCCCAGGTAACATCCGGTCTCAGTATACATTGTTTTGAAAGAACCATTGGATTTTTAACCCAAAATTACAATCGAGACTTGTTACGGTACTGAATTGGAGCTTCTGTCCTGAAACGGTAAGTTAACTATCTCTTCATGAGCCGTTCATTTTCCAATTACTACGATTTGCGTCATCGAAGACAAAGTTGATGAATAAGAGGAACGACTGGGTTGATAAGTGCTGTACCCTTTATAAACAACACATTGCTATCTTTGTTTATCTATTAAGGGTGTAAATCTAAATAAGACGGAATATTTTAACAATCATACGATGTGATGGTCGAGAGGATCTCGTTCCATGTAAGTGAGAAATGACACCTGAGGGGGAAGGGAAAGGTGAATAACGAACCTGGACCACTCTTACAAAAATAGGGATTTTCCTAAGAATGAACAACATCGATCATCTATTTGAGTTCAAATATTGTCTTTATATTCGGTCGAGCGATTTAAATTTGAAAAGCAGTGTACCGAGCGATTAACCGAATTAACAAAAGTTGAAATTCTATTTCTCCTGATATTCTCGGGCCTTGTCATGTTGACCAACTTATCTTTTTGCATGGCGTAAAGAAACAATACTTATTTACTTTACGGTCATTTCATTTGCAGTCTATGTAAGGGAACAAAATTGGCCCCCTCAAACTACACCCCATCAATTTTTGTGCGAAATTTGGGCGATTGCCTATTCAGTGAAAAACAATTGACTCGAAAGAAAGACTTCGCCTGATGGGTATAAATTTTCTTGATGATTCTTGGCTTTAAGTCGATTCAGTCCGTTTACTTTCAGTTTGATGGCGTGACAAGAGACAAAAAAAATAATTTTGATAAATTCCCGACTTTTTACCATGGATTTCTTTTCTACTAACGCACCAACCTCGCGCAGAATTCCAACCGTTATGTGAAAACTATGAATTCCGATTGTCCATTGCAAAAGCTTAAATGAAATTCATTATGTTCCTTCCAATGAAGGACAGGTAAGGAGAGACAGATATTTGTTATTCTACTTTCAAAGCGGTGCCATCCAATACACGTAAATGTATTTCGGTTTTGTACGTCTAACTTTTTTACCGATGACGGATGGAGCATGCAAAAATGAAACAATTCACTTGGGGGAAACATCCGGTCTCAGTGTACATTGTTTTGAAAGAACCACTGAATTGTTAACCCAAAAATACAATCAAGACTTGTTACAGTACTGAATTGGAGCTTCTGTCTTGAAACGGTAAGCTATTTAGGCGTGATGACTATCTATTCACGAGCTGTTCATTTTCCAGTTACTGCGATTTGCGTCATCGAAAACAAAGTTGGTAAATAAGAGGAACGGCTGGGTTGATAAGTGATGTGCCCTTAAAAGACAACACATCCGTTTATCTTTTAAAGGTGTTAATCTAAATATGACGGAAATATTGTAACAATCACGTGATGTTATGATCGAGAGGATGTCGTTTGGCTTCATGTGAGTGATGGTCAACAAATGATACCTTTTTTAGGGAGGGGAGGGAAAGGTGAATAATGAACTGTACCCACTCTTACGAAGAGGAATTTTCCTAAGAATGCACAACATCGATCATCTATTTGAGGTTAAATATTCTCTTTATTCAGGCAAGCGATTTAAACTTGAAAAGTAGAGCACCGAGCGATTAGCCGAATTATCAAAAGTTAAAATTTTATTTCTCCTGATATTCTCTGGCCTTGTCATATTGACTTAGTGAATGGAACAAAGTTCATAGGTTTCCGAAGCTTGTTGCTTTTCAAGAATTTGGGAATTCTTTTCAAATTCTTGAAAAGCCTTTGTCTTGAGTAGGTCGAGTTTTTTCCAGAGATTCTTTTCCTGAATCTCATCGCAACTTCCTTCAAAGAAAGAGTGATTTTCTTCCTCTGATGTCATGTACTCCTGATTACTCGGAATTTGCCGGAAGTTTCACCAATACTAATAGATAATTAGGGTAGGTATATTTTTTTCAACGGGGGAGGGGGCGGAGAGGAGTTTCATAGCAACATCTTACAAGGATTTATGAGCAACCATGATGTTTCATTATCGTTACCGCTGGGGGAGCTGCTTACAGGCAACCGAAGATCTTCTTGGTTATCCTCCTGAGTAGTCTGAATAGGTGAAGCTGTTGTTACCAATTTTTGATAACCTGAAGGCAAAATGACAACTGTGATCTAAGATATGTAACAAAAACAGAAACCGGAACTTAGAACCTACCACATAGTATTTTAAGAAATTGGGTTTTTTATTCTAAAGTGATCCGTGAAGCACAGGCCGTTAATTAATACGAATACAAAAGAACTGGAAACGATATGAAAATTGAACTTGTCTTTAATACTCTAACACTCAATGTAAGACTGCGCCGGGCGATATTCTTAATTTCGCTTGACGCTATAAAATCCAAAATTAAAAATATTATTGCACACAAGAGTATTAACGTTTTACCCCGAGAGGAAAAAACCTGTGAAAAGTGAAACTTTTCGCCAGTCATAAACATGACCTCCAATGCTATTCCTAACTATTAAAATGGCTGGCTGAGGAAGATATCATGAATGTATAAATGTTGGTATCGAGTGATTGCTTGTCTCCTGAGTCGTGAAATAATTATTTTCCAGAACGCAACGGGTAACTTATCATTTTCATGGCGAAAGGAAACAATATTTATTGGCTTTACGGCCATTACATTTGCAGTCTATGAAAGGGAACAAAATTGGTCCCCTCAAACTACACCCTATAAATTTTTGTTCGAAATTTTGGGCGATTACCTATTCAATGGAAAATAATTGACTCCGAAAGAAAGACTTAGCCAGATTGGCTGAGACTTTCCCTACGTTTCTTGGCTTTCAGCCTGTTTACTTTCAGTTTCATGGCGTGACAAGAAACCAAAAAGATTAATTTTAATAAATTGCCGCAATTCACTGTAGATTTTTTTCTTCTTTTTTCTAGGAAAAAGTTGACCTGCCTCGGAAGATCTTATACAAGTCCCTTTGCCTTCATCAAAATGAATAAGGAATGTTTCTAACTTCAAAAGGTAATTTGCATCAATACTGACTGTTTTAGAAATCGAAACAACACTAGTATCGTTATGAAAGCTTTTAAGAAAAAAAATTCTGACAAGAATAACAACATTAACAACATATAGAAACCTCACTGCTCCCCCATCTTTGAAAAGAACCTATGATGACTTCTTCCATTAACTGAGATATATAAAGGAAAAGAGATCATTGTTTATATTTCGATATCTTATAATACTTTTCCTAAAAAAAAATCGGAAAAAAATGCACTTTTTCAAGGATCTATAAAAATGCAAGATTATTAAATAAAGTGCATATCGATTATGTGCGGACAATTGTAACAAACACTCCATAGAGTACAGGACCTTCAAACAGAGGTAGCTAATATGGAACATTCTCCGAACACATGCAAAACCTGTGAGTCATAATATATATAGAGGAAGAAGATCAAAAAAAAACCTACGCTCTGATTTAATTTCTAGAAACGCGAGCTTGTTGCAAGGAAATGCTACTATTATTATGATATGGGCTGGGTAGTTTAGAATAAGCAGTAAGCTGTATGATGCAACACCAGCTGCCTTGAGAGTCCAGTAAATCGGTTTGGTTAAGAGCCCTGCTCCTTCTTACAGAATTGAATTGAGTTACTGTAAACTAAATATGAATCAGCAAATCAAATGAAACTTGTTATGTTTTGTTAGCCAATTAAATTTTCCAGTTGGTCTCTGATCTGCGTGATTCGCGTGACAGTGTAACGAACACCCCAGTAGAAAAGACGGCAAAGGTGTGTTCCTCTTTGATGGACAACGTTAAAAAAATCCATCTACGAAAAAAGAGGCTAGAGTCCAAACTCCGTAGAAAATATGTATAAAATTTGTTAAATGAACCACAACATTTGGCTAAAATAAAATCTCCGAGACTTCTTAAAATTCAAAACAAAGGGTTAGAGAAATTGCGCGAACGAAAGATCAAAAACAATTAACTAAACTCCGTTAAGACAAGCAACAAAAGTACGCAAAAAAAGGTCCACGTCAGTTTTCCAATGTCAAGGTTAAAGTTCTTAGATGTGATTTGCTAATTTGAAATCACGTGCGCCGCGCGTAAATACAGAAAGACTACAAGGCGGAGAGGGGAAGATAAAAGTTACAATTTGAAATTTAAAACAAAAAAAGATTTTCCACAAACAATCCGTGTATAAGTTTTTACTAATTTCTTCTTTTTTTTTCAAACTGAGAAGAAAAAGGGTCAAGATGGACAGCGTAAAAGAAGCTATATCGGTTATCACCATAGGTAAAGTGGTCGCCGAATTCCTTCACAAAACCGATCGCGTGTTGCAAGCCATCGAGGTATACAAGGAATGTTTAACTATATTACACAGTCAGGTGCTGGCTATCGATAGTTCATTGGCAAACGCTATGTTCCGTGTCGTCTACCGGAATATAATCTGTGCTTACGTTTATATAAAGGATTACACAAGTACAGAAAAATATCTCAGGAAACTCCTCCTATACCTAGACTCTAATAACACCGCTGAAAAAGGATGGCTACATTTTAAACTGGCAGAAATACTTCAGCATCAAAATAGGTTAATGGAGCCTGGAAACTTTACGAATCAGCAATCAACCTCATGAAAACGATAGGAAACACTCAAGGCCAAGCACGATGTAACGAAAACCTCGGAACAATGTTCCAATCACTTGGTCATTATGACAAGGCCCGAGAATATCAGGAGAAAGCACTCACTATCAGAATAGAAATTGGCGATAGGGATGGAGAAGCAAGATGCTACAGAAACCTAGGAACTTTGTTCCAATTACTTGGTCATTATGAAAAGGCCCGAGAATATAAGGAGAAAGCACTCGCTATCAAAATAAAAATTGGCGACAGGGATGGAGAAGCAAAGAGCTATGGAAACCTAGCAGTTTTGTTCCAATCACTTGGTCATTATGACAAGGCCCGAGAGTATCAGGAGAAAGCACTCGCTATCACAATAGAAATTGGCGACAGGAATGGAGAATCAAAGAGCTACGGAAACCTCGGAGTATTGTTCCAATCACTTGGTCATTATGACAAGGCCCGAGAGTATCAGGAGAAAGCACTCGCTATCACAATAGAAATTGGTGAAAGGAATGGAGAAGCAACAAGCTACGGAAACCTCGGAGTATTGTTCCAATCACTTGGTCATTATGACAAGGCCCAAGAATATTATGAGAAATCACTCGCTATTAGATTAGAAATTTGCGACAGGAATGGAGAAGCAACAATCTACGGAAACCTAGGAGCTTTGTTCCAATCACTTGGTCATTATGACAAGGCCCGAGAATATCAGGAGAAAGCACTCGCTATCACAATAGAAATTGGCGACAGGGATGGAGAAGCAACAAGCTATGGAAACCTAGGAGTTCTGTTCCAATCACTGGGTCATTATGACAAGGCCCGAGAATATCAGGAGAAAGCACTTGCCATTAGATTAGAAATTTGCGACAGGAATGGAGAAGCAACAAGCTACGGAAACCTAGGAGATTTGTTCCAATCACTTGGTCATTATGACAAGGCCCGAGAATATCAGGAGAAATCACTCGCTATCACAATAGAAATTGGCGACAGGAATGGAGAAGCAACAAGCTACGGGACCCTAGGAGCATTGTTCCAATCACTTGGTCATTATGAAAAGGCCCGAGAATATCAGGAGAAAGCACTCGCTATCAAAATAAAAATTGGCGACAGGAATGGAGAAGCAACAAGCTACGGACACCTAGGAGCATTGTTCCAATCACTTGGTCATTATGACAAGGCCCGAGAATATCAGGAGAAAGCACTCGCTATCACAATAGAAATTGGCGACAGGGATGGAGAAGCAACATGCTACGGAAACCTAGGAACTTTGTGCCGATCACTTGGTCAGTATGACAAGGCCCGAGAATACCAGGAGAAAGCACTCGCTCTCGCAACAGAAATTGGCGACAGGGATGGAGAAGCAACAAGCTACGGAAACCTAGGAGCTTTGTTCCAATCACTTGGTCATTATAACAAGGCCCGAGAATATCATGAGAAAGCACTCGCTATCAAAATAGAAATTGGCAATAGGAATGGAGAAGCAACAAGCTACGGAAACCTAGGAGTTTTGTTCGAATCACTTGGCTATTATGACAAGGCCCGAGAATATCAGGAGAAAGCACTCACTATCAGAATAGAAATTGGCGACAGGGATGGAGAAGCAACAAGCTACGGAAACCTAGGAGCTTTGTTCCAATCACTTGGTCATTATGACAAGGCCCGAGAATATCAGGATAAAGCACTCGCTATCAGAATAGAAATTGGCGACAGGAATGGAGAAGCAATAAGTTACGGAAACCTAGGAGCATTGTTCCAATCACTTGGTCATTCTGTCAAGGCCCGAGAATATCAGGAGAAAGCACTCGCTATCGCAAAAGAAATTGGCGACAGGGATGGAGAAGCAACAAGCTACGGAAACCTAGGAGTTTTGTTCCGATCACTTGGTCATTATGACAAGGCCCGAGAATACCATGACAAAGCACTCGCTATCAGAATAGAAATTGGCGATAGTAATGGAGAAGCAACAAGCTACGGAAACCTAGGAACTTTGTTCCAATCACTTGGTTATTCTGACAAGGCCCGAGAATATCATGAGAAATCACTCGCTATCAAAATAGAAACTGGTGACAGGAATGGAGAAGCAACAAGCTACGGAAACCTAGGAGCCTTGCTCCAATCACTTGGTTATTATGACAAGGCACGAGAATATCAGGAGAAAGCACCCACTATCATAACAGAAATTGGCGATAGGGATATAGAAGCAACAATCTACAGAAACCTAGGAGCTTTGTTCCAATCACTTGGTCGTTATGACAAAGCTCGAGAATATCAGGAGAAAGGACTCGCTATCACAATAGAAATTGGCGATAGGAATGGAGAAGCAAAGAGCTACGGAAACTTGGGAGCTTTGTTCCAATCACTTGGTCATTATGACAAGGCCCGAGAATATCAGGAGAAAGCACTCGCTATCACAATAGAAATTGGCGACAGGGCTGGAGAAGCAACAATCTACGGAAACCTAGGAACTTTGTTCCAATCACTTGGTCATTATGACGAGGCCCGAAAATATCAGGGGGAGGCACTCGCTATCAAAATAGAAATTGACGACAGGAATGGAGAAGCAACAAGCTACGGAAACCTAGGAGATTTGTGCCAATCACTTGGTCATTATGACAAGGCCCGAGAATATCATGAGAAAGCACTCGCTATCAAAATAGAAATTGGCGACAGGAATGGAGAAGCATCAAGCTACAGAAACCTAGGAACTTTGTTCCAATCAATTGGTCATTATGACAAGGCCCGAGAATATCAGGAGAAAGGACTCGCTATCAGAATAGAAATTGGCGACAGAAATGGAAAAGCAAAGAGCTACGAAAACCTAGGAGCATTTTTCCAAACACTTGGTCATTCTGACAAGGCCCGAGAATATCGGGAGAAAGCACTCGCTATCAAAATAGAAATTGGAGACAGGAATGGAGAAGCAACAAGCTACAGAAACCTAGGAGCTTTGTTCCAATCACTTGGCCATTATGACAAGGCCCGAGAATATCAGGAGAAAGCACTCGCTATCACAATAGAAATTGGCGACAGGAATGGAGAAGCAACAAGCTACGGAAACCTAGGAACTTTGTTCCAATCACTTGGCCATTATGACAAGGCCCGAGAATATCAGGAGAAAGCACTCGCTATTGCAATGGAAAATGGCGACAGGAATGGAGAAGCATCAAGCTACGGAAACTTAGGAGCATTGTTCCAATCACTTGGTCATTATGACAAGGCCCGAGAATATCAGGAGAAAGCACTCGCTATTGCAATGGAAATTGGCGACAGGAACGGAGAAGCATCAAGCTACGGAAACCTAGGAACTTTGTTCCAATCACTTGGCCATTATGACAAGGCCCGAGAATATCAGGAGAAAGCACTCGCTATTGCAATGAAAATTGGCGACAGGAATGGAGAAGCATCAAGCTACAGAAACCTAGGAGCATTGTTCCAATCACTTGGTCATTCTGACAAGGCCCGAGAATATCAGGAGAAAGCACTCGCTATCAAAATAGAAATCGGTGACAAGAATGGAGAAGCAACAAGCTACGGAAACTTAGGAGCTTTGTTCCATTTACTTAATCATTATGACAAGGCCCGAGAATATTATGAGAAATCACTCGCTATCAGAATAGAAATTGGCGACAGGGATGGAGAAGCAACATGCTACGGAAACCTAGGAAATTTGTTCCAATGCCTTGGCCAATATAGCGAAGCTGAAGAGTGTATGGAGAAAGCACTGCGTATGAAAAAGAAAATTGGTGGAAAAAGAGGAGTGGCAAGAAGTTATGCAAACCTCACAGCTTTGTTTCTCTCGCTCGGCAAGTATTCAAAGGCTGACGACTATCTAAAGAAAGCAGTGGCAGTTAGAGAGGGTATCGGTGATAGAAGCGGAGAAGCAATAGATTACAGACATCTCGGTAAAATTTCCCATCAGCGTGGTGAATATGACAAGGCTCAAGAATATTACGAGAAAGCCCTTACAATTAACATGGAAATCGGTGAGAGACAAGGAGTAACAGTCAGTTACGGGGATTTAGGATTATGTTTTAAATCGCTTGGTAAATGTGACATAGCCGAAAAATACCTTCAGCAGGCTCTCCTATTAAGTAGGGATATTGGACTCAACTTGAACGAGTTTTATTATCTTTGTTATCTATCGGCGTTAAAGGCGTCACAATGTCATCTTGAAGAGGCTTTTTCGTATCTTTTTCAAGGCATCCGAAAGTTCGACATTTTGAGAGGTTTTCTTAAAGAAAACGATCAGTTTCAAATATCTCTTCTAGAGGAGCACGGTACCTTTCCCTACACGTTTTTCAGTACGTTGCTATCTTCCGCCGGAAAGCCGCAAGATGCCCTTTACGTCGAAGAGCTCAGAAGGGCAAGAGGCCTGGCCGACTTGATGACAGCTCGGTACTCTGTTCAAGAGCCAATCTCAAGCGATCCGCAATCTTGGTGTGGCATTCAAGGGATCATCGCAAAAGAAGCAGACTCTGCATGCCTATACATTTCAGTTGTTCAAAATTATGTACGGTTTTGGATAATTAAAGCAACGGGAGCTATTCATTTTTCACAAAAGGAAGTGAACCTGGACCAAAACAAGCTGACCGGAATAGTCCCTGATTTGGATGAGTTTTTTAAGGACACCCTCCGCAGCCACGCCATTTTACCTGAACAGAATTGCGAAGATCGATCTTTAGATGACACCGAACTGATTTCAGTTCACTACGGCAACCGCTCAGTGCCGCGTGACTATGATGCCGAACATTTCAAAACAAGTCTTCACTTGTGTTACAAGATAGTCATCGCTCCTGTGGCCAGTTTATTGAAGCAGCCCGAGATCATAATTGTCCCTGATTCCTTTGTGTACCAAGTGCCATTTGCAGCTTTGGCTGACGAAGGAGGCAAGTATTTATCAGAGTCATGCAGGATTCGGCTGGTTCCCTCTCTGACGACTCTCAAGCTTGTTCAAGAAAGTCCTCCAGACTATCACAGTCAGACCGGGGCACTCATAGTGGGTGACCCTGTAGTTGGAAAGGTGATTTACAAGGGAAGACTCAGAAATATGAAACCATTGCCGTGTGCAAGAAAGGAAGCAGAGATGATTGGAACACTTCTTGGCGTAACACCTTTGATAGGAGATTCCGCGACAAAGCATTCTGTACTCCAAGCGATAAATTCAGTGAGCCTGATACACATTGCTGCCCATGGTGATGCCGAAAGAGGGGAGATTGCTCTTTCTCCTAAGCACCCTTCCTCACTCCCACCTTTTCCGCGAGAAGAAGATTATCTTTTGACGATGGCGGATATTTCAAAAATTCGGTTGCGAGCTAAACTAGTGGTGCTTAGTTGTTGTCACAGTGCTCGTGGACAAATTAGAACTGAGGGAGTTATTGGAATTGCCCGAGCGTTCTTAGGATCCGGAGCTCGTTCAGTGTTAGCGGCACGATGGGCCCTGAATGACACGGCCACAGAGCAGTTCATGACTTGCTTCTACAAACATTTGTTCCACGGTGAAAGCGCCAGTGAATCTCTCCACAAGGCCAGGAAGTGGATGAGAAATAACGGCTTTGACAAAGTTTCTCAATGGGCGCCGTTTATGATCATAGGCGACAACGTCACATTTGATTTTGGAAATTGGCCGATGCCTAGCGCACCTTAAGAGCCATGACTTTGATAAAACCTCTGTAGCAGAATGAACAAGACTTAGCAAAGTATGGAGCTATTTAATTACTCAGTAGCGTGAAGAGAGAGGACGCCATCTGCGAAGAACAATTCGGATCGATACACAGTGGAACGGATTTCTGTAAAATGCTCATGAGACATCTAAGTTTAATATTCTGAACAAGACAGCGTATGGTGTTATCTCTTTATAAGAGTTCCGAATTTGAAAAACTCCATTTTTTTAAAATTCATTAATTCAGTGAACGAGCCACGCAAAATGTGACAATTTTTAGATTTCGAACGCTATTAGTTTGTCGAGGAAAGAAAATTTTCAGTCCTTTTTCAAAGTTGAATAGTAAGTCAATTCAAGAGACTTGGAAAATAAGTGTGAATGTGACTTGGAAAATAAGTTTTTTCTAAGCTTAAATTTTTAGAAATTCCTTGCAAAGCTTATGACAAGAAATATTGTGGTTTAACATGCCAAAATAAACACATTAAAAAAAAGAAGAAAAAATAGATACACTTGTATAGTAATGGAAACCCTTGGATTCTCATAGATACCCCAGAATTTTATCAATTTAATCGATACCGCTATGCGTAGATACCGTTGTATCCTCACTCAGATTATTGTATGTTCATAGATACTTTTGTGTACTTATTATTCTTCACTTTCTCTCTGCCGCTATTATTTCGCACCTTTTTATCAACTGAACACCTGGAAAAGGTTACTTTATTATCAAAGGAAAATTTATGCATGGGATTGCTTTTGTTGACCAAAGAAACTCAGCAGATTCTTCGCCTGCCATTTTTGTGCCATATCTCCGGGTTACAATGCAATAAATAAACAATGAAAACCGAAAGAATGCGAAATATATTTATTTATTGTTTTTTCAGAGGGCACGGTAACGAATCTTGCAATCTGATTGGTTCTTTACCCGGTCAATATTTTCCTATCTCTGCCCACGGGCCACGGTAACGCTTTTGTGAGTTGCCGAGTACATCACAACTTTCGTTGTCATTTTTTATAAATATACCTCGTTTTCCGGCTGGTTAAGCAAACACGTCGGTCACTACCTCAAGCCGATAAATAACTTATGAATCCTCCCTTTTCTCTCTATCAAATCACTTTGGTTGACAGAAAAATATTGGTTTCAGAATGAATTTGTATAAACAATAGTGTCATTACGTTGGTTGACAAGCGGCCTAAAAACCGTCTGCAATTAATTTTAATCGTTCACAAAAAGTACCCAGAAAGTTGAAACGTGAGGTATTTGGTTACAGTTAAACTGAACGATGGAACTTTCATTCATTTAATATCTGAATTTTCTCGAGCAATTTGTTCATAGTAAAAAAAAAGCGAGCGAAGTTTTAATTTAAGTTCTACAATAAATATACGCTCCTGGTGAGTCTTTCCAATTCCGTTCAATTTGGACATTTGTACCTTAAATTGCACAACAGAAATTGAAGGAATCGAGAAAAGGCTGCATTAAATTCCCTTGTGTCTCGTTGGAGTGTGCCGTTCGAATTTAGTTTTTGTGAAGGAAAGATCAGAGTTAAACACGCCATTACAGCAAACAAACGAACAAACTCCCACAACTTCAAAATAAAAAATTGAATTTACTCACAATTACTTTCCTCGCCGTTTACTTAATGAACAGAGGTAAATCTTCGTACATGAATGAATGGTCGATGAGAGTAAATAATACTTTCCGTTAGATCATTAACTGATTTTTAAGAAAACATTGTCGTGACAGTCCTTGCCAAACTAGTTCTGTTGCTTTTCAAATGTTCCTACGATTTTTTTTTCTTGCGCGCTCTCTAATTGACAGGTGTCAGATTGTGACAGATACTTGTAAAAATAATGTTTCAAAGTTTGTTTGGAAGCCTTTTAAATTACCTTTATCGTTACGGAAATGAAAATGTTTAGCTGAGGAATCTCTCTTAAATTTGCATCACCTCTATTTTAACTACCATTTACTCACTCAAAAATTGTTCAATTTATGGAAGATCTTGCCGTATTTACGGCCATAAGTCATTCGGGTTCTATCGGAAAGAATTTCGTCAAGTTTAAAAACAATAAATATGTTATTTGCCGGCTAAGGGTCGGTCCGTATGGTGAAAAACTGTGACCTCGGTCTTGAAAATGCTGCCCTCGGCCTACGGCCTCGGGCAGTATTTTCAAGACCTCGGTCACAGTTTTTCACCATACGGACCTCCCAGCCGGCAAATAACATATATATACGACAAAAATTTGCGTGCATAAAACCGTTGAAATGTATTTCAGATACACAAATATACAGATCTATATGCAGTTTAGAATGCACGGCAAAATTATTAACGGGAGGATGTGACCTTCAAGTAAAACTACTGGATAATTTTAAAGAGAAATAAAATGCAAAGTAATTGGCAGCCAGAGGAGAAAATTATTCATCAGATGTAGGGAATCATTGAAATGCTTGAAACTGACTTATCAAATGTGACATATTGAGCACCTTCGATCCAATGAGTGTGGATTGTCCAGACGAGTTGTCATTAGAATTTGTCCCATTTTCAGCTCAAACAGTGTTACAATGCAAGGTGAACTTAGCGAAATGAAAACCTGACTCATTTTCTGTCAACAAACTGTACTCTAACAGGTCTGTCAGGAATGGTGACCCCTCTCATGAACGGCTCCACATTCTCTGCCTCCGTGGGTAAGAGATATCAAACTGCTTCACTCGACAATACGTCGACTGAGGTACATATGTGTTCCGAATCCAAATGGAAGAGAAGCGAAGGCTTCCGCTGCTTCGATCGAAGCAGAATCTTTGTTTCGCAATCATCTTTCCGGTTTGAACGCTTCGGCATCTTCAAAAATACTCTCATTTCGCCCCATTTGGTAAACAAGGAACTCCACTTGACCAGTGCCCCCAGGGATATGGTAGCCCCCTAATATTATGTCTTCTTTCGGTCTTTGCGGGATTGGCGGAGGGTCTCTCGTAACCAGGCCTTCCCCCAAAGAATTACGAAAAGAGATGGTTAAAATTATTTTCAAAGCGGGACACTTAAGGCTAAAGGTTGTGGTAGGTACTGTCTGTGAAAACAACTGATTCACTTCCATTAATTTGCCTCATCATAGACTATGGAAATCGGAGCATCGGTTTTTCAAACTGCTTCAAACCTCGCCCTGTTATGAGTGATGTGTTTAATTACTTGGCGAAGAGAATTCTTCTGGTATGTCAGGAAAAATTGAAAGCATTTCATAAACGGCAGAGTCGGTTTAACGTTTTTAACCCCACCTAGACCTACCAAACATTGACTAAATTCGACGCATTAACTGGTATTTCAACCGACACTGGACGTGATGATTTCTTAATATTCGAGCTGCCTTCTCTGAAGATTAAATTCCGACGTCCTCCGAGTTAGCAAAGGGGCCATCCACTAACGCACCAACCTCACGCAAAATTCCAACCGTTATGTGAAATATGTGAATTCCGAATGTCCTTTACAAAAGCTTACATGAAATTCATTTTGTTCCTTCCGCTGAAGGAAAGATAAGGAGAGACGGATTTTTGTTATCCTTCTTTTGAAGCGCCATCTGATGTACGTAAATGTATTTCGGTTTTGTACGTCTAACTTTTTACCCGATGACGGATGTGAGCACGAGAAAATGAAACAATTCACTTTGGTTGCAGGTAACATCCGGTCTCAGTATACATTGTTTCGCAAGAAGCGTTGGATTTTTAACCCAAAATTACAATCAAGACTTGTTACAGTTGAATTGGAGCTTCTGTCTTCAAACGGTAGCTATTTGTGCACGATGACTATCTCTCCATGAGCTGTTCATTTTCTAGTTACTGCGATTTACGTCATCGAAGACAAAGTTGGTAAATAAGAGGAACGGCTGGGTTGATAAGTGTTGTACCCTTAAAATAAAATATCTTCGCTATTGCTATCTTCGTTTATCTCTTAAGGGTGTCTAAATAAGACGGAACTGTTATAAAAAATTACGTGATATCACGATTGAGAGGATGTCGTTTGGCTTCATGTAAGTGATGATCAACGAATGAGACCTCTTTTAGGGAGGGGAGGGAAAGGAGAATGATGAGCCTAGACCACTCTAACAAAGAGGAATTATCCTAAGAATGTACAACATCGGTCATCTATTTTAGTTCATAGATTTTCTTTATTTGGGCAAGCGATTTAAATTTGAAAAGTAGTGCGCCGAGCGATCAGCCGAATTATCAAAAGTTAAAAAATCTATGACCCTAATAAATCACCTAACGCATCTTTGTATGTCTTTAGTGCACATTGCTCGAAACACTTTTCAAAGGATTGGAAAAAGTTCTTTTCCCCTTTGAATCGTTCACTTAATACAGCTATCGAGACCAAGATTGATTTTTTTTAACTTACTTTAGTTTGTAGAACCGATTGTTGTTGTTTTTCTTTTTAACAGCAGTGATTTCGAGCGACTGTAAAATACAGAAATCAAGCATTTTAAGTATTTGTCAGTGTCCAATCAGTAACGAGTTTATGAGAAATACAAAAGCCATGAATTCTGTTAAGGGCTGCTTATTATTGTGATAAAAAGTAATGCTCAATGATTGGACAGCAAGTGAGGGATTTATTGTGCATGTATTTTCAAGGGTACAATCGAATAAGATGATCAAGTTCTTTTGCGTTGTGACTTGCTTGAGGTTGTTTTTCTTCTTCAATAAAGTTTTTGTAAATGAATAAGTAATATGAACAAATAAATGAATGAATGAATAAATGAGAAATATGATGATCAAGCAGCGGCAAATTCCTGTATTTTAAACCTAGTTCAGCCTCCACATATCCTATCTGACCACTATCGTTCAACTGTTGCCAAAACTGTTGAGAAACCGCTTTAATTTTCCATTAATCTTCTCCCTTCTCCTCTTACCCTACCCCATCTTAATGAATGTTCTTTTCTTTCTTACATCGTGAAATCCTAGCAAGTCGATCTCGATGCTACGGAATGAGACAGCGCGACGAGACTTTCAGCCATTTTAACAGTACACGCCACGCCATTTGAGACGTGCTTATTGATGTAATGTGACGCCCAAACATGTTATTTAGGTCAACAGGAAATAAATATTTGCCAGTCTTAAGAAACGAACCTGCACGCCATTTACAAAAGTTCTACGTCTCACAAGGGTGTTGAACCTGTTTAGCGCGTTATGTTTAGGTAAACCTGAGTTTTGCAAGCTTCCCGAAGTTTCCAGCAAAATTCCAAACTTTGTAAGCATTTCAAAAGCCCTTTACTAACAGTTAAAAACCCAAATTTGTGTCGACAATTAGCATACCTAACATGTAAGAATATTGTCTCTAGGTTCAATTGGTTCTCTTCAAAAGTGCAGTTGTTAATTATTTTTTGGGGAGGCGATTAAAATTTGTATTTGATAGTCTAAGTACACTGCATGTCATGTGGGGTTCCTTAGCAATCGTTTGCGAAGGACACAAATTGTTGGAATTGGAAATTTTTATCTAGGTAATAAGGAATGTAACTGTACCACATTCAAATGCCCGGCAAAGACAGATGAAAGATGAACGTTCCGACCGCTATAAGATTAACGGGTGTTTTAATCTTTCTTCTCGTTGTTTCGTGTTTGTACCGTTTTACAATAAGGCGTCTGGCGCCGCTTTACACCAGACAACAAGACGGGGAATTCTGTTCGAACAAAGGAGATCAGTCGAATTCAGTGAAGTATCAAGAATCAAAATGTGGGGAAACAAGTGTTACAGACATCTTCAAACCCACGGATCGCGACAAGATAGTTGCTATGCAGTCCAATGATGGCTAAGAAACGACAACTTTGAATTTCTCATGATCTTATAAAGACCAGCCAAGGCACGGCGATTAAAGAAGTTGACGACCTTCTTTACTAAACAAATATGTAAGTCCGAGAATTTTGAGTCTTCTTGTCCGGGAACAACTCCTCTAATAATCTTAGGCCAGTTCATGAAAATATCTGCGTGATCATCGTTCTATTTGCTAATCGTAAGATATTTCAAGCAAACCTTTATTGCTTGGGATTTACTATCAATGGCACGAGAAAAGAACTTATTTGTCAATAATTATGAACAGAAAATCTCGATTTACACGAGTACCACTGGCAAAAAGAAAATAACAATTCATGATCAGAATTTCTGTAATATGGGGGAGTGAACGTAGCAACCTTGCAATTTACATGGTATTCTAAGAAGATTCTATTTTTGTCGATGTCTTCATCGCAGATCTTCTTAATCGCAACTGAGTGAGCTGCTCAAAAATCCGTGTAAAAAACTTTGAAACCAGGGCTACATCAACTTACATGACTTTGAAAAATTCGCTTTATTCAAGGTTAACTAAGGAATTGGCGATGACGTAATAAACCGTGCTAGAGGAGATGTTGACGTTGGTGCCTCTTGCTCATTATCAGTGAATCGGAAGAGGGTCACTAATAGAAATGAAATATGAGTATTCATATTTGAGTGTATGATAAATATGCGAAAGGGTGCCATCCGCATAGATTTATAGTTTTAAATCGTATATAAAACGTCATAATTGAGTAGAGAGGATGTCTGACTGCATTAACTTGCCTCAGGACAAGGCTTACGTCCGGAGAGAGGTCTGGGTTCGAGACCTGGTCGGACCATAGTAATACTAGGGCAGGACAAAGCCGTTTCCCTTGAAATTGAGGATCGGCAGATAAGACCAAGTCGCGCGAAGGTACCAAAAGTGATTTCCCCACCCGGCTCCGCTTGCAGTACAGATCCTCTCCAGAGCAACTAGCGGTTAGATGGGGAAGAAGCTTACTTAAAAGCTTACGTGGGCTTCATCCTAATACTGTTGCAACTGGCTTTTTTACCTCAGATCAAGCTAGGCTTCCAAAAGGGTCTATCTCAATCGGGATACAGCGGGAAAAAAACCGTGAAAGTTTTGAAACCTCGCGGCTAAACTCAACGGGAACTTTCAGCCGAAGCGAAATTGCCCACTTCATGTCGGTGATGGATACACGGACGTGCAATACATTAGGATTTTACCATGGTAGCTCCTTAGGGAATAGGTAGGCCTTGCACGCACGCTTATGTCATATTATAATAAAGTTCGGATATAACGCGTGCTGTCATTGGTTGAAAGAGCGTGGTCAGTGAGAGTATAGAGCATAGAGCTAAGCTAAAGCTGTCACGCCATCTGCCTAATTGTACTATGTTTGACCTTTTCCGGGACTTCTCTCTGGCTTTTTTTCGCTAATTGAAAGTGGAATTTCGGAACAAGCGAGCCGGCAAATAGCAACAGAAGAACCAAACAAAGGTTTTTAAAAAGGCCAGGCGCCGTAATTTACGTTACTATAACGTGAGCAGGGACGAAAATCCTCAAGGAGAAAACGAAATGGACAGTCCGAGTTTCAGAGGTATTCATGCTTAGTTAGTTGAGTAGTTGGCAAGCTTATGTACGGTAATAAAAATCAAAGACAGCTAACACTCGTATAGTAAGTAAAGTTTCGTGATCAAAAACAAAACAGAACAAAACAGGAATGATGAAAAATATAACCAAACTGGCATAACTGTTATAATTCATACTAATCATGCCGGAGTCAGAGCGACTGCGATCACGCTGAGGTCCATCGCGGCTAGCTCATTACGGCGATCTTTGGTCATCGCGGTGAAGCAAGCCTCAGGAACTACATCGGCCGTCCTTCGAGTGAAAAAATAAGAGCTCGCTCTGATATCCTTTCCGATGCGTTGAGTGGAAGGCCACATCAGTCACTGCAGCCGAGTGTCACGGTGCTGTCATCTCGAGCGATCTCTATATTCTGGTGAATTCGGCTGTCATTCATTCATGAAACACTCGCCTCGAACTGTTTGTTTTTTACTTGTCATGTGAAAAAACTTACGTGTTTTTATGAGCCACAATTCGACCGAGTTACACTTAACATTTCACTTTCAGATTCTGTATTAGAGACGAAAAAACTTCAGGCAGAAGTGTTAAATCCGACCTGCCGAACTATTCAAGTTTTTAAACTATTGCAGAATGTGAACTTCGATGGTTTTCGAACTTTGATGGTTTGACATTCTTGACAGCTTTAGTCTTGTCCGGCCAATCAGATTATTCGAACCATTCTAACAGGGATTCTGATTGGCTTATTGTAGCGTGCTTTATGAGAGTTTATATAATAAGCTCAGTTATGCACGCATTCTGATTGGTTCTCACTTATGATCTATTGGAGGACAGACGTATAGATGACGTCATCATTAAAACTTTTTTCCGTATATTTTAATTCTTTATTATATAAAACAAATAGATTCCAAGTTGCCTTGCGTCTGTTCAGTAATAGATCACAGATGACGTCAAAATGTGGTAAGAACATCAGTGACACACTCGGCTGCGCCTCGAGTGCCACTTTTTTGTTCTTAACCACATTTTGACGTCATCTGTGATCTATTACTGAACAGACGCACGGCAACTTGGAATCTATTTGTTAAATAGAGAATGGCAACGACACTGTTGTTCGCTTTGGAAATGAAATTCGTTTTGAAAATTGAAAGTAATGCTCGGGAGTTTGCACTTAGGAAGCGGCTAGAGCATATGCTTGGCATATCTACGAGTAAGAGAGGCATCTTGACCTCACGATTTGCGTTTTCAGAGGGAATGAAAGGTTTTATCTACTCGGCATATTCTGATGTCAAGCACCATTAAAATAAAAATGGATTCTTTCCTTCCCACACATCCCTCCTCTAACTAGTGCCGTCTTAATCTTGTATTTTTCCTTTTAATATAATGAAAGAGAAAGATGGAAAAGGGACGAAATCAATCACGAACGTAAGTATCGTACCGTACTTTGGTTAAAATGCTTTCGAAATGCGAAATGTGTTCGGGGAACCTGTGGGGTAACTTTACTAGACAAGCTTCAAAAATTGATCACACATGCTTCCATGGTTATCAATCTATGACAGTGCGGTAATCTTGCTAAACAGTATACTGATAATTTTAACCAATTAAATATTGTAAATAGATAGATTAGGACGCTATTTTTTTTACTGATGATTTTTTACCGAGTTTAAACACAGTTACTACTAGTACTACTGGCAAGCGACCCACATTTTGAAATCTCACTCTCACGTTTCTCATAGCACATGTTTTTCCAAGCACGTTCTCCAAAGTCGTGTGTAAGACGCAGAAATGGCCAACTTATTACGTCATAGCTTAAATACTATAAACACGAAACTAGCCTGGTGTAATATTTGAAGCTTAGACAAATCACACCCCGAATCAACGACTTCGAAGGAAAGTACCGATATACAGTATGGTAAAATATCAGGTTGAAAGGAATGGCGGCGATACCCGTTGGGTGAAGGCATTTTTCTCATTTACGAGTGAAAAAAAATTGGACACTGGCGACAGTAAAGTGACAGAAATGCGATTTGCTGAAGAAGGAAATTACGTTCCGCCACCATCTAAGTTCAGAGCTACCAGACGGATGGCGATTTGTTCTGTTATTGAAGAGGAAAACACAGGCAATGGGATGGCTCTTGCAGACTTCCGAAGATATCTAGTTGTGTGTCACACTTTGAAAAAAGTAGGACTGTTGTAAAAGACAATTTACTGAAAATGAACTGAATTCAGTTAAAAGGTTGAACCTAAGTTAGCTTTGCTATATTACAGCGGTTTACAGGCACATGAACTCAGTTGTAAGTACAGCATGATTTTTTTAATGTTGCGCAATACTCAAATGTGTTACTCTATCTGCCTTTACTCTTTCTAACAGAGGCCGTCCTGACTGTGTTGTAAAAGCGGTATATACTTTCGTTTTTCAAGCTACTATTTTCCCTATTTCTTCACTAAATTGTGCATGTTCAAATGTAAAATAAGCGGAATAGCTGTGACAAATTAATTACATTCAATTTTGAATCCCTAGGTCGATGCTGATAAAAGCTCGTTTAGACAAGACCTTGAAAACTAAGAAAAAAAATCCTCCCTCTTTCAACCCTTCTTAACCATTTATCCTTTTCCTGACTGCTCGTCCTTCCATTTTCAACATGGTCTTGCTTTAAATACTTCAACTTCCATGATCTGTTAATTAGAAATTCTAGTCTGCGAACTGTTACAGATTCCCTTGTACATAGTCAAGATGATTTTATGCTTAATAAAAAAAAACCACAACCCCAAATGATGTCAACTGATGTGTTTCATCACTATTTCCCCACCACCCTGTTGAAGTCCTAAATGTAATAACTGTCCTAAATGTAATAAAGTCCTAAATGTAATAACATTTGGTCCTAAATGTAATAAAGTCCTAAATGTAATAACATTTAGTCCTAAATGTAATAAGCCTCTTATGCAATCGTTTAACTCCTGCAGTGCATTGTTGTTATGGCGGACATCCACATTGATATGTTAGTGACAGCTGTTGCTCCAAAAAAACCGCTGACCAGTATACATGTCACATTATGGGCCCGCTGATATCAATCCGCGTCTTTTTACTTGCTAGACATAAGAAATATCAGCAGTCGAAGTATGGTCCTTACAGCGGTTTATTGATCGAGTTGAAGAAAATCATTTCCAGCCCAAAGTGGGCTAGTGCTTGGCTGGAAGCTCAATAGGATGGAATCGATTGGTACGTAACCATTAAGACTTTTTGGAAAAGAAATTTACTACAATTGATGATGAACTAGCATGCTATTGTTGATGTTATCGTTCGTGTTAAAGTCTTTAGAAGTGATGCACCATTTTAGAGCAGTTTGAATGATTTCGCTGTGTCACATGTTAATCCAAAAGAAAATTATTATTATCAGTAGCGTTATTGAAATTTTGCACATCAATGTTATTCAGTGTCAATTGATTCTAATGAAGCATTTGAGTTCATTTTTAAGAATGACTATCCTGATTTATTCAATTTTGAACCTGGGGTGTTTCATTTCCAGCCCTCTATGGCTTTACTCCACCTCAGTAATCAGTTCATGTACCATATGAGTATAAGTGGAAACTGTTGAGCTTTCTTTTTTCATTCATCTATTTATCTATTCATTTTCTCCCCTCACGGCGGGGAGAAGAGGTGAAGACAAAAAATGAAATATAAACTTGAGATCAACTTTAAAATGTATGTTTTCCTAATATTTCGGTTCGGGAACTGATGAACCCGTCATAAGGGGCTAAAGGAAAAAAAATGAATGGTTCATTAGACCGCCAACTGACCATCATGTGTTGAATGGTGTAGCTCAATGGTTCAATTTGACTCTTGCGTGGAAAAAAGGCAACATGTCGAGACCTGTGATCGTGAAATGGGATAACATATCATTGGTCAGTCGATATCTTGTTCTGCAAGTCACATTATCATATAGCTAGCAGCGCACGCGGGAAAGATGAAGTGAATCCTGTGTTCTGATTGGCTACCTGAGCGGGCATGATGGGCCTACCCTCGCCCGTTCGGGATCCCCCGTATTGATCCCACGCAAGAAAACTTACAAAGTTCGTAACTTTTGGACAATGTTTTCACATATACATAGAAAAAATAAACGACCCTCTTGGGTTTATTGTGCTGCAAACACAGTTGGCTTTCACTATCGACTCTCGAAATAAACAGGCCATTCTTGATTCTTATCAAAGCGAAATCTTTTGCTATACATTGAATCCTTTAATGATTAAGCCAAGAGAATATAAACTCTCTTGTATGGTCAAGATTACTGGATATTAGCCTTGGTTTTTTTTCTACTTTTTTATGGACCGTGACTTCGTCTCAGTCCATAAAAACGCAAAAAAAAAAAAAAGAACTCGGCCAATATGTAGCCATTCTGACCTCACGTTCGGTCACTAACGCATATGAATATATTTTATGCAAACCCGTACAAATCTGGCAAGGGAAGACAGTACAAAAAATGCCCTTCTGAGCCCAAAATTTGTCTAACGTATAAGTCGGTGGACTTCTTTTTCCTTGTAACTTGGTTCATCAAGTGTTAACTTCAGCACTGAGGACAGAAGTATTTCGTCAAAATCTGTTACACTTAAGAGTCTGAGCCAATGATATAGAGAGAGCTATTAGTCAACGCTCTCGTTGCTTCTGCGTCCGTCAATTTGATGCCAAAAGCACATCAGTATTAGAATAAGGTTAATATCAGTGAGCCCGCAATATCCCATAAATATTGGTCAGAGGATTCTTTGGTGCAACAGCTGTCACTTTAACATCTCAATGTTAGCGCAGTTAAACGATTGCATAGGAGGCTTATTACATTTAGGACCGAACGTTATTACATTTAGGGATTTATTACATTTAGGACCAAATGTTATTACATTTAGGACTTAATTACATTTAGGAGAGTTATTACATTTAGGACTTCAACACACCCTTCGGTTAAATAACGTACTAAAATTGTCAAAAAGAAGTTAAATTAATGTTTCCTCGGAACCGAAGATCAGCCCTCGGAAATGAATGAACATAGAGCCAGCGTCAAAACTTATTCGGAACCTGTTTTCTCCAAACAATTTATATCTTGATCTGAATTTACGGACCAAACACCTTTAGACACCCATTTCCATTCAATTCTGTCGTATTCCCTTGAGTGAAATGGTCACCTTTTCCCCTTCCTATCTTCCTATCTTCCTATCTTCATTTATTTCGCTAACCAAGTAATAGAATTTTTTGGAAGGGTTTTAAAGGCGACAACGGTTAGCGGGATAACGTCCGATCTAAGTCCACGATAATTTTTGAGCCCCAAAGAGCACAAGATTTTTTCACACTTCGAAACTATAGATAGCACGAGCCACCTTGTTTGTTTGATTTTTATTTTATTTGGCCAAACGAATTCTAGACCAATTAGGACTAAAAAAATTATCTCGAGAAACCTTTGGAGTGAAACGGTACCGCCAAGAACTTGCCGCCGGCCAACTAAGATATTAATTTTAACAATTAAATTTTTCTGCTAAGCTAACTTCAGCACAAGAAAAAAAAAATACACCATTTCTTTGAGACTTGGGGCATATATTTTTAAAACATCATTCACAAGCAATTTGGCCAAAACGTAAAGTCCTTTTTAATGGGACACTAATCGTGTGAAACGGAAATTTGCCGCCACTTAGCGTAGCTCCTAAACGAATGGAACATTGAATTGTCTAAAATATGACCTGTGATCGGTCCCAGTCTCACAACTTTAAAGGGCCTTCTCGTCCATTCCATTAAGTGACTACTAAAACTTTGCAATGGAAGAGTCCTGGGAACGAGAATAACAGTCAGTCAGTTGTCAATCGTAGACCTTAGTCTTTCAATGTCACTGAAGTAACAGGGGAAAATAATAATGCTCCTTCAAACTCTTTACGAAAAGTGGTTAAACGCGGGGATAAGGCGCCAAGAACGTGGCAAACACTGTTGCGTCAATCTCCAAACGCATCTTCCCCTTTCTCCCCTCCCCTACTATCAATATTGTCACCATCGTTTGTTTTCTCTTTGGGAATTTTTCGCACGATAGTTAGAGATGAATGAGGAAATCAGAATAGAGTGAGTCGGTCAGGATAGCGACCACGCTGCGAGTTGCCTTAAATTTGGAATATGGAGAGAAAATAGGAAATTCAGAGTGCCATAACTAGTTTCATCCGTAGTAAGTCCGGTTTAAATGCTGGAAAGTTTCCCAGATCACGATGTTTCTTAGGGGAACTCCATGTTCACGCTTTACCGCCGCTCGTGTTTTTCTGATCACGTTTTTTAAGGACATGTTTCAGATGCAGAACCGGAACAGTTGCTGCACCATCCCTTATTCATCGCCCACGACACCGGATTACGGATGTAATATAATATAAAGGCCAGTTTGCCGAGCAGATTTCGTGTATTTTCCCCACACCGGAGCGAAGGAACCTTCAGAGCAACAGTATGGAGAAGGACCAAATGAAAAAGAATAGCATCGTAATCTGTCTGCTAAAGAATTTTTTTGCCTTTAAAAGACACATAAAGGCGGGAAGTGGAGTCAGAAAGGTTGCAGAAAGGCATTCAAATGAAGAAGAAAGTTCCAGTCACCCGCCATCTAATTTTAAGGCAACAAGGCGGATGGGGATTTGTTCTATGATAGAGGAGGAAGACAGACACCATGGGATGGCTCTTTCAGAGTTAAGAAGTCAACTTATTCTGCGCCACACTTTAGAAAAAGTGGGACTG
Organism: Pocillopora damicornis; assembly: GCF_964200805.1. Taxonomy (NCBI): domain Eukaryota; kingdom Metazoa; phylum Cnidaria; class Anthozoa; order Scleractinia; family Pocilloporidae; genus Pocillopora; species Pocillopora damicornis. The sequence goes on from NC_142677.1 coordinate 19,001,420, forward strand.
CTGTAAATGGACTCAACTTGGAAGATCTCAAATGTACATTGATCAAATTCAACACATAAGGCGAGATCTATAGGAGTGTTTTGTACCGAGAAGAATTTTAGACTAATAATCGATGTGTGCTCTAATATTAGTTACTGAACTTGACTTAAAGACCTCAATTTTGCTTTTGCATGCTTGGGTCAACGAGCTGTTTGTATTCCAGTACAAAGTTTGTCATGTAATATAATACTCAGCTTTTTAAATCTATTTGTTGGCATTTTCAGTTAACATTGGTCGCAGCACAGTGACTTAAAAGGAACCGTCCTACTTGAATTGTACAATTGATTTCCCAGTTAGTGCCTTCTCTCTTTCTTCACTAATTGCATTGATGTATCAACAAAATAAAATAAAAACTTTGGTCGGTTCAAATGTACTCATTGTATTTGCTGTCGAATACTGAGCCTCTTGCTGCGAACGGCTGGATGAGACGGAGACCAAGGAGACACAAACCTAGTGTCGCTATTATAACTCTTCAACTCCCATCATCGGTTAATTTCTAATTCTGCTCAGAATCGCTCCAGATTCCTTGTAGTTAGTCAAGATAATTTAAAGCTATATCACATCAAAAATGAAAAAAAAAAAAAAAAGAAACCACCTTCAATAACTACAATGTTTGATCATGACGATTGCCATCATATATTTTTTGCACGTAGCTTTTACGGCGGATATCATGCTGAAATTGTGAAGAAAATTTACATGTCAAATACCAAAGATAAACCATCAGAGATAAATGAGCAAACAGACCGGTGAGCGTCAAAAATCATTCGCAAAGATTTACAACGGACAATTCAAAGTTCAACGTAATTTTTCACATCAGTTTTCATCGACTGTTTGGTTAATGTTTATTTTATTTCCTTGACGACAATAGTTTAGTCATTAACGTTGAAAAGAGGTCATCCTCTTTCGGCCCTATTTTTCAAAGGGCCGCAAAACTCCGAAAAAACTCACAAGCTGCCGTCTCAATTTTGTATTCGTATCACGTCCTCAAAAAATATAGGAAGATTGTTTGTCTTATTTATGTTAATTTTATCTTCCATCGTATTTTAGTTTATTACTATTTTCTATTGTTTTATTTTCATTCTATATATCCTCTCCACTTCCTTCATATTATCATAAATGTAATGTATCATTCAGGGTATAGTCATGTTAATCAATCTCTTGGCCTTTCATTTATCACTTCTGCACATGTATTCCTATTGTTTTAGTAATGGAGAAAGGAATCGATAAAAAAAGGGGAAACACTCTTTTTGTGATCATGCAGAACCTCTTCTTCGGGATTTTCTCGCTCCGTTGAGTTTGCCAAGGAAAAGCCCTGGGAATGACCCTATCAATCTTGCTCAACACTAATCTCGTACCCAGATTCTACCGTGTAACTGTAACTGAAATGTAACGGCTTGATCGTGAAAGGTTTGGGCACGAGACTAGGTCTGCACGTCAATTTGCTCAGGACTGGCACATATCAAAATGATTTTCATCATTTACATTTCGAGAATATTTTTAAGCCATTCATTAAGTTATTTGTTGATACCACTTCCTACTTTGAGAGGGATGGGAAAGACACGTACTCCCATCTACTAAGACGTGAATAAGGAAACTTTCAGTTGAAGTAAAACAAAACCTCGATAATCGTTGTATTCTTCTGCTTCAGGTTAGAAATTTGCTGTGTACTATGTATTTATTGATTGAGTGGGAAGGCCGGCGGGAAAGTATTTGGCTCGAGGTCATGACTTACGGAATTAGTATGAAGATAGCATTGACGCCGTCGCTGCCATTGTGTAGGGAAATAAATGGAATACTTTGTTACTATAGGTTTATGCACGGTTGGGGTTAAATTGCGTCCACAGCCCGCATGATGTAAACGTAATCTCGTATTATCAACTGAGTTGATAACGTAAATTAACCACTGTTGAGAGTTTCATAGCTGGCCTATCTACATTAGATCTTCGTAAGAGCGAATGGAAGAATTGTGAGTTGTGTGTGTGTGTTTGTGGTTAGAAAATGGAGCTACGCTATTAGTGGGAACATGGTAACGAGAAAAACAGTAATCGAATAAATTAGTTGAACGAAAATCACTTTTCGTTCGAATAATTTATTCTTGTTTCTCAGCGGGAAGCTATTCTCCATGGAACAAAGAATTGCTGTCGTTGTTGTAATAGATGTATATAAGTAGAAACATATCATATTATCTCTTTGTTTGGAGTAAAAGCAGAATTGAAGGCATTGTAGAGGCCGTTCTAGCGTACGGAAGTGTAATGCAAAAGAGTACGACATCAGAATAGCGTAAAATAAAAAAAAGTCGGATATGCTTACTACAGTCTTGTATTCAGCATCAAAGAAGACATCGAGAAGTTTCCTGGATATGTAAAGAAAATCGCGAAGAAAAGGCCTGGTTCCGTTCTTGAAAAGCAAAAAGGAGGTCTGTCGCCATTCAAAGCCATCTATTCAAAAGCCGTCTCAGGCCACAGTTTCACTATCTGCTTTGCCGCAAGTAAACTAATTAAAGAAAAGATCCACTTTACTCACGTCTTGGGTACCTCAACAAGACTCTTCCAATGGAAACACCGAGGTTTTTCCTTTCAGATTTATCTATGAATCTTGTGACTTACAGCTAGCTTGATTTAGCAAACTGAATCATGCAAAAGAGGCTAGAGCGAACTCAAAGCTTGTGATGTTTTCAAGGTTCAAATTATATCATTGCTTCACCGTTCCGCTTGATCTTTAGATCTTTTTAATATATATATACGTGCTTCGATCCTTCCCAAGTTATTTAAGAAAAGTAAATAGTACAATAGTTGTTAAAATAAACTTATTAGTCGTGTTTTCATCGTTAAGTAGATAAGGAAAAATTAGAAAAGTTGTCTAATGTATGTGGTATGTTAGGGGCGACAAAATAGGTATTCTTAAAAATAGTATAAGAGAGATGGCTGAAAATCCCACAGTTTGTAGTTTGAGGTCTATTACGAAGTTCTTATGACACGCGTCCTGCATACTGTTAGGATCAGCAGTGTCGATAGCGTTATGTTTGTAAATAGATTAAGAGAGATGGTAACTTTTTGAGCTCTGTTAAGTAATAGAGTGGACGTTTTTCGCCTTGTCACGAGTGTGGGACAAGACGAAAAACATCTTTCTCTATTTCTTTACCGAGCTCAAACCTTACCATCTCTCTTAATCTATTTACAAACATGACGCTATCGACATTGCTGATCCTAACAGTATGCAGGACGCGTGTCATAAGAACTTCGTAATAGACCTCAAACTACAAACTGTGGGATTTTCAGCCATTAACACAGTCTGTCTAGTCTGAATATACTTTGGATTACTTTATACATATTAAAAGAAATTATGTCGTTATTTACATATTCCCAAAACATTGCTTTTCTCTCTCTTGCAGTCATCCCAGCTCGAGTGCAGTCACCTGTACAGTCCTCGGCTTTTGCTGTTGTTCCTTTTTTATTTCCTCCGAGCCCAATTCTTCTAAAGAAAACGAGACTGCTTTCTCAAAGTCCATCTTTATCAAACTAACAAGCTTACAGTCGATGCAACCCGCGCGGAAACCTAAAAGCAACGTAAAAGACCATTGCTTATCCCTTCATCCTTCATTTCCAAACTTCCAGGAGCACTGGATGGCACACACTGAAAAAGATCTCGGTATCTTTTTCTGGTTTATAATTTGCCCTCTCGATTAGATACGATGAATTTAGTTCACGTACACAAGTGCACAGGCTCCTTCGGCCGGCGTAGAGGATCGTATGCTCTACTTTGAGCATACGCAGGAGTCGACCAGAAGCCATAAGTCAAGCCATTAAGTCTGAAAACGAGGTTGTACACAACTTCGTTTTAAGGTTTTTCTTATCCCAACGGCTTTTAAAAACTATTGAATAGGTCCGGAGAGGAAAGGAGAAATATGCTATAATTACAGCCGCTATATGGAGAAGTTTATGTAATACTGTGGTACTTAATGTACAGGAAGTGAATCCTAGGTCTAAATGAGTGTCAGAAATTACGTCAGAAGTTTCTGCAGAGATAAAGACAAGGTATCGGAGTAAGACAACTGGAAAATAATTTATTTACCGAACTCTTCATTTCATAAACTGTTTATGTGGTATGTTTTAAAAAAAAATTCAAAAACCTTTTTAAGTTTTAAGGAGTCTTCTTCACTTTGACATCACTTGGTCACTTAACATGATCAGCGTTGAAAAAATTCAGTACATTATCTGGCAATTATGGAAAGTTTGCTAAGTTATTGGAAACATTTCACGGTCTGCAATACCAAATATGCTACAAAACAAAAAATAGGGACAACGTCTGTTACCTCGCCTCTCATAAATCCCCTCATAAAAACGTCTATAAAATAATATAACGTCTCAACAATACGCATTCGAATCTCCAATTTAAGAAGTCACACAGTTTCCAAAGGATCATTCGAAATCGACGTTTCTTTTTTGTATTTCATAGTTGTTGCATGTGTCACGACGTCAAAAGCATTTCATTCCAAGACAAAAGGTATACCGTGGAAATGGTTTAGTAAAGGTGACTACCAAGCAAGCAAGAGTACAAACTGTGGAGTTTCTAATTTAGTAATTTCCCTCTTTCGTTCACAAAAGAATACAAATGCCAGACTTTTTCGCTTTCTTCTTTCCTGCCTCGGCTCCATTTTCCTTTTCGTCCTTCTTACCTTTACCATTTTTCTCATCCTTATCCTTCTCATCTTTGTCATCTTCTTTGTCTTCGTCATTTTCGTTTTCTTCAGCTTGGTCTTCATCTTCATCTTCGTCTTCTTTAGCCCTCTCCTACAAGTACGACCAATAATAAGGTCATCAGTACTCGTGCCGTTAAAAAAAGTTACGCCACGCCTTGTTCCAGCTTAAAAATCAATCGATAAAAATTTCTGACCGCCAAACTAACCGTCAAGGATCCATTACGACCAACCCCTTCCAAAAGGAACTACGTGGAAGTTTTCACAACTGGAAAAGTTCAACTTCTCAGGCTCATTACCTGCATTTCATTTGAACGTCGAATTCTTATCCACCCTTGTTCTTTCTCGGTTTATCAATGCCTCAAATTTTAAGTTTCTCTCAGACTGACAGTAGCTTCTGTTTTTTCTCTTGTTGTTTTTTAAATCTCATTTAGATTTCATGTTGGTCTTTGAATAGACATTTTTTTTCCCGTTTACAAAACTGACTCGAATTTTGTGAAATGGCCATCTTATACGCTTGAAGAAAAATTAAAAGCAAAACAATATTACCCACGTGAACGAGCACGACTAGTGTGTCAAGTAGAAGTAGGTCAAAATCCAATTGACATCGAAAATCTCATGATAGATAAGCTTGCGATTTTCTCAAAATACCACCGTGTTTAAACGCTGTTTCCCTCTCAATCTTCCCCCTACATGGGAAGATTTTCCAGGCTTAGTATCTAACTGTTCTACGTCTTTGTCACGTGAAACGACGCAATCCATGCAACTTTACGCCACTCGTGATTCGCCGCACATGATTTGCCACCCGCGATTCAGACTTCTTGTTGTTTCCAAGGTAAATGAATACTTTTACCAATGAACCATTCATTTTCTCGATTCTACGAGACTAGATTACACCTGGCAACGACTAATCTTGAGAGAAAAAACATAAAGAAAGGCGCAACCAACCCTCACCTTTGCTTTCTTATCCATCTTTTTCTTGTCTTTTTTATTTCCAGATTTCTTTTTATCAAGGTCATCTTCATCTCCTGTCTTTTCTTCTTTACCTTTTTTCTTCTTCTTATCCTCCGTTTTTTCTTTAACCTTTTTACCTGATAAACGGAAAACAAAATGGTGATTTTGGACACAGATCTAAAGGAACAGAACATTTCTCATTTGTCTAAATAATATAAAGAATAAATAAATAATATCTGAGATTTTACGCGGTAAACTCTGAATCAGAGTTAACACTGAGTCAAAAGTATCTCACTTTTGATTGGTAAGAAATGATCCGAGATGACGTAAATGTTTCCTTTATTTTATCTTTCCCGCCCTAAATCTCCTCATTAGAGAGGGCATGGTTAAGACAACTGCAACTGGCCGTTTTCAAGCGAGAGGCGACAGTTTCAAAGCTATTTCCTGTTCTGCACATGATGAAGACCTATGACTTCTTTTTCAGAATTTGTCATTCGTAATCTCTTCCATCTTCAATCTCGTTCCTTTTTGGATTTTTCTTTCTAGTTTGGTCTTTTCTATCTCACCAAACTTGTATTTTCTGGTTTCCATCATACAAAAGGCAAAAAACCGACGTTTTTCACTTAAAATCGTGACGAAGTTCCAATGAGAGAATACTAGCACACTATGACCGAGAAAATATTCTTACCTTTCTTAGTATCTTTATCTTCATCTTGTTCTTTGTCCTCATCATCCTCATCTTCTTCTTCTTCACTTTCCTCTTCAGTCTCTTGTCGTTTATTAGAATCCGCCTTCTTGATTTTCTCTATTGAGTCTATTTTCTTGCCAGACTCTTCCTCCTGTTTCTTATTTTTACTCGGTCCCTCTTGCTCCTCGTCATTCTTATCATCATCGTCATCTTCTTCTTCGTCACTTTCCTCTTCTTCAGAATCTTCTTCTTCCTCTTCTTCTTCTTCTTCTTCCTCTTCCTTCTTTTTATCAACCTTTCCAACTTCAATTTTCTTTCCAACAACTTTAAGTTGTTCACGCTTCTCGGGCTTATTAGCCTCCTCTGTACTTTCCTCGCCCTCTTCGTCACTATCCTCTTCTTCTTCATCAGATTCCTCGTCTTCGCCGTCTTCCTTAGAAGGAGCCTTCTCTTTCTTGTCATCTTTAGCAGCCGTTTCTACTTGCGTCTTTGTTTCTGTCGCTTTCTTTCTGTCGGAGGAATCTTCCTCTTCGCTGCCGCTTTCGTCTTCCTCTAAGTCCTCAGATTCTTCCTCAGCTTTCTTTTTAACATCTTCTTTCTTTTCGTGCTTACGACTCAAAGTTTTGTCAGCCTTTTGCTTATCATGTTGCTCATCTTCATCTTCGCTTTCAGAAATGCCAGACGAGCTTTCCGAGTGGCTTGTCCTTTTAGCTGCTTTACTCGCCTACATAGAGAAACAACATAAATCAACCGCTTACAATAAATTCATCCTCATTAAAAGATTTCATTTCCGAAAGAAACAATTGCACATGTATATCAATACCAATAAGGATATAAAAAAACTAAAAAAAAACCGCAATATCCTTCCGATGCTAACAAGAGTAACCAAATACCTTCGACTCTTTGCTGCCAGATATCTTTTGAATTTTGCCTTCATCTTTTCTCTTCTCCTTTTCTGCTGTTGACGGTTCAAAGAAAGTCCAAGTGAACAGGTTTGATTTAAACAACATCTCATTGCACAACATGGAGACTTAAAACCTTTGATGTGCAGTAAAGTGTCTGATAAACAAAAACCCACCTTCTCTCGATATTTGAGGTAACATAGACATGTCTAGAGGATTAACAGCCATTTTTTCATCTTTGGAAACCTCATTCTTCAAAGCCGGTAATGTTCGTAAAAGAGGAGGTAGGGCGGACTTGTTAATTGGAGGCAGAGAGCCTCCCACTGAGTTACCAAGGCTCTAAACGTTGAAAGAAAAAAAGTTCGTGAGGCCTGTACAGTACACAATAATATATGTGTAAGATCATGATCTTACACTCACATTAACTGCTATGGAAGCCTAAGCCTGTACGGCACTTTCGATCAGTGGACTGAAAAAATTTGCGTGCGAGAAACTCAACCGTTTCCTTAGCAATCACAACAACGCATTGTCGTTCGCCCCGCTCTTTCGCTGACCCTCTGCATCAAAATTTACAGTTTAAACGATTTGTGATGGTAATTCATTTGCACTCAATAAAAAAACAGTCTACAGTAGCAATCGTTAACAAAGTATTCACAAATTGATTATCTTTTGGTCACCCGTATGTATCAGTCAAAACGATACCAGAATCATCGAAAGTGATTGGTTGTGAGAAGCCCGATTTTAAACTCTAATAACTCTAATGGGACACTGTATACATCGTGCTTGTATTTAGATAGTGTAATAGAGCAGACCACGCAACGTCACCCTCATAATTGGAGAGTACACGTCATTCGCGCGCCCTGTTGTAGAATAATTGGTTTCTGTTCTTGTGTAAAGAGTCAAATGTTTTAATTCTAGTTAACAGTAATTTCAAGTATGATGTCCTGACATTTTGCCATTGTTTTGACCACCTGATTACAAAACTTCGTGCCGTCCAGTTATTTCTGTAATCATACTTGCAATTGACGAATCATACTCGCGTTTTGCAATCGACCGAGTTTGCTAATTACTCGTCTGACTACAGACCAAATCGGCCTCCGCACGTTCCTCTCACCATAATGTAATTATATGTCTGATGTTAACAAAGCTTCTTAAATTTTATGATGCACACTTTACCTCTAAGTTCTTCTGCCGACGTTTATTCCTCGCTGCGCCTCCTGCAGGGAAAGTGGCAGCCAGTGACGGTCCATCCACAGCATCTTGAAGACTTTTAGTTGAAGAAATGGAAGATGCAAGAATATCCTTCTCAGCCTCTGCCTCACTATCTGTACCATCACCGTTTTCAGTTGTTTTAACTGCCGCAACAAGTGTATGACACCCTCCACAAGCCACAGTTTTAACCGTAAATTGATCAAATCTAGTCACTTTTTCAAGTTTGAATAGATTGGAGAATGATTCCTCCCCCATGCCAAGTTTTCCGTGTCGTCCGTCTCCACAGGTGTAAAGGTTTCCGTGTTTTGTGACAATTGCAGTATGCGATTCACCACAGGAAACATATCGTACACATATATTTCTAAGAGAAGTCACTTGTTTAGGAGAACTGCACTCTAACAGTGAAGATCCATGACCAAGTTGACCATGGTCTCCTTGTCCAAAGGAATATAATTTTCCATTTTTTGTGACTGCTACAGTGTGATTTCCACCACATGCAACAGAGACAACCTCTTCATTTATACTAAAAAGTTTTTGTAGTTTTGATGTATTGTTAGTTTGTGACTCATCTAATCCTAGCTTGCCACTTTCATTTTCCCCACAAGTGAGCAAAGAACCATCATCTGCAGTTGAAGTAAATTAAATGTTGCCGTTATGTATGAGATAGGTTGATCCTTAGTTACATGTAGATCAACCTTTTACAACTGTTTGGAAATAACTAACCTGTCACAACAGCCATGTGATAATAGCCACAAGCCACTGACACCACTTTTCCTCTTATCTTCACTTTTGTGGGTATTGCACAACTGTCATCATCAATCTCATCACCGTGACCTATTTGTCCTTCACTGTTTGACCCCCAAGAGTACAGTTGCCCTTCTTCTGTAGAGAGGAAAACAATTAAATTTGTCTTTACAAAGTACAAGGTGTTTCCTCTATTACTAAGTCATATCAGGCAGATTGCATCACAAGTTAAAAGACTATATGTGTTTGAAAACACATGCCAGCAATTAAAAAATCAAGTCCCATATCATAACCCATCTGGTCCTGCACATGCAATCCAATAGAAAAACATTAGAGTAGTTACAGCTGATGTGTCTCAGGCCAGATGAGTCAATGTGAGCCTGTCCAGAAAAAGCTGTCTGGCCCTGCTTCACTCACACAGCTTTGTTGCAAAAGCTTAGAGAAAAAGAGGAAAAGAGTCCTGTTTTTTTGATGAACTGTGTTCTGAGTTGGAGAAATGAGGGATAAATTTTAATTACAGAATCCTTTTTGTGTTTGTTCCCCATATGCTCACTTATCAAGTCCAATTTAGGTTGAAACAAACTTTTCCAAATGTTCAACACTTATTGGTCACATGGTAAAATGCTAATTGACTAAGTTTGGTTGGGCTGGATGGGAAAATATTTGGCTCTCATTCATGGCATGCAAACATTGCCAGCCAAATATCTCTGTCTGCCCCTCCCATTCAGTCAATAAGTACACGGTAATTAATAATTTTATGCAATAATTTTGTATAATTTATATAGCAGTCAACAATTTTAATCTTTGTTTGAGAAAATTTGAAATAATCATGTGACAAATGAATTCTTTCCTTATGACAGAATAACAAAAAGACTCTTACACCCCCTTAATGGCAGTGTAGAGAAGAATTTAAAAGTCTTACCAGTAACAGCAGCAGTAAAGTCTGACCCACAGGAAAGCAATGTATACTGCTGGTCAGGTAAAGACTCAATAGCTTTAGGAACTGGAGAACTCTACAAAACAAAACAAACCACAAACTATTTTCTTGCATTACCTGATAATACCTAACTCTAAAAATAATAAGATGTACCTGAATTCCACAAGTGTGCTTACTGGTGCATTTTTATCTTTGATTATAGCTTTGAATCAAAGCAGTTTTTCGTTTTGTTGTTTCAGACTAAAACACAAACTGATTAAATATTTTGGGACCAACAAAAAGGCACAAACAGAAAATCTGCCAAAGTTTTCAGTTATAGTAATAACTGTAACTGCCCCTCTTATAAAGCAACAATGGTATCTATTAACCCCATTACAACAGCTTGTTTCTCTTGCCTTAACTTGCATAGAATGGTCACTTGGTTTGAAAGAGAACTACTCTTACTAATAATTTTATGAAAATTCTCTCGAGTATAGTTAATTCAAGGCTGACATTGCTAAATCAAGAATTTTCAAGAAATCAATGTCACTGATATTAGCCCAATATTTCCCTCCATATTGCGCTTAATTAGTGGAGTTGTTGTGACACTTCTAGGCCACAACTGTCATCTTGGTTTACTGCTTCCCTTGAGTGAAAATCTTTTAAGAATCTAACAATGACATCCTTTTTTTAAGCCAGTTTTGGCTTTTTTTTCAATCCTGTGTCAGCTCTATTCTGTCGAAACGATGTTTTAATTTTTTTAACTTTTTCATTCCTACAGTACCACCACTGATTTAAACATTAAGGTCATGAGTATAATAGAAATCATTGCTGAATGAGGAAGCTCTTGTTTCTCCTCATCAATACCATTAAGAAATGTACAGTAGACATTATGGAGAATATAGATCCTGATTTTTGGGTGTAAATGGTTAAGAGGTCACAAGTAAGAAGCAAGTTCTAGGGCCTTTACCTCACAGTTCCCATGACCTAGTTGTCCATCAACGCCACAACCAAAACTGTAAAGTTTTCCAGATTCTGAATGAAAAAAAATCATTACTTTAGGGTTAAATGAGTAGTAATTAATTTGTATGAGGCAATATGTTCTAGCTAAAGAAGAGAATAATTCTCTTCTTTAGCTAGAACATATTGCCTCATACAAAGTATTATTAATTATTAATGTCACATCATGAGAGTTGAAGGGCTAAGTAGTGAATGTGATATTCTAGTTTTGCTATGATTAGTAAGACAAAATTTGTGCATTCAAGTTTCATTAACATTTTATGTGTAAATGTGCTGTAAACTGTGCACTGTGCACTGTGCACTTACAGAGCAGTACGAAGAGTAACAGTCCTGGACCCAGCTATTTGAAGGACGATTAACTCCAAGGTTAAATTTTAATCTAGGTTTCTTTAATTATTAATCCTTTGTTTAAAGGCTTTTTTCACATAATTTTCTCTAATTTTTAGAGCAACTAGTGATCAAATGCTAGACAAAAAGAAATATACTGAATTTTATCTTAAAACTTTCAAATCTGAGATAAGATTTCACCCTAAGTCTAGATTAGCTGCACCTGGATATGAACAACCTGGCCCTATTGAAAAGGAGTACAACCAAGAAAAATTCACAAGACAATCATGAAATTTCAAAATAGTATGAACAAATGTCTCTCCTGACCAGTTGATACAATTGTGTGATTCCTTCCAGCAGCAACAAGCCTAACCTTTTCTGGTTTCAAGCCTGTAGAGAAAAGTTGGACAGCAATGATATCACTGCCATTTCACCCTTTTTAGCATCCACAAGGGAGATGAGGTCATGAGAGTGATGGTTTCTACATTGGGAGGTCCTTTTTAGAGCAGAGTCTGGGTTTCTTTGTTCTTTTGGCAGAAAAACATTTAAATGATCTTGTGGATCTCTAACCAAAGAAGTATAGGAAGGTAACAGCAAACTTTCAGTACACTAAAAAATTGCTAAGAAGCAAGGTATGATCTTTAACATCCTATCCTAGTGGGAATGCAATACTACAATTGTTGTGTAAACCTCTCTTGCCCGTTAGAAATCAATCTCTCTCTTAATCTAATAAGTCTGCATCCAGCACAAAAGAAAAACAAAAGAAAAATGACCACATAAAAATGGAATGAGATGAGCAAATCCAGCCCCCAAATTTCAAAGTAACTTTTCCCTCTCTATACTCTTCTTTACCTCACACCAGATTGACTAAACTCCAATGGCACCCCAGCCCCCACCCCCCCCCCCCAAAAAAAAGGTACAAATGCAAGATTTAGCAATGAGGTGTAAAATTCAAAAGACAGTAGTAAAGACTTAGATGTGGGAGACCTAAGGAAGGAATATGGTTGGGAGACTTTCACTATTTTTTTGCCTCTTATTATGATAATTTTTTCCTTACACTTAAATAAGAGGATGATGTAACATGTTAAATTCACCATATATAAGAAATTGTTAACAATAAAATGACGGCTAGAAAGTTAAGACAATTATTCTAGAGTATATTTTCAGTATAAAAATAACAAACAAAAAGGAATATTGAATGTGTAGGTGATCAAGGATATTACTGTCATCATAAATGAAAAAACCCGATAAATTATTCATGTCAGAAGTAACTGTAATTAAAACACTTATTAAAATAGGTTACATTTAAGAGGCACAATACGCAAACATACAAATTCAAATAAAAATTGCACGCCGCTTTTCAATAACTCGCATCTCTAAGGAGAACCGGCTTGTTTTCTCGTTATAGCTTTCAATTATGAAACTTAATAATCTCTCCTCCACTTTCGCAATGAGATCAATTTAATTACTCGAACTGTTCTGCAACTGCCACATTTCAAAATTTGTCATCCTTAATGTAATAAAACTTACGTTTGACAAGCTTTGGATTAGGAAACTGTACTGTGCTACCATGACCCAGCTGTCCCCAATCATTGCTTCCAAACGTGTAGAGCTTTCCATTTTCTGCGTAATAAAGTACATTGTTACCTTGAAATCAGTGTTTTCCAGTATTTTAAGGAAAGATTTCTACTTCGATCGCACAGGTTGATCACTGTGTACAGCTTGTCGAATTTTAAACGCAAAAAATTAATATTCTTAGAAACGGAAAAGGTGATAAGAAAGCTTAACGTAGAAAAATATATTGGTCAAGGCTACCTGTAACGACGGCGGAATGCTCGTCTCCACAAGCGAGGTGGATGACTGCATCATCGCGAATCCAAAATTTGTTGTCCAAGAAACGGCTCTTGCCAAACGTAAACACCGCGCCAGAATCTGCAGCAAAGCAACATTTACGATTTAAATGCAAAATGTGACACACCCCTAAATAACGATTTATCAGTTGTACAGCAGTTATGGAAAAGTTTTAACCTAACAACAAAGGGAAACTAAAAAGATAAACAAACCTGGCACATCCTCGTCGTCCGACGCCATCTTGGTTTCTACGAAAAATATCTAGTATCCAATCAGCGTGTTTCATGCGTTACTCCCGCCAAAAAAAATTCGTATAGCTCGGGAACTCTCGCGAGTTTTCGTGACACGTCGGTTTATAAACCCGTCACAAAAACTGAATCAAAATGGCTTCCAATCAATTATTTCGAAGCTGCTTTCGGATTTGTTCCTCTATATCTGGAGCTATGAAAGGAAGAGAACCTTTAAATGGCCATTGCAGAATAATAGCAGCTCTTTCTTCAAAGAGGCACTGTAGTACAAGGTAAAGAGCAATTAGGGATTTTATGTTCCTCTCGTGGTCTATTGTTCCAACCTCACCTTGATGTGATCGATTAAAACATTTTTAATTTATTACAGAATTAAAAATTGTCAGTTCTCTTAATTAGTCGATGAAAAAGAATGTGATTCCTTAACATCTCAGGTTACTATTCTGTCACACTTTCAATCTCTAACTGTATCAAGCTGTACTTTACAAGTTATTTTCAATTAATTATATTAGCCTCTTTTTAGAACAGTGATATAAAGAACAATTGATTTTTGGAATCTCTTTAAAAAAAAAATGCATCTGAAAACTGGCTAGCTCTAAGAGAACTTCTACCGTTTTCCCCTTTGTTGATAAGGGGTTCAGATAAGATATTCAAAGCAAATATTTTGTTGAGATTTTAGGAATAATTAACCCTTTGACTGTCGGGACCTCATAAGTAATTCTCCTTACTGTCTGCCATACAATTCTCATGACGTTAGTTTGGAGAATTTGATATTGGATCTGCTTAAAATCCCCTAAATGATACTTTCTTTATTCATATAGTATTTCTTCTTGATTTTGTATTAATATTGTGAGGAGAAATTCTGTCTTGATCACTCATGGGGTTGATAAAATGTATTGTCTTATAAACACATTGAAGCTTTGAACTCTCCATAGCCATGGGTTTCCATCTGTTGTTGGGAGGAATCTTCTTACTCTGAAAGACTTTACTAGTGATGAGATTGGATATCTTCTGTGGACTGCAGCTGATCTAAAGCAAAGAATTAAAAACGGGAATGAGGTAGGGCTATGATTGTCTTTGCTTTGTATGGCTAATGTTTTATTACTTGGATAGATTCTTTAAAGGCCATGTACCTCTCTGAAAGTCTTGATAATTTGTGGAATCAGAGCCTGCTTGATTTTTCTTTTGAAATGGTTTTGTATTTTTTATAGCTGTTCCTTAATAACATTCCTGGCATGTTTGTATTTTAACTTTTTCAAAACAAGTGAATCTTGACATGCTGATGCAATCCAATAATGCTACTGTTGGTTTCAAGGTAATTGTATATAAAGAACCAAAATCAAGACACTCTCATTTCTCTAATAAACTTTATGTTTACTGAGCAATGATGAAAACACACAGAGCACTGATCAGTTTAGTCCATCGTGAGCACTTCCCCTTTCATTTTTATTTGATCTTCAGACTGTGCGGCTGTTGGAAGGCAAATCAGCTGCTCTTATTTTCCAGAAACGTAGCACACGAACAAGAGTTTCAACAGAAACTGGTATGTTATAGATGGATTTTTCAGCCAGAAGACTGTAATACAGGTTGCAAAGTCCTATTTAACTTTTCTTAAACTTTCAGGTCTTGCCCTTCTTGGAGGACATTCTGTATTTCTCACAGACAGTGATATTCATCTTGGAGTCAATGAATCAGCTATAGACACAGCCAAGTATGTAGAGAAAATCATCAACTAAAATATCATGTTTAATATATTTACTTAACTTAATGATATTTCTTAAGTCCATTTAGCTGTTTTGGGGTCATTTATAAATAACACTGTGACAGTTTTTTTAGTGTATGTTCTCTCTCTTTTAACTTTTTCACCCATGGGAGGGATCTGAAAGGATATTCTCCTAATATTATCAAATACATTTTAAATTGGCGGGTAACAAGAAGAAAAAAAAATATCCACTAAAATTTCCAGAAATAAAATCATGAGAAATGTAAAGGAGATAGTGCAAAAAATTAATTTCATTTATTTTTAACTGCAATGAAATGGCTACAGTTAGTGATACATTGGAATGGTGATGCAATAAACTGGCCTAGAAATAAATACGTCAGGACTACTATTATATGTTTTGTTGTCAGTATTCTATCTTCCTTTTTTAATCATCGGTCATTTACAGGGTTCTTTCAGGATTCTGTGATTTTATCTTGGCAAGGGTATATGAACAGAAGGATCTTGAAGTAATGGCAGAACATGCCACCATCCCAGTTATCAGGTACCTTGATTCAGGGTAATTTGGTATCATCAACTGAGTTGATAAAATAAACTGGCTGCTGTTAAGAGTTACAATTGGAGGATTTATGGGTTTTATGTGTGTGTTTATTTGCTGAAAGTGGAGCTGCGCTATTGGTGGAAATGTAGTAACAAGAAAAAAAAGAATAAATTATTCAAATAAAAAGTGCTTGTTGATACCATGGGGATTAAGAGTGCCAATTTGAAAGATAAATTTTTGTTCTAGGAACTTACCCCCTTTATACCTTGTTGCAGGATCTAATTTTAACAATCTTGTTCCTTACGCCATAGAAGTCAGTTTCTAACCTTTGACTCCATGCAATAAGTGACCAAAACAGAATTTCACCTCACAATAGCGAAACAATCTCAAGCAGAAAAGTGACGAGAATAATGTTTGAAATATCCATTAGGGGATTGTTAGTTGATCCAATACAAAATTCTCTTAACTAAAATCACAGGAATTGTATGGCAGACAGTAGGAAGAGTAACTAATGAGATCTTGGGATTATTAGTTGATCCAGTACAAAATTCTCTCAACTGAAATCACATGAATTGTCCGGCAGACAGTAGGAAGAGTAACTAATGAGATCTTGGGGGTATTAGTTGATCCAGTACAAAATTCTCCCAACTAAAATCACATGAATTGTATGGCAGACACTAGGAAGAATAACTAACAAGATCTTGGAAGTAAAGGGGTTAAAATAATGTACCCAGTATACTTAATTTTTCTGAAGCATCTCAGTAGGTGGAATCCTCAAATCCTCAAATCTGATTGGCTAGCTTTTTACAATACAGACCATGGTCTGGAATTTCCATGCCAATATCATGTGGTTTCTCTGTTCCTCTTATGTTGCCTCCTTTTCTTTTGCTTTCACTCCTCCCACATTCCTTTCCCCTGTTCTCTTTTTCTGATTTTTCTTCCTTAAGTTCTCATATCAATTGAATAGAGTCCAAGGTGTATAAATTTGTTTTTTGCAGTGGTTTATCAGACATGTACCACCCTATACAGATACTTGCAGACCTTTTAACACTACAGGTAATTTTAAGTCATGAATTGTTTTTTTTATGACAACTCTTCCTTGGAGACACACTTCCATCTAAATTAATTGACTGAATTTTCCAGGTTCATTAAAGCCAAAGTAGGCAGTTCACATGTGGTGAAAATGTTATTATGATAGTATTGGTTTTTTTGAAGAGATTCCTGCATTGACTATATCACATTTTTTAAATTTCCAAGGAACATTTTGACAGCCTACATGGCCGCACCATTGCCTGGGTTGGAGATGGGAACAACATCATTCATTCATTTATGATGGCAGCTCCAAAATTTGGAATGCACCTGAATATTGCAACTCCAAAGGTCTAGTTAGCCTCCATAGAGATTTGTGTTCCTTTGCCACTTATAAACATAATCTGTAGCAAGTTGAAGTGAATCCTCTGATCTCAAAGAGGGACAGTTACTTATTTCTCATTACAGTATAACCCCTGATCACCCATTAACCCTTTAACTCCCATGAGTGACTAAGACAGAATTTCTCCTTACAATATCAATACAACATCAAGCAGAAAAGTGGTGAGAATAAGGAAAATATCAGTTCAGGCATTATTAGATGATCCAATACCAAATTCTCCAAACTAACATCACATGAACTGTATAGGAGATAATAAGGAGAATCACTAATGAGATCTTGGGAGTCTGAAAGAAGCTGTTTAGTGTTAAACAAGCTGAAATTGTTTGCATCTCAAATCGGTCGAATCTATTTTTGAGGAGATTGTGAAGTCAAATTTGAGAGTTTTGTTCAGGTAGGGTCTGAAGATGCTTTACCCTCTCCTCTCAAAGAACCTCCAATGTTGGGCATCAACAGTTTTTTGAAAGTCAAATTGCAGCCAGGTTTCATGTCAAGAACAAAGTGTGACCAGTTTATTGCCCCACCAAGTCAAGAGATATTTAAGACACCTTGTTTACCATAGTGTGTTCATTGATACTGTTTTTCTTTTGTATATCAGGGCTATGAGCCAGACAATGAAATCACAAAAGTTTCTCAAAGCTTTGCCCAAGAGGTAGGAATCTGTGGTCTCTCTATGATTGTTGATCATAAAAATACACAGTAATCTTTGATGATGTAGTGCCAATCCTTCTTTTTAGCAAAACACATCCGTGAACTTCACAACAGATCCCAGAGAGGCATGTTCCAATGCAGATGTGATTGTCACTGACACATGGGTCAGTATGGGCCAGGAAGAAGAAAAAGCAGCAAGACTCAAATCTTTTTCAGGCTTCCAAGTTGACACTAAGGTGGGCTCTAATAGTGAATGAGGTTAATGTGAAGTCTTGCATATTTTCTTTTTTGCAGATTGACTGGTAATGTTTTTGCATGTTTGGGGGTGAAGGATTTTGACTGCTTTAGCTGATGGATTCTTTAAACTTATTTTGAAAGTCATTATTTTTTCCACTTTTATAACCTGTAAGGTTACTACAAACTCTGCTTTTGAGCACAAGTTTAAACTTTATTCTTTTGTTAGTTGATGTCTCTTGCCAAGGAAGAGGCTGTTTTCCTCCACTGCCTGCCACGGAAACCTTACGAGGTGAGCGATGAAGTGTTTCTTTCTGACAAGTCATTGGTTTGGCAGGAGGCAGAAAACAGGAAATGGACTATAATGGTAAGTTGGATCAGTTAGTTTGACCGCTGCTTATGGAAGTCTTATTTTCTTGTGATTAAGAACTTTCTTCATTATGTGGAGGTAAATGATGGCCAATAGTGGTCTTATCAGGCCACATATTACATACCTAAAGCCTCTGATTTGTAGTAGGTGTAAGTGCAAAGCCTTTTGCACAAAAATGATTTTAATATTTCCATATAAATGAGAAGAGGGACACATGGTGTGCTGGACACTGTGTCAAGAGGTCAGGGTTCGAGACCTGGTTGAGTCAATGTGTTATGTTCTTGGGCAAATAATTCTACTCTACTCTTAGTGCTTCTCTCCCCCCAGGAATAAAAGAAGGTACCAGCAAATTGTCAGGGAAGCCTGATGAAATGCAGGGGGTAACCTTGCGATGGAATAGCAAGCCCTCTGGGGGGAAGGGTAGCGATGCTCCAAACAGGAGTCATTTTTTTACAAGAAAGGTCAAATGCACTAAGCCTGGTATCAAACTTAAGGGTTTTTGAAACTCTTGAATGATGGAGAGACACTAATGCCTTGTAATGCTGGATTATTGTCAACACCAAATTGAGGATTTTGCTAAATTAGGGGAAATGCATCATAGGTCATTAACTGTGGTTCTTTTGTGTCTCTTCCTTAGGCTGTGATGACATGTCTGATGAATGAGTATACCCCTATTTCTCCTATGCCAACTTTTGGAGGCAGTGATGATGGAGTCTAGGGGATTTTAATCTGTAGCAATGATAATTACCTCTGTCAGAGATAATGAAAGTATATTATTATTATTATTATTATTATTATTATTATTATTAGTTTTTGGTTTGCCTGTTGGTGTATTTTCAACATTTGCCTTCAGTCTTCCTAACCTCCAACAACCATTGGTAAAACAAATTCATAAAGTAAGTTCAAGTGCTTTTTAAACATATGAAAAAATATGTGCTCTATAGTTCACAGTGCTTCTTCAACCTGGATATCTGGTCCATAAAAAAAGGATGTTTCAGTTAGTGATGCTGGTAGGCATTTCCATTTGTGACAAAGGAATATTAGTATATTGGATGTACTCCAATCAGGTGAATGGAAGTACAATGGAAGTACAATTCAATTAAAAGTAACAACATGCATTTTGATTATAACTTACATCTCAAGTAATCAGCTTATGTGGTAGTTACATTTAATTTGGTGTGTTAGATGATACTAAAAGTTTGTTTGTGATTAAGTCACTTTAATGTGTTGTTAGAAACTGCATTATTTTGGATATGAAATCAAATGAATTAATTAATTAATGAGAATGTGCCCCTCCAAAAAAGTGTTACCGTGACAATTCTTTTTTAGTGCAGTGACGTGTTAGGTTGGCAATGCACCTCAACTGATTTTCCAGGAAAGAAGAACCACTTCTCTTCATTTCCTCTTAGCATGAATGGGAAGTGTGAATATACAGACTAAAACAAGGGTTGTGAGATAGACATACAACCATGCAGCATCTGTAGTTAAGATAAATTTTAAGACCAGTACCAGTTAATAAAAGTGTGAAAATAAAAAGCAAGACATTGGTTGTGAGGTGAACATCTGTAATTATGTAGCATTTGATGTGTATTTGAAACCGGTTGAAGACTAGTACCAATATTTCAATTTTATGTAACAATCCAAGTGGTCCTAGTGCTTAGTCAAATCTGTGTTCCCCATTCCATGCTTCACAAATAGTTTTGAGCATCACAAACAGGCTTGTCCCTCTCAGCACTGCATATGTATCCAAGGTTGTGGGCATGTCTGGGGACTTGCTGGAGAGTGATTTTATGTATCAAATGTCCTCTTGGCTGGACAAAAAGAACTAAAGCCAAGATATAGTTTGCATCCACCTGTTATAATTTTGGGAGAAAAAAAAATTGTTTTTAACAGACACCTAGAGAAATAGGATCCTTCAAGGTGAAACTTAACAGAATAAATTTTGCATTGGACCATGGCATGAATTGAACTTCAATTGAAGCCAGTCTCAACATAGATCATGTCATTGGAGTAGCAACTGTGACCATGACTACCTTACAGTAGACCAATAGTAAAAAACTATTATTAGTGGTATTTAAAATAGTTTTCTAGAAGTGTGACATTTGTTGTTAGAGTAGTTACTGAATGAAGGTTACATTTTCACCATATTTAACAGAAAGTGAACAATCTGCACAAATGAGCAGCAAGTGATGTTCTTAAGCAAACCTTCCATGTAAATTAGGCTTTTGTTTCTGCTCTTCATCTGCTTACCTCTTAAAATCCCAAGATCAAATTATAAATTCTTAACACAGCATGCCAAACTGCTCTTATAATTCTAGCTTTGAGAAATTTGGTGTCAAATTAACCCATATCCTCTGGTTCATAATTTCCTTCCCTCTCATTACCTTGTTTGTAAAGGATTCATTTTTTTTTGTGCAGGAAAGTTTGTCTTTAGTCACTCCTAGGAGTGAATTTGTGGACAGCGTTAAGGGAGAATTGTGAGAAATCAGAGTAAGATATATCCCTTAATGTGCCTACTAACCATTAAATATATAATGATTAGTGATAAAAAATTTAAATAATTTCTAAACAGTTAAAAAAAAAGCCCTCACCTTTGTAATTAAAAATCAAAATGCTGACAAAATGGACTTAGGAAGTATTAAATTTCCTTACATATTGCCAATTAAATAATTTTTCCATTGCAGATTGAAGTTTTTAAGTGACCACTTAGATCAACAACAGTAACATACTACCCTCAATTCCAAAACCAAAACTTTAATTATCAAGTACATTTTCAATGTTATTTGTCACATTGTACAATATCTGGAAACCACTGTAAATCAACAGGCCATAACAATACTAAAAAGAGTCACAATTTCCTTCAAATGTGAGACAACCTCCAATCAGTAGTTGTATTTCCTAATGATGTTCCTACTGATTTGAAAAACCTAAAATGATTGATTGCCTGAAATATTCTCAAGTGAGTGTAAACCAAAGCTGTTCAGGGTGTAAAGTTCTTTGAGAACCATGACATTCTTCATTAGTATTTGAATTAGTGCTCAAGACATGTATTTTGATTTCCACTAACAATGAAATGCATAAGATGAAATTCAAGGAAATCACACACTTAGCTGTAAAACAGCATAAAATACTAAGAGCTGGGTACAATTGTGAGATATTGACCACTAAAATTACAAGTTATTGTCAGTGTGGATACCCTTAAAGCTTGATTTACTCTCTGAAATGTAGATGTCAGGCTCATTGTTTGATAATCTTAACTAAAATATACAGCAGGATTGTAAATAAGGGTCAGAGGCAGATGAGCTTTGCCAGTTACTACATGCATGGCTTTGTTGGCTACTCATGCTGTCACATCAATATTCTGCCTAGAAGATATTATGAATCAGTAACTATTGATCTCCACTGCTCTCTGCTTGTCAGACACATTAGGTCACCTCAGAAATCAGAGCAAAACCCTGACTCTGTGATTGTCAAAGGGTATCGTGGCTTGATACATGCAAGGACTCCTACAATAAGTAATAAAATGGGGCTAATGATTTAGTTAGTTGATCATTACTTGAAGTTCATAATGGGTGTACTGCTTTGCTGTAAGTAGTGTCCATTGCTTTTCCTTTGGATAAATGCTCCAGTCTTGTGCTAACCCCTTCTACCGACAAAATGGTACATTACATGGGACCTGTAAAACAACACCCTCGACCCTGAGACAAACACAGATGGAACCTTCAATACTGAAACTTAATTCCATGTTTTAACTGTTGTTACACTGAACAAACGTTAAAACTGTAGATCCATACACATGCAGGTACAGGTTATTGTTCACACACTGCTTAATTTAACAAGTCCCTTTTCACTGTCAGCTTGGAGACTGTCTTGTTCTTGTGCCTTGGGTAATAACTTGTTTTGTTCATCCTCTGCTCTACTGGCATCATGTCTGACACCATTTGTTGAGCCTAATTGTGCGGGGGACTGCAATAGAAAGAAACAGATTATATAACGCATGTACTTGAGAGTTTAGACACGTAGATTATGTACTTCATAGATATCTGAACGACATACTACATTGTTCAGTTGGTCAAAAGGCAATTCTAGCAGATACAAGCCAAAACAAAATTTTAAAAATCACACAAACAAAACTTATGGTTGTGATCCTTCAGCATGATTTGAGTTAGTCAGGCCTTGCCATGACAAAGAAGATTAGGCTACTTAGAAATGCACCACAATGTGACCCTTGGCAATCCAGCCAGGGTTTTGGTTTATCTACACACTGCAGCTGCAGCAGCTCCAATTCAGCTGCAAAGAAGTAAAACAGATTTATCTATATCACTCACCATGGGTGCTGTTGTTGATGTCCTTACTGCCCCATACTTGTCTGATTCAGGAGGTTCAGGGATAATAACACCTCTTCTGTTTATTAAACTATCAAACAAAAGCAGCTGTGAGACTTGACCCAAAAACAACAACAATCCCAACAAAGATGTAAATTACAGCAAGTTGACTGTGTTTGATTCTTATAAAATATGATGCTCTTCTGTGATTTTGGTTTAGAGCAGTTGTCCCTTGGCCATAAGGATCAGAATCCATCAATTACAGTGGTTGAAAACCAGCCCATCACAACAGACATCATGCTCATTGTCATCACTATTAACAATTATATTATAGTCATCATCATTCTCATAATCATAATTATAACCAATATAATTTTTGTGTGAAAGCTGCTGAACCACCGTACCTGGGCTGAAGTGGTCCACAAAGAACTTCAGCACAGTTTTTCAATACTGAGCCCCGACTATAAGGATTGACATTTCCTTGGCCACTTCGTGAGGAAAATGATCCTTTAATCTGTCAAATCAAGGGGAAGAAATAATTATAATTACTAACATAACATAAGCACAATTTAAAAAATCTCACTGTAGGATCTGGACTGTGCTCAAACAGAGCCTGAGTACCACAGGAGACTCTCTTCTGTACTTAGGCAACCTGGCACTAATTTTTCCCATTCCTCTAATCTCCAAGAGTGATTAGCATTGAATTTCTCCATACAACACTATCCCTAAATCACACATTAACCTCACAAGAATAAATGAAATGATCACCAACTAAAGAAACTCTTGATTGTTAAACTCATTCTCCTTGTCAGCACCTCAGAAAATTTATGGAGAACAGTATGGAGATTATGATCATTGATGTTGGGGTCTAAAGGGTTAAAGAAACCCCTTACAATCTGGGCAACCAAGAGTTTTGAGACAAGAAGGTACTCTGTGCTTATTCTATGATAACAAATTTAAAGGTGGGCCATAATAAGGGTTTAATTTTGCACCTGTTTGATATTATTGATGAAGAACTTACATCTTCGTTTGTAGTTTGATTTGAGCCAACCAAATATGAATGAAAACCAGTCAATCCAACTATTGACCAGATTGAAAAAAAGCAAATAATAGCCTCTAAGATAGTGCAAAAAGTTAAGGACCCAATCAGTAATCATGAAAAATGTAACTGTGCAAGTACTGTGTGACATGATCTAATTATATGCTCAGTTATTTTTATCATTTTCTGTTCCTATTGCTTGCTACAACATTTTTTCCCTCAACCTACTAAATACAGTTTCCTGAAAATTTGCTTTGACTCTCTTTATTCAAGTATGTGGGTAGAAGAGTCATTTGAATTCAGTTGAATTAAAGAGTTTACTTGCTTGAGAAACTAGGTACGTCAAAGAATTTCGAGGAAAAAACAGTTAACAGTCAGTCTTCTAATAGGATTATCATATCTTCGAATAGGATTATCCGGATTATCCTAACTTTCCTGACAGGTCACTTTCATTGCAATCCAATCATACTCTTTGGTGCAGAAAAGAACAGTGAGACAGCCATACAGTGGTCACTTTACACTACACCAAATAAATACAGTACAATTCACTAAAACTACCCTACCCTGACACAATGACTTGGCTAGCTATAGCCCCCCCCCCCTTTTCTTTCTCCCAGGTGGCAGCATTTACCACTAAGCTGATACATTTCACATGTAATTTAAAGAACTTAAAATCATATGTTAAGATAGTTTCACTGAGTCATGAGCTTCAGCCTGTGTGTCTGATATTTAATTCAAAGGATATCTAGCAGGAGACTTTTTCATTGCAGAAATAAATGAACTTTCCTCTCCTTGAGATACTGTAAAAGATATAGAGACACTATTCAAGTAACATTCCAATGGATTTACTAGTTTGTAACAACTGTCAATGATAACTTTTGTTGTTAACCAGCAGCTCCTAAAAGGGATGTTTGGGATCTCTGGAGTCTTCTACCCTGCAGGAGCCTAAAGAAGACCAAAATGGCCACAGCAGAGAGAACTTGCTGATAAAAAGGGTTTACCAGTTAAATATTCTTTGCATCTTAAATAGTACACTTCCTATCTGTCCCACTCACACTCCCAAAATGAAATTACCTTATTTTGCCCATCCCAGAAAAAGGAACATCCCTAGTAATTATCACTGGCAATCTATTTTTTTGTACTCAAAGCAGACCTAACATGTTAAGCTGAAACAGTTCTGGTGCATTATGGACCCACAACACATTTGATCTGTTCATGACAATCTAGTAAATATTGAATGTCTCTTGCTGCAATCACATAAAATACCATTAGGAGAATAGGAACAAAGGTGTAAGTAAAAATGGTCCAACTTACACAATGCAAGATGAGTTACAACAAAAGCAAAGAGATAGCAACAGTAGATTGAGAGAGAAACTAGAAACATGAAGAAAAACTTGTAGTTCCTTTTCCCTACACAGTTCCCAACCTAGAAGAAAAATAATAAAAGCAATCCAATCAAAACCAACCAGTAGTTACATTAAAACAAGTTCTAAACATTTCCTAATCATGTTGGGATTTAAAAGCTTTCATACTTCCGCTGGAAACTGGATGCAAACCCATTACTAAAAACTCCCTCCCCCTAAGCTCCTAGCAACTTGCTGGTACCCAATTACACCCCTCAGTGAAGAGAGGCCAAAACATACAATACAGGCAAAAATTTAAAAAAAAATCACCTCCTATAAAATTCTAGAAATTGAGTTATAATGCTTAGAAGGGTTGTGACCAAACAGTGGAATTGAAAAAAAAGGGCAGAAAAATGACCTTGCATTAATGTGTAACCTAAACTCACATGAAAACTAACAAACTACTCACCCATGGACAGTGGTGGTCAAACCGCTCTAAAAAGAAGAAAACATAACATTATGCGGTTTAAACATGTTTATAAACCTAAGAAACAATCAACCAAAGCGTTGCTGTATTTAGAATCATGAAAAATATTATGAAAACTTAAGACCGTAACTGCACACTGGAAGCATAGATGCATTTCAAAAAATGTATCTCCCAGGACCCCACACATCTGGATTGCGGCTACAAGAGAATATTCTCTACATCTGCATTAAAAACATCTTAGGCAATAGGGAAAACTCCCTTAAAAATTCTTTCTTGTACATATAGCTGAAGAATTTTCCAGGGTCTGATGCCAGCTGAAAACCTTGAAAGCCTAAAAAAGATTGCCACAACCAAACCTCCACTGATTGATTTCTACTCACCTACACAGTTGTCACACATACTGCAGTGTGATGCTCTAGGAGGTCTAAATATCTTGCAGGTAAAACAAAATTTAAGTTTAACAGTTTGTCCATTTATTGAGATCTCCTTCACTCTGGGAGGAGGCCTATATGTTTGAGAATCTTGATTTGGAGTTTCTGAAAGAAGAAAAGACAAGCAAAACTATGTCAAGCTGGTTTCAATGAAATTCAATCCAAGATAGGCAAAAATGACTTGAAATTTTCCCAATATGTTCACACATTTGTTCACCCAATCAACCAGGCTTATTTATTTCCTGAGGTTTTCCTAGCTGATCTTTTGAGGTCTTTCCTATGAACT
Organism: Pocillopora damicornis; assembly: GCF_964200805.1. Lineage (NCBI taxonomy): Eukaryota > Metazoa > Cnidaria > Anthozoa > Scleractinia > Pocilloporidae > Pocillopora > Pocillopora damicornis. The sequence continues at coordinate 19,027,870 of NC_142677.1, forward strand.
CTATAAATCCACGCAAAATCTAAGATGTATTTTTGTGAAAAAGATCTCCGTATGGAGTCTGATTTTCTCCCTTTACAAGCATCCCAGTTTTGTAACTCACATGAATAAGGAGAGAATGAGACTTCATCTGGGTAACTGAAAATTCTGCTATCAACAACAACAACCAGGCTGAGATCTCAACAATACAGCATGACAGAATATTCCCATATGAATGGATGGCAAAATTTGCTCCACTAACCAGGCAAACTTGATAAACTGGCACATGAGAGGAGAACCTACTGGTAATATTGATGCAAAACTTTCAAGATTTCGTAGAAATGGGAGTACCCCAGTACCTTTCTCCTTCTTAAAACTTAGGCTAATTATGAGCACTCAAGTTGACTATCTTCAGTACAATAGTAATTTGATTGACTTTACTTCTTTTCTCACCTAAAGTTTTTTCAATATAAGCTGCCTCTTCAGTTGATGCTCGAGGTACTATACCAGGATCACTGAAAGCTGTGCGAAGTAGTGTTGACATGACAAAGATAAATAACCATGCTGCAATGAATGGGACAGCTGGAGAAACATGCATATACAAGTAACGAGAGCTGCAAAGTAAAAAGACAAGGGGGAAAGATTCATAAAAATTAATTCAATTCAACTCTACACAGACTAACCTCTGTGAATTACACTAACAAATTATCATACTGGTAACTACTAACAGGAAAACAATTATTTCAATGACAAAAATTTTTCTATTAACCTTTACAACCCCAGAAGTGACTAAGGAGAAAATTTTCATAACATTTCTGATATATTATCAAGTAGAGAGGTGATAAGAAGAGAAAAAGATATCAACTAAAGAATGTTATTTCATTCAACAATCCTGATTTCATATTGTAGAAAATATGTGACTGACAGTAAAAATAATCAGCCCCTGAAAAAGTCATACATATATGTGATTCTTAAATGAACAAAATCAATTGTCATGAAAATAGCTGAACAGATAAGGTACCAGAGGAGCAGGAAACAACAGCATTGACAGACCATAAAACAATTTTCGTAAGTTTAAATGCTCTTCAAACAAGACAGTATTTACAATGACAAACTAAACTCTTACTCTGAAAGAAATCATGCAGACCTACATGTACATGTATATACCAGTAATTGCTTTAAGTCTGCAGTTTCTTTCCAAAAACAATTACCAAATTTGGTCTTAAAAACTGATTTGCACATTGCGGCCAAAGCATAAAATTTATCAAATCACCATAAAAAGAACAAAGTGAAAACATTTCTTTTCTTGTGGTTGTATTCTGGACAAATCCTATTCACTATGAGAAAAAAACTTAGTTTTACTATGCTGCATAATTCAAAATTTCTGTAGTCACAAATATAGCAACAGTGTTGACATATAAGTAGTGTAGATGAATGTATTTGCTTTTGATAAATCCATATCAATCTTTTTACAAACAATCATTTGATTAACAAATTCACCTTCTTGGAAAGAGTTCTTGTGCAAAATGCTACTAGCTATTCCCATTTTAAACTTAAAAAGGTAACATCTGTAATATTTACAATTGTATTGATAACAATAGCACTGCATAGAAAATAAACATTGTCTTACACACAAGCAAAGCTCTGACTTCCACCTCAGAGTTGCATTGGGCAAAAGAAGTCACATGTGGAATACCTTCCCACATATCAATCCCCCTCTAACAAGGTCTATGTACTTGGTAAGCCAAAAGCATTCCTCTTTCACATGCAGTAGAGCATGCAAAATTGGTGATTTTTTTTTTGTTCTTTGAGCAAATGTGTTTTAACCCCAAATGTATTCTTAAAGTCTTAAAACTTGTTTAGTTATGCGGCACTTAGCCTCTTAATGACATTTCACAGAATTCTATTAAATTTTAGAGCATATACATGATGAAGTCTGACACAAGAAAACTAAAATCAGACAACACCCCTACCCGCTACCTCACTGTATTCCCGAACAGTTTTTATTATGAGCCGAGGGTCAGAATGTACATATGATAAATTTACCCTCCATTTATTTTGCAAGACTTTTCATTCCATGCAAATGTGTTTCTGTGGAATAATTCATCAAAAACCACTAAATGTTCCAGCTGTACAGTGAAAAATGGAGATACCATTCAATGCTACCATAAATATGAGCAGATTGCAAAATAGTAGCATCAGATTCATTGCTACAAGACAATTTTGTCTTAACATTTTTGGCTCTATGTGAAATTAGAAATTTAAGTAATTTATAAATCCAACACCAAATACAAAATTATTTCAATCTTCAAAAATTAATAAGATCGTAGGTTATCTTTTTCCAATACACTGTTGCAGCCACAGAGTAACTAAATGGACCTTTGTTTGGTCACAGGGTAATCAGTATAATTTATTTATTGTTCTAAAAATTATGCTCAGAAAATCGCATGCATACAATGTAGACGTTCCGGCTTACATTAGCTAGAGTCGAAAAAGTTTCAAAAAAGAAAATAATTCGATATAGGAAAACCTAAATGGAGGCTGAAATAAAACGCAAGTGATTATGAACAAATGCAAAGCTAATTAGTGGGCAAAGATGCATTATTTACTTCATAGAGCAAACTACAAAACAAGTTGAATACCCTGAATACGGAAAATATTTTGCAAAACAGCTGAGAAAATTAAAATTGTTTGTATATCACTTTAATACACAGGTGTAAAAAATTGTATACAACTGGAAAAACGATCGCTGTCTTGTTTAAGCTGCTGTCTGAGTGATCCACAGCGAAAAGATTTAAAGATTCGTTGTGTTTATATAATTTCCAACTTTTCGTTACATTTGAGAAATGACCTCATGATCGAAGTGAAGGAACGACTCAGCTCCATACTTACTCAAATGCAAAGAAAAGTCCACTGGTTACCACAATAAGCACCACGGTAAAATAAAATACGCCATTATTTCTCGCCATTATAATCCTTCCATCGCAGTAAAACTTGTTTCTCCCTGGAAAAACTTCCCAATTGCGATTTGACATTATGGGTGTGTATTGCTTTACAGTCATGGAGGTTTTTGTCGTTCAGAACCGGCAAGGACAAACGCAGCTTCTCCGCAGGGCAAAATTAGTCATTACCAGCACTAGTCTCCGTGTGCCGAAGTACACGAACAAGCTCAACTGGTAAAATTCCACCTGAAACAACCCATTATTTGCTTGTCTTCATATCCAAGCGGAACGAAATGTCTTCGAGTATCAGGCGCCACACCGAGGATTAGGAGCGCATGCTTAAATGAGCCCGCGATTTAACATTCAAAATGGCGGACGAAAATACTAAGAAAATGCACGAGAACGGCGATTCTCAAAACATGAAAGCGGGTGATGTTTTTGCAGGAGCGTTGTTGTTGACTGGTGTAACTTTTGCGTCGATGGCTAGTGGTTTTGGATATGCTATCGGACAAGCGCGAAGGAGAAGTCCAAGCTCTTTTGACCAACGTCAACAAGAAGGGGCGAAACTAGCCATGAGAGCTCTCGGATGGGGCACTGTCCTTGCCGTCAGTGGGGTTGGTCTTCTAATACTTGGAGTGAAGACTGCTCTTGGTGTTAAGGATGTAAGAATACGTAACACTTCTACGTTTTTTGTTTGTTTGTGTGTGTGTTTGTTTGTTTTTGTTTTGTGGTGTGCGCTGTCCTTAGTGTTTAGTCATGATATAAGTTATTTTCTCAGTTTAGCTTTTCCTAACTTGGAGTTATCGTTTCGTGTCATGTTTTATTGTTTCTTAATTTCGGTCAGGTGCAGTGAGGCTGCAGGTATATGAGGAATGACTCTCCTCGTGACTCAGCAGAGAAAATCACTCTAGTCTATAACTTATCATCACACCTGCACATGATTTTTGTATTCGACAATGTGCAGTGGAAGCAGGGTTACTAAATTTTACTCAGTAGACTGATAGATTTTACTAAATAGACTGAAAGGAAAATTAATTGATCTTGAATATAAAAAGTTTATCCTTCTAAAATATCGATGGCTAGTTTTCAAGATTTAGTAGGATTTTTTGTCAACCTTATAGTGGAGAATTAAGAGAAAAATTTCTGCCTGACCTCTCACAGGCATTAATCTATTGGGGTTGTGTATTTGGTTGTCCATGATTGGTTGAGGGCAGGGAATTAAATAAATATTTACCATGGCCCTATATGGATAAAAAACCGTTAATGTTCAATTATTAGCTTGGTGATTGTGGTTGGAACCCCTTTTTGTCTCCTAGTGAATTCCAACCATCATTTCCTGTAAAGTTCACCATTGCACTTCGATTTCATAAAGGCAATACTGGGAAGGGTGATTCCAAAGGAGCATGTAATCCACCTCTTTGTCAAGAAAAATTGATGATAGCTCATATACATGTGACATCTTTGCTAAAAAGTCACCCCTACTCCTTGTTTCTACCACATTATCCCCAAATTTTTGCTACTTTATCATTGTTTTCATGTGGATATTGTTTGATTTCTGACCCTTTTCTTCACAAGGAGAAAAAGAAACAATAATGATGAGGGTTCTCATGATTTCAGTGTTTTGAGAACTGATACTTTCAAAATAAACTTCACCAGCCCAGTACACCTTGAAAGGGAAGCTTACGTGAGGTGGTAATTGGGTAATCCCACTTGAATATGAATAAGGCTTATTACAATTCTAGTGAAACCACCTAGCATGCCCATAGTGCCAGTGAGATACTGGTGCAAATCTTTCTTCTGCTAAAAAATCCCCCCAGCATCTTTTAAAAGAATATTTCTCAAACTTTAATTTGATTTGTTTATAGGCAAAAGAATTTGGTCTCAAAATGAAGAGTATTTTTCCCACAAAGGATGGAAAGTTGGTTTCATACTTTGAGCCCTGGAGAATTCCAAGAAATAAGGGTAAAGGGAACAGCGAGGAGTGGTGGTCTTCAGAGACTCAAAACACCACAAAAGAGAGAAGATAATTATGCTTGCTGTACATTCTGAAATTAACAACAAACTCCCTCAGGATGACATACTGGCATAGCAACTTTGCTACATGTGTAAAAGAAAGCACAACAAAAAGTGACTTCAGAAGAAACCAAATAACATTGAAACAATGGCAAATAAGACATCAAAAAGAAATTATGTCTATAAAACAATTGTCACTCTGGTCAGGGTTAACATGGTGAAGTCTTTCTGGCCTAATTAGCATCTTGCTTTCCCATAATGAAGGAACTTGGGAGCATTGCTGCTTCTTTTAAGCTGAGATGCTACTTTACTGATAAGCTGAGCTACTGTCCATCACCTTAGCCCCCACTCCATTTATTCTCTGGTTCAAAGAAGCAATGTGTATGCATTTAAAGAGTCATATTCAAAGATCTTGAGACCACACTTAAGACCAGGCTCTTGACACAACCTTTCAACCCATTGTTTTGACTGCTGGGTCACCCCTAGTACCTGTCAATAATTTTCTAGCTTGAAATACAGGACAATAATGACTCCCTGGCAACGAGTGTCAATTGAATATGAATGTTCAAAACTTGTGATCAGTACTGCACAATAAATACTGTGTTTGGAGATTTATTTATATGATCTGTAAACAGAGCCTCATACTCTATAAAAATGATGAACATAAGCAAATCATGAAAAGATGGCATTGTTTCATGGATTGTTTCCACTTCCCAAGCTGTGTTGTTTCTAGCAAAATGACTCAAATATCTCCATATCCAAATGGTGCATATGACTCATCAAAACATAGAAATGATGTAAACAAAACCTTTATTTTTCAATACACAATTTACATTTAATTCATCATTACAACACCTGCATGTATTATTCTATGCCTTGTGAGATACTAAAACCATATGTATAAATATACCATCCTTAAAAGACACTTGCTAATTTTAAATACTAATGATACATATGAGAAACAATTAATTCAATACCTATTACTTGTCTTACTAACTCCAAATTAGAAAAATCCACAGTTGCTGCCCATTTTCATGTCTATTAATATTTTACAATTCAGGCACAGCTACCCCATTGCAACTACCCTGATCTACACAAAATTTGAATGACCAAAAATGCTAAATATTTTCATTGAATAATTTAATTACAAGCTGCTTGAGCAGTAGCATATCTAAATATATATAGATAAAACCTGATTTTCCCTATGAGTTATTACCAGTTGGATTAGAAATGAATTACACTAAAAATTAATGGGTAAAATAGTGATCTGATGTGTAGACTGACGACAAAAACTGACCAACCAAAATGAAAAAATAATTTTTCCCAGGTTAACTCCCAAAGTGAGGCTCAGATTAAGTAAATTCAATATCTACAATGTCCTTATTCCAATCCACCATAACCTCAGTTTGCTTCATGTTCCACACTTGCTTGGATTTCACTTGATTCTTTTGATTTCTCAAGAGTATACCTGTAACTGAAAATATAAGTGAAATATTAATGAATACAATCACACATTCTGATGTGATGACTTCATGCTTTTTCTTGCAAAAAAATTGGTGCTTGACCTCTTTGGGACACAAGTAATTGCATCCTATTGACAAGTACTGTGACAAATGACTTTTTTCTTTAACTACTAAGTCTAAAATAAAATCTCAGGGTTGGGAGAAATTGAGGAAGTTTATCCAAGAAAAGTTTGAAAAAAAAATTTAAGAATTTTAACAGTCTGCTTAGCTTCTATGTGAAGCTGTGTAAACATGGAAACTATTTCTTTTAGAAATAAATATCACATCTGTCAGTGTTTTCACATTTTCAAAAACACACTGAAGACCACTGGGAATACACAGATGGTTGCAGCTATCCTATACAACACAATAAAACAACACATACTATGCTATTCTACAAAGCTGATTTATTCCTGTGATTCCAAGACCAATGTTGACACTAAAGAGCAACCAGTTTTTGGGGATGATTACCAACGAGTACCTTGCCCATATCAATCCTGCAATAATTTAATAATAATAACAACATAAATTAATTACAAACAATGTTAACAGCAAGCTAAAATAAAGTAAAACAAAACACTTACATTTGCCAAATCACCTCCCTGACCTACAGAATTTAGAATTAGAGTTTGATCCTAAAGAAACTAGTAAACATGCCAGATGACTTAACAATTGACTCACTGACCAACTAAAAATCAATTTTTCTACCTAATGCTTGTAATTACACTCCCAGACATACTTAGTTGGGACACTTATCCACAAAAATTTACAAGGTGGTTAATTGCCAATTTTTCTGTGCTACCTCTCAGCACAACATTCAGAGGGACAAGAGAGGCAGTACATGTCCCAACAAATGTGTCTGGGAGTGTGGCTTGTGCAGTTTATGCAGAATTTGAGGTTGCTACATCAGTTTAGTCTACCCAATGTTTTTACCTAGCTTATAAAGTTCATACAGAATTTAACATTGCTATGGTGAACTCATACAATATAACAAACATGCATTCTACATCAATGCGCAACCAAAAATGTAAACTGATTTAAATTTATCCATCCAGAGGAACAAGTATGCTCACTGTTTGGACAATCCTATTCCACTACACAGAATGGAAAAACTGACAAAATACATTTAAACCAAAGGAGACCAAGTTCCCTGCCCTAGAACCTTAACCCTTTAACTCCCACGAGTGACCAAGAGAGGATTTCTCCTTACAGTGTTAATGCAATATAAAGCAGACAGGTGATGAGAATAAATAAGAATAAAGATTAGGAGATTTTTAGTTGATCCAAAGACAAATTCTCCAAACTAACATCATAAGAATTGTGTGGCAGATACTGAGGAGAATATCCTATGAGATCTTAGGAGTGAAAGGGTTAACTCCCAAGATCTCATTCTTATTCTTTCCTCTCCCTGCAACACATATCTTTGTTAATCAGTTTTGAGAATTTGATGTAAGATCAAGACAAAAACTTCTACCAAATAAGTTTGAGTATTCTCGTTACATGTTTGCTGAGTAATGTATAAATATTGTAGGGAGAAGTTACCTGTTAACCCTTTAACTCCCAGAAGTGATTAACAAGTACCTTCTCCCTTTAATACCTCTACCATGTCCAGCAAACAGGTTATGAGAATATTCAAACTTATCTGGTGGAAGTTGTTACCTTGATCTAGAGAGGAATATTAACAATCAGATCTTGGCAGTTTAAGGGTTAATATAACTTACTGTTGCTTTCTTATTCCTGATATCAGAAAGTAAGCATTTTTTCAGAGTTTGTGTTTGCTCCTGATGATGTTAAGTTTAAACTTAAGTTCAAGCTTAAAGCTGGTTTGAATCAGGGCCTATGTAAACAATAATATGACCAAACCACAACACAGCAAAGGCTGCACATTCTCCTCAGTTATTTTAAGACCCTGGGTGCTAGGCCGGTCTGGGGCTTGAACCCTCAACCTCACACACAGCAGTGCAGCGCTGTACAACTTGTGCTAACCAAGTTGGGTTAAATGGGAATGGAATATTTGAACTCACCAGTAGCTGCCAAAGCTGTTGACTGTGATGGACTGAGTCTATCAGCTGGTCTTGCAAGATCAGCAATACCAGCAAATACAAGACCCTTCAACAAAAACAGTGCAACATCTTCAATAGGTGCAATAATTACGTCACTTACATTATTAACTATTTCTCACTGAGAAAAATTATGAATGGTACTATCTTAGCCTTTAACACCATAATATCAGTATGTATATTCTCCATGATGTTTTTGATACATTTACAACAGTTCTGAAAGGAAGGATTTGTTCTACAATCAAGAGCTTCTTTGGTTGGTGATCATTTCCTTTATTCTCATGACCTTAATATTTGATTCAGGGGTGATACTTTTAGGAGAAATTAGATGCTTTTCACTCTTGAGGGCTAAAGGATTAAGAAGACCTCCTTTTGACCTCCAAGTGAGAAAGTCATATCAGAACATGAGAAAGGCATCACTGATCACATGCCTGGTGTATACTTATGTGAGAAGTTTTCAAACTACTGACTGATGAAAACTTGCATAGCATTATATAAATTTTTCATGTTCTTACCCATTTAAAAGCTGGTGCCCAGAAAAAGATAGTTTGTGGCCCTGAAAAAAAAATAGACATATAAATGCAGAATCAATCACATGCCTCTGAAAAAAATTTTGTACTTACAAGAAAATGTACATAATGCTAAAGTTTTAATAACTTTCTAAAGGGCTGTGACTGTTGCAATGGCTAACTAGAACAATTTAGGGGCTACGGATGGTAAAATTTCCGTACAGCCCCATACTATTGTAAAACAAATCTGTTTTCCCAATGGCAATGTATTGTTTTTGTTCTTGTTTTCTCTATCCAAGAACTGAATGCATAATGTAGTATGGGGCTGAGCAGAAATTTTACCTTACACATACCTTACCATAAAAATTAAGAAAAAACTCTAAAATACTTCAAAGCACAATTTTAAGGGTTATGTTACATACTTAACTGAAATACTGATAATTAAAATAACATGAACAGACCTTTGTTTCTCATTGACATGACATTCAAACTGTCTCACTGTACACATGTCTCAGTTTGGATTGACATGTGTTGCAGAGAGGCAGTGCAGGCGAAACCCTCGTGCAAGGAGGGTCCGTTAACCAACCAATGTAACCAACCACTCCGGAAGAAAATAAGTAGTTCCAATTGTCTGGCTTCCTCGACCTCTCTTTCAGCCACTTAATTGGCACGAGATTTTAGAACCCTTGGCATATCGCTTACCATGGAAATTTTTTCGCCTTTAAAAACAGAATTACCGTACTCTTCGTGTGCAGGGTAGCGTCCCGTCATGCTCTGACATGTCTTGCATGTACCGGTTAGTTAAACACTATCGCCCATTTCATGTTTGTACATTTCTGGTTCTGCCATTAAGTACGTATGTGCGGTCCATCCCGAAACAAACAAACGCTTCAATTTGTGGACAAACCAAACTAGTTAATCGATCAGGGATTCTCCTCTATTTAAAATTTATGCCGGTAGCCATATTGACCCCATTTCAAAATACGTGGTCGAAGCGCCAAAGTCCAGACATGTTTACGTCGCCGAAATCAGACGCCATGTAAAATAGCGCAAAATCAAGAGAAAATACTCACCGGCAGGAGCTTTCCAAAACGGAACAAGCTTACGAGGTAATACCGCCTCGATCTGTCCAAGAAAACGACCCCAAACAACTTTAGCAGCACTCATTTCTTCACTAAGAAAATGTACTTCGAAGGAGATTAGTAGGGATTAGATAACCACAACCGGGTGGATTTCCGCGTACAAGAGAATGGGGAATGGGTAACTTCTAACACAAAATATGATTGGTTTCTATTCAAGAGAAATGACTAATTAGAATACTTGTAAGAAAATGCGACAGTAAGCACTGTTTGCATTCAGCGGACACGCATCTACACTTAGGTTACTGTGTAAGCGTCACAGAAAATTACAGCTCATTTCTTATGAGCATACACGACATCACAGATGATATACAAAATGCTTCCCGCGCAAAACATAAATATTAATACTTTTTTGAAGATCAAAACGAAATTCAAAAATTACTTTTTGTGTATCAGCACAAGTCTTTGTTGATTAATCTTACGACTGACGCACTACAAATGCCGCGTCTGATGAGAAGTGAACTAAATTAAAAGAAATATGTGTATAATAAATGCGTCAACACTTGATAGCTTCTTTGAGGAGTGTCCAGGCACGCGTGAGGTCAAGTAAGGGGTACGCGTGCGTAGAATAAAGCGGATGAAGTATAGGAAAAATTAACGCCAGGGGAGTATAGGGGTATTCAGAAGACCTGCATTTAGAACTTCATTGTTTATGTGAGCACCAACCATTGTCACCAAGGAGCGGGGTATCAGTAAAAATTATGAAGGTGTCAGCATTGCATGTGACAATGTATTTCTGTGCCTCTTCGTAAGGGATCTAAGTTTTGTGCCAAAATGAATTTTGGACAGTTTTTTTTTATAGTCAAAGAGGAAATTTAAAATGTTTCTGGTGTGTATCAGTACAGCCGAAATAAATAAATGCGTCTTTATTGATTAATCTAACAGGTAAAAAGTGAACACTGAAGTTAAAAGCCATAAATACATCCAGAGTGGTAAAAAATACGTGATTCCTGGCGTGCAACATTGTCCCAATTTGATACACGCACTTGATACAGGACAGCATATTTGAGAAGTGTCCAAATCGTCATTTTTAACGGCCCCGGAAAACGACGCCGTCCGCCATTACGACGTATGCCAATATTCTTCGCTGACATGATCAGTTCTTTGGATGATTTATTTCCCTTATTACCGACCGGAGACGCTCGATTGCACTCTTAGTCAGACGAACTTCCTCACCCTCCCCCCAAACCGATATTTAAAAACTCTCTACACCGACAATTTATACATATGGTCCAGATGGTCGACTGGTAATCGTGGGCGCGCAACGAGTGCAAGTGAGGTCATCGAGGTAGCGGGTTCGAATCATGCTATAGGAGTTATTCTTAAGCTGGCTTGGGGGCCGAATAATTTCTCCTCGAGTATGATTTGGAGCTGGCGGACAAGGAGTAACTCTCAAACTGGCTTGGGGGCCGAGTAACTCCTCCCCGTGAAAACTCCATTTTGTTTTTGCTGTATTTTCTACTTTTTCTCCTTATCATCATCATTTTTATCTCCCTTTTTCCATTTACTTTATAGCTCTAAGCAATTATCTTTTTGGACCACGGTAATATCATCTTTGCCAAGACCAATGTTTTCAATAATCTTATACGTTGTTTACCATTCGACAGGTGAAGGTCAACATAGCGATCACAATCGTTTAAATTTGGACCAACCATTAATTCACCGACCGAATTCGCTTGTCATCGTTGTACACTTTAATTCCACTTCAACAGGCCTCCATCTGAATGACTTGACGCGACCGAATAATCTCAAAGAAATGGTGATTTAAAGACAAATGACTTGGGTACATTAGACTGGTTTCCTAATAGCAAACCTTAAGTCTCCCAACTTTTTCAACTCCCAAATTTAGTTACCGCAGATCATCACTTGATTTTAGGAAAACCAACTCTACACGTTTATTACGGAACTTCAGGACGCAGTTGACACCTCTTTGCCATTTAAATCCATCCTTGTACACCCAACTGACAGATCTTGGACCACAAAAAAAAAAGCAAAATGCTTATGAAGAGACGCCAAGCTGCTTCTATTCGTGATGGCAAAGATTCTGTTACCTTGAAACTTTTAAAGAACAGGGTCTAGCGTGAGATCAAAGAAGCCAAGTATCACTTCTTTAATCACAAAGTCGCAGACCTTGGAAAAACAGAAATAAAAAAGTAATGGAGGCAAATTGAATCTCAAACCGACCAAGAAATCTAACATGAATGGCTCCACCAAGTTCTGCACACAAAGTGTTGATATCTGGGTGCGTTGGCTTTTGAGCCACTACTATTTTTTATCATACAATTTCGGAACTTGTACAGTTGGTTGCCCTTTTTATATTTCTTTTTTCCGAAATAAGGTATTTTATTTTTCTCTCTTTTCATGTTATAATCATTTAAATCACCATTTATCGTTTTCGTTTTAAATTGTATGTTGTGTGGGTTTGTTTTGTTATTTTTTTTATATCTGAATTATGCATGTTGAGCGACAGTTGCATAGCAAATTAATGCAAGGTAGTTTCAAATCGTTATGCATTAACCTTAAACAGTAGGAGTTAGTGTCTAAATATTTCTATCGACTTCTCCCTTTTTCCCCCGCTGAGCGTAGCTGGAGTTTTTAAAATTAGGTCAGCAATCTGACTCAACCTCTTTCATTATTTTTCACCTTTTAGAATCCTATCCCCGTTAGTATATAGATTTAGCCAAGCTTACGAGAGGAATTCTAGCTAGTTCATTTTCCACCCTTCACTTTAATAACACTCCTCAGCACTGGCTGTAGCCAAGTTTATTACACAGGTACTCGACGGGAGGCCTGAGTTTTAATTTGGGCTTTATTGGTGTGTATCAGTACAGTTGAAAACATTACAAGTCTTTATTCATTAATTTGACAAATGAAGTTCTGTAAAGGGCGCGTCAGGTAAAAAGTGAACACTGAAGTTAGAGTAAAGTCATAAATACGTCCATAGAGGTACAAAATGATTGATTCTCGACGTGCAACATTGTCCCAATTTGATACACGCACTTGATATAGGACAGCATCTTTGAGAGGTGTCCAAATCGTCCTTTATAACGAGTCCCGGCAAACGATGCCGTCCGTCCTTGGTGAAAACGCTTTGATCAGTTCTTTAGTTGATTCATTTCCTTTATTCTTGACCGGAAACGCTTCATTGCACTCTAATTCAGACAAACTTTCTTACCCTCCCCCCCCCCCCCCATCCAACCCGATATTTAAAAACTCTATACAGCGACAATTGCGATGGAGCGGAAACGCTCGATTGCACTCTCAGTCAAACAAACTTCCTCACCCTCTCCCCCAGCCCGGTATTTGAAAACTCTCCATACCGGCAACTTATATTAATTAATGATGCATATTCCAGATGGTCGACTGGCAATCGTGGGCGCGCAACGAGTACAAGAGAGGTCATCGAGGTCGCGGGTTCGAATCACGCTATAGGAGTTATTCTTAATCTGGCTTGGGGGCCGAATAACTTCTCCCCGAGTATGATTTGGAGCTGGCGGACAAGGAGTAACTCTCAAACTGGCTTGGGGGCCGAGTAACTCCTCCCCGTGGAATTTCCATTTTGTTTTTGCTGTCTTTTCTACTTTCTCCCCTCGTTATCACCATCTTTTTTTATCCCTTTTATCCTTTTACTTTATAGTTCTGAGCAATTATCTTTTTGGACCACGGTAATATTTTTCCTAATACGTTTTTGGTACGTGTCGGTTGTTTTTCCTATATCTTTTTCAATAGCCCTGTGCCTTATAAACAAATACTACAGCGATAACCCACAAAGTGGAAGAGCTGCGGAAGGTCACCGATTGCAACAACGCCCATGTTTTCATGCGTCTGAATGACTTGACGCGACTGAATAATGTCATTGAGGAAATGGTGAATTTTTAGACAAGGGACTTAGTAAATTAGACCGGTTTCTTACGAACAAACCTTAAGTCTTCCAACTTTTTTAACTCCCAAATTTGAGCGAAACCAACTTTGACTACAAGTACACCTTCCCAGTGTCGTAAAGTGACGGCTAGAGAGCTTAGGTACAGCGCATGCCGCACGTTTGGGCGTCGGCTAACAATGAAAGACTGGTCAGAGGTCCTCAATACTATTTCATGTCGGGAAATACTCTACAAGTTTATTATGGAACTTCAGGACGCAGTTGACACCTCTCTGCCATTTAAATCTATCCTTGTCCACCCCACTTACAGACCTTGGCGGTTCCTTTTTTTTTGTCCCATTGATATAAAGCTGGAGTTAAAAGGAGGACATAAAGTAAAAGAAATGTGCGATAAAAAACGCGTCTTGTCTGCAGAGATTAAAATGCATGATTTCAGGCGTGTAAAGTTATCCCAATTGAATGCACACATTTGATATAGGATCGCTTCTTTGAGAGGTGTACGAATCGTCGTTTTAAGCGAGCCTCAGCAAACGAGACCGTCCGCTATTACAACAAATGCTAATATTCCTCGTCTACATCACTTCAATCACATTTTGCCTCCACTACTCAACTGTGAACACAAAGCGTTGATATCTGGGTGCGTTGGTTTTTGAGCCACTGCAGTATTTTTTCTCATACAATTTCAGAACTTGTACGGTTGGTTGCCTTTTTGTAATATTTCCTTTTTTCCGAAATAAGATATTTTATTTTTCTCTCTTCATGCTATGATTATTATTTATCATTTAAATCATCATTTAAATTGTATGTTTTTTGCTTTGTTTTGTAATTTTTTGTACAATTTTCCATATCTGAATTATGCACGTTGAGCGACAGTTGCATAGCAAGTTAATGTAAGATAGTTTCAAATCGTCATGCATAAGTAAAGTTAACCTTAAACAGTAGGAGCTAGTGTCTAAATGTTTCTATCGACGTCTCCTCTTTTTCCCCCACTGAGTGTAGCTGGAGTTTCTTTCATTATTTTTCACCTTTTAGAATCCTGACACGTTAATATATAGATTTAGCCAAGCTTACGAGTGGAATTCTAGCTAGTTCATTTTCCACCCTTCACTTTAATAAAACTCCTCAGCACTGGCTGTCGAGAAGTTTATTACACAGGTACTCGACGGGAGGCCTGAGTTTTAATCTGGGCTTTATTGGTGTGTATCAGTACAGTTGAAAACATTACAAGCATTTATTGATTAATTTGACAAATGAAGTTCTGCAAGGGGCGCGTCAGGTAAAAAGTGAACACTGAAGTTAAAGTAAAGTCATAAATACGTCCATAGAGACAAAAAATGCGTGATTCCCGGCGTGCAACATTGCACGCTACATAGGACAGATATAGGACAGCATCTTTGAGAAGTGTCCAAATCGTCCTTTATAACGAGTCCCGGCAAACGATGCGGTCCGCCATTACGATTTATGCTAATATTCCTCGGTGAAAACGCTTTGATCAGTTCTTTAGTTGATTCATTTCCTTTATTCTTGACCGGAAACGCTTCATTGCACTCTAATTCAGACAAACTTTCCTACCCTCCCCCCCCCCCCCCCAACCCGATATTTAAAAACTCTCTGCACCGACAATTGCGATGAAGCGGAAACGCTCAATTGCACTCGCAGTCAAGCAAACTTCCTCACCCTCCCCCCCAGCCCGGTATTTGAAAACTCTCCATACCGACAACTTATATTAATCAATGATGCATATTCCAGATGGTCGACTGGCAATCGTGGGCGCGCAACGAGTACAAGAGAGGTCATCGAGGTCGCGGGTTCGAATCACGCTATAGGAGTTATTCTTAATCTGGCTTGGGGGCCGAATAACTTCTCCCCGAGTATGATTTGGAGCTGGCGGACAAGGAGTAACTCTCAAACTGGCTTGGGGGCCGAGTAACTCCTCCCCGTGGAATTTCCATTTTGTTTTTGCTGTCTTTTCTACTTTCTCCCCTCGTTATCACCATTTTTTAAATCCCTTTTATCCTTTTACTTTATAGTTCTAAGCAGTTATCTTTTTGGACCACGGTAATATTTTTCCTAATACGTTTTTGGTACGTGTCGGTTGTTTTTCCTATATCTTTTTCAATAGCCCTGTGTCTTATATACAAATACTACAGCGATAACTAACAAAGTGGAAGAGCTGCGGAAGGTCACCGAATTCGTAGGCGTGCAACGAGTGCAGGAGAGGTCATCGAGGTCGCTGGTTCGAATCACGCTATAGGAGTTATTCTTAAAGGGCATGTAAACCCAAAAAACGTTCATTTTCTTTTCACATAGATGTTTTGTAAATATATCAAGTACACCAAAGGTACCATTCGTTTATTCTCAAAAGTCCATTTTCACTTTGTAAAAGCTCTTCCAAATTCGAAACATTCGCCATCTTGAATGGCGCCATCTTTCCTGTGACGTCACGGGTGGACTCTCCAAAGTCTCGTTTTATAATCGCGTGAGGCACGAAGGAGTCTTTCGTTGTTTGCTGGTCTCGTCATGATTTTTTTACTTACAGTTTGCTTCAATATATTCAATTTTTTCGTAATGGTGAAGCGTTGCGTCGTCCAGTTTTGTACTGATTCAAACAAAACTGGGCATACAATGCAGATATTTCCAAATGACGCAAATTTGAAGCGACAATTTGTGAAATTTGTTCAAGTGAAAATAGCCGATTTCGTCGAGCCGTTCGAACGTTCTGTTGTTTGTAGCAATCATTTTTCTTCCTGGTACTGTACCGACGATTCAGGCCTCACCAGAAGCAAATTATTCGGAAGTATAAAAACGACCCATACAGTCGGCAGACGACGAGGATTCGGAAGTGGCCGACCGAACTGAGAAAGAAGTTGAGCTCTTCAAAAGTTAGAGGTCAACAGAGAAAGTACAAAATCGATTTACATGAAAACGTTTTGTTAATTAAACAACAATAGCTTTATTGGTTCTCTAAAAACATCTTTTTTCTCATCTAATGAAATATTATGGGGAAGCCAGTTGTTCGGGAGCCAGCGCTGAGCCCGTAAAAGACACTGACATGTCTGAGAGAGAAGAGAACTCGTTGATATCAGTGTGTAATAACGTGATCTGGAATTTTGTCGGTTCGATAAAAAGAATTCTATACAGGATCCCATAATCAACCCTTATGTTCTAGAAGAAAATCCAAGCCAGCCCCACTTGGTGCTTCCTTTGAGAAACCCTGCAGAGAAACAGCAGAAGAATTTGTGTCACGGTTTTTACAGCAGTGAAAATGCATTCAAAGGTCATTAGGACAATATTCATCATTTTGAGTACAACTTAAAAGATCCTGATTTCAGCTTGCAAAACTATCTTTTCAATATTTCAAATCGAAGCAAACACAAACAGGGTTGGATAATTATGAAGGCCACACAAGGAAATGTACATGATACAACTTTTTTATCGATGGAAATGCTTCTGAGATGCAGGATATTGTTTACCGCACAAGATAGCACAGCGACCCTAAAGTGTTTGCCGAGATATCCCCAACACCAACGAACAAGCTATCTGTAGGCAATTTAGCGAAATTTCCTGCCAGGAAAGAAGCGAAAAACAACTAGCTCTAGTACTGTATTATTAAATCAATGGCAGAAACAACTCAAGTAAATCGATCTCAAAATGTAACAAAACAGATGAAACAGAAAATATTTAGCTTAGTCGTTTCCGGTGTGATTATCTGTGCTTTGCTGCTGCCTGTACGCGTACTTGGCCGTCTTCAGCACCCAGAAATCGAGGCAAATTGACTGAAAACCTGGATGCTCAGTGATACAACTTATCTGGGTTTCAGGCCATTTTGCCACAATTGCCCGATTTCCGTACAACAAACACTTTCATGAGTTGTCGGCATTGGTTGACAAGTTCCACACTCGCACCTTTGATAATTTTATAGAAAACACTTTCAGAAGCTCAAGTTAAAAAAAATTCTGTTGCATTCCTTTAGATTGTACCCTCGCCTTATTGCATTTTCATGTTAAATACAAATAAGTCACAAAGTAAATTAAATACCTGTCTGAGTTTCCGAGACGGTCGCATCGCTGTCGACATGTTCTGTACTGTCTTCGTGCGGATCGCTTCGGTGAACCCTACGCGGCTCATATTGTTAAGGACGTGGCTCAGACTCTCCTGAAGATTCTGGATTATCCCCAGCGCTGTCATGTTCTAAGCTTAAGGCATTCGAGTCGCTATCTTCTGAAGAAGCATCTTCCGAACTACCACTACTTACACGAACTCCCACACCAGTTCTACTGGGGAATATGTGTTGCGCAATATTTTGGTTCCACCGCTTACGTCACGACTTCTCGCTATTGTTTTTACCGGAAATGGAATTTCAGTTGAAAATGCCGATTTTCTCCTAAAATAAGTCGAATTGGACAAAACTAATTTCAAATTCGTTTTCTACGCCACTTTTTACATAGTATAAGAAAAACATGTATTTTTGGGTTTACATGCCCTTTAATCTGGCTTGGGGGCCGAATAACTTCTCCCCGAGTATGATTTGGAGCTGGCGGACAAGGAGTAACTCTCAAACTGGCTTGGGGGCCGAGTAACTCCTCCCCGTGAAATTCGCATTTTGTTTTTGCTGTCTTTTCTACTTTTCCCCCTTATTATCATCATTTTAATTTTCTTTTTTCCTTTTCCTTTTCTTTATTTTTCTTATCTAGTATCATTTTGGGCCACGCTAACTTTTTTTAAATAAGGTTTTGGTACTTGTCGGCTTTTTTTCCTATCTCTTTTTCAAGATCCTTGTTGTCTTACATACCAATACTACAGCGATAACTATCAAAGTAGAGGAGCTGCGGAAGGTCGCCGATTGAAACAACACCCATATTTCTATGCGTTACGGAGTCGTGGCTTTCGAGTCAAATCCACGATCCTGCCGTCGCAATTCCTGGCTACAATCTTTTCAGGAAGGATTGCACCTCTGGAGCAGGCGGTGGAGTATGTGTTTGTTTTTTAAAGAATCTATTCCTTGTACTAGATTGGATCGGTGTGATCAGCCTAACTGTGAGTCTATGTGGATTTCTTTAAGGACTCACTCTTTGTCAAGATCAATGTCTTCCATAATATTACACGTTGTTTACCATTCGACAGCTGACGTTCAACCCGAGAACGTGGCTCTTTGCGATCACGTTCGTATAAATTTGGACCAACTATTCGCTTGTTATCGTTGTAAGAGATGTTAATTCCACTTCAACGGGCCTCCGTCTGAATGACTTGAGGCGACCGAATAATCTGAAGCAAAAGGTGTATTTTAAGACAAGAGACTTGGGTACATTAGACTGCTTTCTTAAGAACAAACCTAAAGTCTTCGGACTTTCTCAACTCCCAAATTTAGCTACCAAAGATCATTACGTGATTTTAACGACTTAAACTACGAGTACACCTTCCCAGTCTCGTAAAGTGAAAGTTGGAGACCTAGGTGCATGGTGCACGTTTGGGCTGTGGCTTAAAATGAAAGACTGGTAGCAGGTTCCCAATACTATTTCAAGTTGATAAACTTCTATACGTTTATTACGGACCTTTTGGACGCAGATGACACTTTTTTGGCTATTTCCATCTATATCTTGTGCACCCAGCTGACAGACCTTGGACTACAGAAAAAACAATTTAAAATGCTCATCAAGAGACCTTTTAATGTGGTTTTGGTACATGTTTTGGCACATGTTGAGCGACAGTTGCATACAAATTTATTCTACAGATTTCTAACGAAGTCTCCCTTTTTCTCCCCTTTAATATAGCTGGAGTTTTGAAAAGTAGGCCAGCAATTTGAATCAACTCTTTTTCGCCACTATTTTCCATCCTTACGATCCCATTTACGGAGGAAAAAATCTCACCAAACTCTTCGATTGATGCAAGCACCAGCCTCCTGACTTGAAGGACCGAACAGACCGTGGACTAAATTTATCTTCAGCATTTCAAAGATACACACCAGTGAATGCTGCAAGTGAGGTCATCGAGGTAGCCGGTTTGAATTCCGCCATGAGAGTTTTTCTTAATCAGTGGCTAGGGGGCCGAATAACCTCTCCCCGAGTATGATTTGGAGCTGGCGGATAAGGGGTGACTCTCAACCTTTCAGACTGGTTCCTTGCCAACAAACCTTAGGTTTTCGAACTTTCGTTTCGGCGTCGGCTAACAATAAAAGAGTGGTCAGAGGTCCTCAAAACTATTTCATGTCGGCAAAAATTCTACAAGTATATTACAAAACTTCAGGACGCAGTTGACACCTCTCTGCCATTTAAATCTATCCCCGTACACCTAACTGACAGACCTTGGACCGCAAAATAAAGTATCAAAATGCTTATCAAGACACCTTCCAATGTGGTTGTGGTCCATTTTTTGGCACATGTTGAGCGACAGTTGCATAGAAATTTATCCCAAAGGTTTCTGACGACGTCTCCCTTTTTCGCCCGTTGAATATAGCTGGAATTTTGAAAAGTAGTTCAGCAATTACACCCAACTCCTATCATTTAATCTTTTTTTTAACCGTTTGTTTGTTTGTTTTCTTTGTTTTTTTTTTATTTTTCGTATCCTACTTGTGCATGTTGAGCGACAGTTGCATAGGAAATTAATGCAAGGTAGTTTCAAATTGTCGCGTAAAAGTAATTGGGCTTAAACAATAGGCGTTAGTATCAAAATATTTCTATCCACGTCTCCCTTTTTCCTCCATTGAATATGGCTGGAGTTTTAAAAAGTAGGTGAGCAATTTGACTCAACTCCTTTTACTATTTTCCACTTTTACGATCCAATTTATTGAGGAAAAAATCCCACAATCTCTCCGATTGATGTAAGCACCAGCCTCCTGTTTTGAAGGACCAAACAGACCGTGGACTAAATTAATATCTTCTGTATTTATATGCACTGCTTAAAAGAGAAAACTCCTACTACTCGCTGTAAAATTCGAGTAAAACCCTGGCCAAATTAATTCATGGAATATAGTTAAGCCTAAAAACAGGGGGTTCAAGAAAATTTATTGGCCACCTTTTCACCTCATTGCAACTCCTCAGCACTGGCTGTCGAGGAGTTTAGTACCCAGGCATTCCGCGGGAGACCTGGGTAGAAATTTGGGCTTTGTTATGTTGCAATCAGTCACAAATTGCCGTCGAGGATCCTAAGCGCATGCAGAGGCCAAGTCTGGTCTACGTATGTTGAAGTCCTAAATGTAATAACTGTCCTAAATGTAATAAAGTCCTAAATGTAATAACGTTCGGTCCTAAATGTAATAAGCCTCCTATGCAATCTTTTAACTGCGCTAACATTGAGATGTCAAAGTGACAGCTGTTGCGCCAAAGAATCCTCTGACCAATATTCATGGAATATTGCGGGCTCACTGATATTAATCAGCGTCTTTTTATTTGCTAAAGACGTAGGTTGAGAAACATTGGTTACAAAGCCTTATACTGATACTGATGTGCTTTTGGCATCAAATTGACGGACGCAAAAGCAATGAGAACGTTGACCAATAGCTGTCTTTATATCATTGGCTCAGACTCTTAAGTGTAACAGATTTTAACGATATACTTCTGTCATCAGTGATGAAGTTAACACTTCATGAACCGAATTATAAGGAAAAGGAAGTCCACCGACTTATACCTTAGACAAATTCTGGGCTCGGAAGGGCATTTTTTGTACTGTCTTCCCTTGCCAAATTTGTACGGGTCTGCATAAAATATATTCATATGCGTTATTGACCAAGAGTGAGGTCAAAATGGCTGGATATTAGCCGAGTTCCTTTTTTTTTGCGTTTTTATGGACTGAGACGAAGTCTCGGTCCATAAAAAAGTAGAAAAAAACGAGGCTAATATCCAGTAATCTTGACCATACAAGCTTGGTCAAGAAAGTTTATATTCTCTTGGCTTAATCATTAAAGGATTCATTGTATAGCAAAAGATTTCACTTTGATAAGAATCAAGAATGGCCCGTTTATTTCGAGAGCCGATAGTGAAAGCCAGCTGTGTTTGCAGCACAATAAACTCAGGAGGATCGTTAATTTCTTTTTTTTTTTTTATGTATATGCAAACATTGTCCAAAAGTTACGAACTTTGTAGGTTTTCTTGCGTGGGATCAATACGTGGAATCCCGAGGGGGCGAGGGTGGGCCCATCATGCCCGCTCAGGTAGCCAATCAGAACACAGGATTCACTTCATTTTGCCCGCGTGCGCTGCTAGCTATATGATAAAGTGACTTACAGAGCAAGATATCTACTGACCAATTATATGTTATCCCATTTCACGATCACTGGTCTCGACATGTTGCCTTTTTTCCACGCAAGAGTCAAATTGAACCATTGAGCTACGACATTCAACACATGATGGTCAGTTGACGGTCTAATGAACCATTCATTTTTTTCCTTTAGCCCCTTATGACGGGTTCATCAGTTCCTGAACCGAAATATTGGGAAAAAAATATATTTTAAAGTTGATCTCAAGTTTATATTTCATTTTTTGTCTTCATCTCTTCTCCCCGCCGTGAGGGGAGAAAATGAATAGATATATAGATGAATGAAAAAAGAAAGCTCAACAGTTTCCACTTATAGTCATATGGTACATGAACTGATTACTGAGGTGGAGTAAAGCCATAGAGGGTTAGAAATGCAATACCCTAAGTTCAAAATTGAATAAATCAGGATAGTCATTCTTAAAAATGAACTCAAATGCTTCATTAAAATCAACCGACACTGGATAACATTGATGTGCAAAATTTCAGTAACGCTACTGATAATAATAATTTTCTTTTGGATTAACATGTGACACAGCGAAATCATTCAAACTGCTCTAAAATGGTGCATCACTACTAAAGACTTTAACACGAACGATAACATCAACAAAAGCAAGCTAGTTCATCATCAATTGTAGTCAATGTCTTTTCCAAAAAATTAATAATCTCGTACCAATCTATTCCATCCTATTAAGCTTCCAGCCAAGCACTAGCCCACTTTGGGCTGGAAATGATTTTCTTCAACTCGATCAATAAACCGCTTTATGAACCATGATGTCTAGCAAGTAAAAAGACGCTGATTGATATCAGCGAGCCCGTAATGTGACATGTGTACTGGTCAGCGGTTTTTTTGGCGCAACAGCTGTCACTAACATCTCAGTGTGGATGTCCGCCATAACAACTATGCACTGAAGGAGTTGAACGATTGCATTGGTGGCTTATTACATTTAGGACTAAATGTTATTACATTTAGGAGTTTATTACATTTAGGACCAAATGTTATTACATTTAGGACTTTATTACATTTAGGACAGTTATTACATTTAGGACTTCAACATACGTATGCGTAGCATGAGACAGATTAAAAAAATCATAGCAGTCTGTCGGGGGCGACAATGACTGTTTCATTCAGGTCTGGTCGGATTCCTCAACGCAGCTCTGTCCTTCGCTGTCCATCTGCTGCCACGAACTCCTTTCTGCATCCTACTTCCTCAGGTTTCTTTTTAGTGTCTTTGAATCTCAGCCTTCGTATACTCTGATAGCATTTGCCCTCGCATAACTGTAAATAGAGTAGCTGCTTGGGGAGACGCCGGTGATCCATCCTCTCAACATGACCGAGCCACCTCAGGTTCATGATTAGGATGATCTCCATTGATGGTTGACCAGCTCGATCCAGCACTTCTATGTTGGTTATCTTGTCTTCCCATGATATGTTCATGATAGTTCGTAGGTGTCTCATCATTTATGCGTGAAGTTTCTGTACCTGCGCCTTGTGGACAGTCCAAGTCTCAGCACCGTACAATAGAGATTTCACACGAATAGACACATAAGACAGACAGCATAAGACAGATGAAGTTAAAGTCATAAATACGTCCACAGAAGTATAAATACGTGATTCCTGGCGTGAAAAATTGTCCCAATTCAATGCACGCACTCGAAATAGGACATTTTCTCGGAGAAGTGTCCGAATTATAGTTATTAGGGAGTTTAAGATACGGTCACTACGGACTACGGACTACGTCTGGGCGTGAGAATCCAAGCCACGCGTGGACTGGGCCGACTACGCTAAAAGGGCGCGAAAATTGGAGTGTTGTTTGACGTTAAGATCGTGACAACGACTACGGACTACGGCTGCACTTGGAAAAAAAAAATGTCCTTCGAAGATGCAAGAAACGCCCTTTTAATCGCTTATGCGGATGGTTTTCTGGATGATAAAGAGTTTATTGTTCTTTACGATTATTACCAACCCGTTAATCCTTCATTTCCGTACTGGAATTTTGATCCATTCTGTTTGGATGTGTTCGACTCTTGCGAGTGCGAAGCTCACTTCAGGGTGGCCAAGGATGATATTCCGATGTTATTGAACGCATTGCGGATTCCGGCGAGTTTCAAGTGCCCACAGGGAACAGTTTGCGGTGGCTTAGAAGGACTTTGTTTACTGCTAAAACGACTAGCATACCCATGCCGCTATTTCGATTTAATTAAGATTTTAATTTAAAATTCATAATTTTTCTCAGAAATGACTTTCCTATTAGATTTGTTAAGCTTTGTGTTAATTGAAAGTAAAATTAACATTTTCTCAACAATAAAGCTCAAAACTGGTCAAAAATCGGCAAAAAAATACTTACGTAGTCCTCACTACGCGAATCTCCTCGACTACTCCCCGTAGCCTGCAACCTCACAACGGACTGCGAAACCCACGTGCTATCGAGCATGCGCAGTAAATCTCGAACCAGGTCCTCGCCGTGTATTACCGTAGTCCGTAGTGACCGTATCTTAAACTCCCTAATAACGAGTCCCAGCAAACGCTGCCATCCGCCAAACCTAATACACCGTGAAAAGTCGGTTTATATGGTATTTACGCACCCGTTGATTTGTATCAGAAATCTCACTCGTTCGCTGGACTCACTTGTTTTATTTCCGACACTATTATCTCGTGCTTAAATACCAAACGGGCAGACTTTCCCCTGAAGTATCCTATAAATCAGAAAGGAACAAAACCGCGCGATACTATGACTCAATTCGTCGACTTATGCGCTGATTCCAAGATTAGAAAGGCTGCTATGGCTACGGGTGATAGCAGAATTATTGGCCTTTCCTCTCGTGATTTGGTAGCAGCTGAAGCATGATACCACGGCCAGGGGTTCATGACAAGTCGCTACTGCGATTTGTAAAGCACTGTGATATACGTTATTATTAGGGTATTCGCTTTAAAGAAAAAAGAAGGCTCAAACCACAAAACGAAGACCTTTGCCAAAACCCTTTTTCATGCCACTAAAATCATGATATAGCTCACTATTCTTGGTATTATAAACGTCCACGACACGTTTTGACATGAAGTATCTATCTATGGATTTTGGCGCCTAGCAAAGCGTTTAGACGAAGGTCTTCGTTTTGTAGTTTTATCTCAGCTCATTTATTCTATAAAACGATGATCCTATCAATAAAGTGTATTCTAACGCCTACCAAAGCTTAACGAAGCTCCGACACCTTTCAAAATCGTACGAAAAAAAATTTTTTACGGTGGCCCTAAAACAACTGCTCAGTAAAAGAGATAAGAGTAAAAAAATAGAAAAGACAGCAAAATCAAAATGCGAATTTCACGGGGAGGAGTTACTCGGCCCCCAAGCCAGTTTGAGAGTTACTCCTTGTCCGCAAGCTCCAAATCATACTTGGGGAGAAGTTATTCGGCCCCCAAGCCAGATGAAGAATAACTCCTATAGCGTGATTCGAACCCGCGACCTCGATGACCCCACTTGCACTCGTTGCGCGCCCACGATTACCAGTCGACCATCTTGAATATGCATCATTAAATAGCATAAGTTGTCGGTATGGAGAGTTTTCAAATACCGGGTTGGGGGGGAGGGTGAGAAGGTTTGTCTTACTTAGAGTGCAAGCGTGCGTTTCCGGTCAAGAATAAAGGGAATGAATCATACAAAGAACTGAAAGAAGTGATCTTAACGAGGAATATTAGCATATTTCGTAATGGCGGATGGCATCGATGACCTCTCCTGCACTCGTTGCGCGCCTACGATTACCAGTCGACCATCTGGAAATTGCATAAACTATTAGTATAAATCGTCGCTGTACGCTGTGGAGAGTTTTTAAATACCGGGTTGGGGGGGGGGGGAGGGTGAGGAAGTTTGTCTGACTCAGTGTGCAATCGTGCGTTTCCGGTCAAGAATTAAGGAAAAGGGGAATTATACAAAGAACTGATAGAGGTGATATAAACGAACGATATTAGCATATGTCGCAATGGCTGACTGCTGCGATTACCGGGGCTCGTCAAACATGTCGATTCGGACACTTCTCAAAGAAGTGCGTACATTGGAAAAATGTTACAGGCCAGATATCACGGATTTTTTTACCTCTGATGATGCCTTTATTATTTATACATTTCTTTTACTTTGGCCTTCTTACCAGACGCGGCATTCATTTCTTAGATTAATCAACCAAGATTTGTCATCTTCGCGGCTATGCTGATACACGAAAGGAACATGGCACATTTCCTTTTCGCCAGTAAAACACAACATCCAAAAGACATCCATTTTGGCTCAAAAATTAGTTCTATTACTAAGAGGCAAAAATATACATTATAACTCTGTGAAGCTAGAGGCTTTACTGAGACTTGAAACAGGAAACTGATTTTTGTTTTGCTTATTTTGGTTTTTACTTTTTTATTTCATACAATAATTGACAAAGTTAAGTGGACAGACAAAAACTTCGCAAAATTGTTCGTCGTCCTTTAAGTTATGTAGATGTCCTGTTTTTTTCCTTGACGCTTACACAGCATACTTAGACCTCTTCCGAAGGCCAAATATCGAGCCCAGGGTCATTTTAATTCCTTGCCAGCGGAAGGGCTCGAGGTGGTAATTCACAAAGCGGGAATGTCAGAAGAGGGAATGAATTGCAGCTTGTTTATTATGGAAATTCGCTCCATATGTGACACATGAAGGGCATTTCCACCCGAGATATGAAAGAAATATAATAGTTATGAGACTTTACATTCGTAACAAAGTGAAATACGACCCATCCAATGCTGGAAAGCCGTTAATATTTGTCGAATTCCCAGATCCGCGCGCGTTCACCGTAGGCCAAGTGAAAGAGGTAAGCGTGACAGAGTATCCTTCATGTTGTTTTAATCCAAGTACGAGCCCAAAACAGCTGATTTGAAGTTTGCAAAATTTAATTCGTTGTTGGATCGTTGAGCAAAGTGCCTCGTTACGTTCAGAACCATTTTTATTCTATTCTTATTCAACTATTCAACTATTCAACTATTCTTATTCAATGACATGTAAATAAGTTGCGGGGTATTCTGAAGTTGCTCCTCAATTTGTTGCCCGAGGGTAGTCTCTCTAACGTTGACTGCTAATTCAACCGCCAAGCAATTAGTCCGAAGGCCGATCACGGAATGATCTTGTCCAACATAAGTTGGGTTACCGGCGTAGGTTGCTGATTTGAAATTAGGAGGTAATTAATGTCTTTGCATGACCAGTAATTTGATATTGCACTGAATCGGTAGGTTGTCCTCTCTTTGGAGAGGTAAATTCTGGTAGTATTCTACACCGTTATGCCTTGATCGAAGGAGATTAGACGGGTGGCACCCACTGAGAGGGGGGAGTGGTGGAAGGGTGCTCTTGTGTACTTAAGCTACCAGGACTGTGACATAATGGTGTCAAGAGAAAATTATCTATATTTGACTCTGATTAAACCAGAACCTCAATCAGTTTCCCTTGAAGGTTCTAGTTATGTAGAGTCAGCTATGCTATTGGTAGTCAGCAACTGGTTTGAATGTGGGAGTAACATTAGTTTTTGGGGTTTCATTATCTGATTGAAAGTAGTCCAGAGAAGTAATTTTGTTAATAGAGGTGACTGACATTTTGATAACCTCAGTGTAAGTTGTCATCAGAGTCGTGTGAAGAGTTGTTGTCAGTTGAGTGTTATATGGCTGGTTTGTGTAAACTAATTGGTCTGTTAATCTGCGATGTTGTTGGCTGTGAAACTAATGTAAAGTAGTGTAAACAGGTTGTTATTGTTTGGGATTGTTATCTCTTCTCCTGGATGTACATTGTAGGTACAAATTAAATTTATTTTGCAGAGGTCAGAAATACCTGTGGAGATGATACCATTTCACACTTTTTGTTTCATACTCTCAGGAATTCAAAAAGAAAGCCAGAGCAGCCAGAATAGACTCCTTATACCTCCGTCAAGATGATGGTTCTTATGAGGTTTTAGCAGATGACAGGTAAGATTTTTTCTATTTTAGGTGACTTCAATATTTTGTTGTAGTGGAAAACTACTATGGTCACAAAAGCTTCTGCATAATGGCAACTTGCGAAATAATAGGAAGCAAATTAAAAACAGTTTTCAATGTTATAAAGCACCCTTAGTGTTGTGGATGAATGCTACAGAGATTTTTGATTTGTTACTTTGACAGTGATCATGCAAAATTCCAATCATCATTTATTGACAATTTCTTGACAATATAGAAAACTGCCTGAACAAGATCACATCAGTAATTCTCCTTACTGTCTGCCATACCATTCTTATGCTGTTAGTTTGGAGAATTTGGTATTGGATCTATTTATAATTCCCTAATTGATATTTTTCGTCATTCTCATTACTTGTCTGCTTGATATTGTATTGATATTGTAAGGAGAAATTCCATGTTGGTCACTCATGGGAGTTAAAGGGTTAAGTTATAAGAGTGCAAGGGAACCATAAAGGAAAGCTCTAAGAGGAAACCTTGTGAGTCAATACTGAATTGTCCTATCAGTTTACATGTAAGAAAATTGTTTTTTTAAAAGGACTGTAGGCTTCTACAATATACAAAATAATGCTGTTTTGGAAACAACAAGCAATCCTTTTTGGGCTGCAACAATCTACTACAGACTGCGAGAGGTGGAAAAAGAACATGGCGGTGCAAATCTCACAGATGATCTAAGAGCAAGTAGAGGATTGGAACAGTCTTCCATCCAGAAGTATATGGCCTTAGGGATCCTCTTCAATGGAGGAAACAAGTAAGTCAGAATTTTCTTTTTTTTCAAGAGAGCTTCTCTCATGTTATGCCAAAGTGAGGATGTTGTTCCCTCAGAAATGGTGAATGTATCAAGCTCTTGGTGAAAAATATTAGAGGAAAACAAACTAAATTTTCTGGCAACATTTTAGCTCATATTGCCATCGTCACTTCTTAATTACTCTCTAACAACTTAACTAGACTACTGCACATAACCCTATACATGTAATTAAGTAAGATATTGTGTTTCTCCTTTAGTCGAACACAGCAACAACCTCCATACTTTGAAGAGGTGGATCAGTTATTTGATCACCTTCAAACAGCTGGAAAAAAGCCAGTTCACATGTCACAGCAAACCTTGGCCACATTGCAGCAGCTGAAAGATGAGTATGAACAGAATGATGTCCATGAAAAGGATTCCATTGGCCACTTTGTTCAAAGACAGGCTTTGAAATTAGGACTTGTTTCAAGTAAGACACTAGATCTATAGTGAAAGGTTTGCAAAATTATTGTTAAATAATTCATTGCATGTGAAATACATGGAATGATTCATTAATATCAGTCTGCTTTTCAGTTTTGACTTACTATTAGTATGTTAGATAGTTTCAAGTTATGTAACCCACTGAATTGAATTATGCTTGCATAGCAAGCATGGTATGTTAAGCAACAGGTCCTTCTAGGGGGGTCCAAGTCATGCTCCCCCCTAAAAATAAAGAAATTTGAGTCTCTGGAATGTGATATCCAGCATTTTGAGAAATATTTGAATGACAAACAATGTTTCAGCCAGACACTGTTGTAAGAATTTTAAAAATAGTAATTTTGTATTGCTGACCACAATTCACAAAGTAGGTGGCAAAAAAGGGTCTGACAACTGGAAAGAATCTGCTGTGTGCCACCTTCTATATGTAATAACATCCCTGATTAAAGGCATCCATCTGAGACAGTGCTATGTGTGTGGAAGAAACATAAGAGACACTAACCAAGATAAAATTTAGAAGGTTTCTGCATGGCTGCTTTCAAGTTAGTAAAATGTGTTGTTCTTTTTGTTGTCTTCACTAATAGAAGAATCAATTCAAAATGGTGATGAGTGCAGTGGAAACAATTTAGAAGGAAATGGACAAGTTGTGGGTGCAGTTCAGAGGTAAGTAAAGCTGTAACAGAAACATTTTCTCCATGTGAAAAGGAGGGAAGAAATTCTGTCATGTTACTATTTTGCTAGCATTTGTGTATGTACCTCATTTTTTTTTCATATGATCACAACAGAGGTGGCAGAAATAAGGCTAACAACAGAGGGAGAAGAGCCAATGGGGCAGGAAAGGTGGGAAGAAGAGCTCCACAGAGGCAGCGAATGTGTGGAGACTGTGAAGAAAATGTGGCTACTCTGTTCTGTGCTGACTGTCAGCCATCCCTGGTGCTCTGTGATGACTGTGCAGTTGTGCTTCACAGGGGTGCAACTAGAAGAAACCACCACTTGAAGGGTAAGTTGTCGTTGCTTGGTGTAGTGTGCCTCATGCCATGCATAAAATAATTATTGCAAGCTTAAAAATTCTCTGAAGATCCAATTTTATACCACCCATCCTTTACCATAATGCTTGTTATGGTACAATGCTTTTGGTTATATTTGGAAGAATGCTGCATTTTCATTAGAGTCCTCAGCTTCAGAGTAGTGATCTGATTTCAGGCTGCTTTATATACCACTGTTAAGAATATATGAAAGTCATATATTTGAACTGCGGATAAAGACATGAATGAAAGTGATCCTCGCAGTGATGTGCACTACTTGGGCAGTAGTGAAAATAAGGCCTGAAAAAAATTTCAGGCCTGTACGGGATTTGAACCCATGACCACTGCGATACCGGTGCAGTGCTCTACCAACTGAGCTAACAAGCCAACTGGGAGCTGGTCATGATAGTGGTTCTAAATAAACCCGTGAAGTGATGAATATACGGTTAAGAATATATGAAAGTCATATATTTGAACTGCGGATAAAGACATGAATGAAAGTGATCCTCGCAGTGATGTGCACTACTTGGGCAGTAGTGAAAATAAGGCCTGAAAAAAATTTCAGGCCTGTACGGGATTTGAACTCATGACCTCTGCGATACCGGTGCAGCGCTCTACCAACTGAGCTAACAAGCCAACTGGGAGCTGGTCATGATAGTGGTTCTAAATAAACCCGTGAAGTGATGAATATACGGTTAAGAATATATGAAAGTCATATATTTGAACTGCGGATAAAGACATGAATGAAAGTGATCCTCGCAGTGATGTGCACTACTTGGGCAGTAGTGAAAATAAGGCCTGAAAAAAAATTTCAGGCCTGTACGGGATTTGAACCCATGACCTCTGCGATACCGGTGCAGCGCTCTACCAACTGAGCTAACAAGCCAACTGGGAGCTGG
Organism: Pocillopora damicornis; assembly: GCF_964200805.1. Lineage (NCBI taxonomy): Eukaryota > Metazoa > Cnidaria > Anthozoa > Scleractinia > Pocilloporidae > Pocillopora > Pocillopora damicornis. The sequence continues at coordinate 19,059,276 of NC_142677.1, forward strand.
TCATGATAGTGGTTCTAAATAAACCCGTGAAGTGATGAATATACGGTTAAGAATATATGAAAGTCATATATTTGAACTGCGGATAAAGACATGAATGAAAGTGATCCTCACAGTGATGTAAATATATGACTTTCATATATTCTTAACCGTATATTCATCACTTCACGGGTTTATTTAGAACCACTATCATGACCAGCTCCCAGTTGGCTTGTTAGCTCAGTTGGTAGAGCGCTGCACCGGTATCGCAGAGGTCATGGGTTCAAATCCCGTACAGGCCTGAAATTTTTTTCAGGCCTTATTTTCACTACTGCCCAAGTAGTGCACATCACTGCGAGGATCACTTTCATTCATTATATACCACTGTTGTTAATTAAAGCACTCTTGCTTGCCAAAGTTAAGGTTTTCACTTTACATTTCCCCCCAGGCTGATAAGGAAAAAAGTTGTCAACTTGTTCCACTTGTTGTTGATTAGAGCAGCATTTCATGAGTCAGACTACTTGTAGCTATATCTGTGTCATTTTTTTTTTGTTAGATGTAATAGAAGCACCAGCCCCGAGCAAAGGGTATACCCCTAAAGTGAGTGCAATTATTATTTTGAAAGTCATTTTTGCATTGCCTCATAAAATCTTGATAAACTGGACAAGTCTTCTACTTATATTGTGATGGAGTATAGCAGTAAGTTTTTTTCTCTAGACTTTTGCATTGGTCTGAAAATTGCCCATTAGATTTAATTGCTTATTATAACCTCTACCTCTTTCAAACAGTAGGTAGACGACTTTCATTGGGAGATAAGGCATAATAATTATTTGACATTTGCAGGAGATAACTTTTTTAAAGTAGCATATTAAGTTGAACATACTAAATATATAAGGTGCTGAGTGGACTGCACAGATATGTCAACAATAAATTAATGCAATTTGCGAGAGATATAGTGACCAACTGGTTGTATTTTCACATCTGACTGTTTTATTTATTAGTGTAAATAGAAATACGCTCTCATACTCAGAAATAATAATGCTTAATCTTTTAGGCCTACAGAGCACCATTTGCTATGTTGGTTGCATTTCACAGGTATGTGATAATTGTAGCTGTTGAGTAAGAGGTTAAAGAAAGTGTAATTATAACATACATGTAGCTAGTAAATTTGTCTAATCAAATTCAATTGTGCAAGCGTGCTTTATATTCCTATTGTGCAAGCTCGTGACATTAGCAAACAAATCCCTTGAGAAAAACAAATTTTCCATCGGGTTGAAAATGTTAGAAAACAATTGGTTCATGCATCAGCTGTGCATTCGTCGAGATATGAAGCACTTGGGAAGGTTGGAGAGCACTCAAGAAGCTAGAGTTGCTCTTGCATGGCTACGCCTCAAGCAACTCTTACACATCTTTCGTGCTCTCCAAACTTTCTGTGTGCTTCATATCTCAATGAACGCATACTGACGTATGAACCAATTGTTAAATAATGTTTGTCCTGATAGGGCTGCCAATGAAGTTCACAGCAAAATGAGTTTGACTGAAGATGAGTTAAAATCCAGAGCCCAGCCTCTAACAAACACAGATTTGGAGATAAAACAAGGTAAATTTATGTTTTGTCTTAATTAATAACTGACATTACCTATTCCCACTAGCAGTGAATATCTCAGTCTATGATTTTGTAATCTTTTGGAAAGAAACCCTCAAAAAGCCAGAATGAAGATCCAATTGTTTGCCTCACTGTCAGGAACTTGAGAGAATGAACTCAAGGATGTTGGGTTCTGAGGAGATTAAATTTTGTTTTGCTAGACAAGTAAATGGGAAACAGCTTTTGCTCAACAAGGAATGTAGACTTTTCAAGAATAACTGATTAAAATAGTGTTTGCCTTGAATTCTAGCAAAAGAGGTGATATGTATTAGCAATTGAAAGTAGTTCTTAAACCCTTGGAAAAGGGTAAATCTGCAATTTAAAGAATTTTCTGTATTGTAGAAATTACCTTTGTTCTGCTAGTCTCCTCTGGCCTTTAGAGGTCTCAAATTTAAGACTCAGGGCCAGTAATTTAAACAAATTTTAGTCATTGTTTAACAAAGCAATATTATAAGCCATCTTCAGTTTAGCCAAATCATTTATCTGAACATTTGTTTTTGTGAACAGTCTGAAGAGGGCCAAAAGCTAAGAATGGAAGGGCAGTTACTTAATTATATCAACCCTCTTGCAGAGAATCCCTTTGGCCCACTGGTTTCGAAAAACCACAGTCTGAAATAGATCTTGTGTAAACAATAAGGCCCTTAAAGTTTGGAAAATGCCTCAAATTTTTTTTACAGAAATTTGCACAAACCCATTTTTGGTAAAGCTCTGAAAAGGCCAATGTCTTTGTAACCAATGATGTTTGTTAGTATGCAGAGGTAATAACAAGTCAAAAAACAAAGACCTCATCAGTTTAGTGGGTTGTGTCCTCGTGTACCGGTACACAAAGGAACGAAACATTAATGAACTGCATCACAACTCCATGTATGGATATGAAAACAATTGGAATCCCCCCATGTACCGGTACACCAGGAAAGCCCCGTTTAGTGGCTCTTTACTGCTTTCTGATTTTCAGGACGATGGTCAGGCTTTGACTCAATGGAGAGTGCCCTATTGAAGAATGAGCTTGTACAGAAAGAGGCCAGAACACCAAAGTAAATTAACCATTTTTATTTGTAACTATATTTTTGTTAGTTTTTGTCAAGGCCTGATAGGTTCACCACAGTGTGCTTTCTTGGGCTTGTGGTCTCTAGAGGAACTCTGCTATAAACTGCATGTGACCTTATTAACCTCTTTGACTGTCAACTTTGCAAATATACTCTCCAACTTATAGGTATTCTCTCATGGAAAAAGGCCAGCCTCTTGCTGCAAGGTGCTCAGAGTTTGATTATGCTGTTCAGAATCTAAGACAAGCAGCTTCTATTCCAACCATACCAGTAATAGCAGTGAGGTATATGTCTTTTGATGGCGTCTTTGATTTAAGCATAACTTATCTGGTCTGTTGAAACAAACTTTCATTACTGATTTACTTAACAGATTATCAAAAGATAAATTTGGGAGCTGTTGCCTAACATGTAGGTGCAATAGTATGGAGCTATGTAGGTAACCATGGTAACCATGCAATACCAACCACCTTGTGTAGTCTCTCTAAACAAGGTGGTGAAATATCTGCACTGAACACCTAACTGACTTCCGCTATTGCTGGGATTGTTAGCTGTAAGATCCAACAGCTTTTTCAAGTGTGAATGAGAAATGGTCTGGAAAGATTAACCCATGATGATTTATGAAAACAAGCAAAGCTCAATTATGCAAACGTGTGTGCAAGCTCTCGAGGTCTTAGCTGCCACATTGCACAATGCCTGCTTGCATGGAATGGCAGGGCAGCTGTGCCAGTCAGCAAGTCTGGTCTTCATGTTAACTGCCCCCTTTAATTCACACCCTTAGGAAGTGACATTGGATTAATGTGGAGGTTTATGTGAGTTTCTTTGAAGGAGGGCAACAATAATAGAAAGGTCACCAAAAGAATCAAACACACAAACCCCTGGTTAGAAAGATTTGTCAGTAGTGTTTGGTTATGTCAGTGTGTGAACTAGTGAAAAAATTACAGTGTATTAGTTTCCTATCATTTGCAGGCCAGTTTTCAGAAATCGCCAAGTATGCTTGTTAGTTGATAGTGAAGAACCTTTGAGGGAACGCTTTGTCAGAGTGGTGCAACAGCGAGGAATGTCAGCCAAGACCAGAAAACTGCCTGTAGGTGATTTCTTATGGGTCTTACTACCCCCTGGAGTAAATCCTGATACAGTGAGAGACATGCCAGATCAGGAACTGGTATGTAGATATGTGGCAAATTTAATGCTAGAGATCTTTTTGGTTGATATTCATTCTTTGTGTAAAAATGTGACTCACTAACCATGAGCAAGTCTGCTACAGCGTAGTTCTGTCACTGCATGAGTTACCTGCATATTCTTCTGAATTGACATTAGAATGCAGTAACAACAAGTCATTTGGTTATGGTTCAATCATAAGAGGCACGAGTCAGTTGGAAAATCAATCATGTAACAATTTTATAGGTCCATTATAAGTTTTCTGTCTGGCAATGATCATGCAACTGCATGTAGCATCCATTTCTATGTCTTTGAAAAAAGACTTCTCTGTTTCTTACTAAAAATCTTGCAACCTCAAGCTTTCCTGAGTCTTATGATCATAGGCAAATGGAAGAGGGAGGTTGATGACTGAAATCATTCTTGGTTCACATTCTGTGTCAGACTTAGAGTTCTGAAAATGTTAATCGGCTTTCTGAGTTTAAAAATGTAAACCCTTCTGGGCATAAATTATCAACTGAAAGAAATAATTATTGGTTTTGAGGCACTTACATAATTTTCTGCAGGTTCTCCCCATGGTTGTAGAGAGGAAAACATGGGATGACTTGTGGTCCAGTCTTAAGTCCACAAGATTTCTTAACCAAGTCAACAGAATGAAGGTGACCTTAGCACAGATTGGCTAATGTATTTCTTGGACAGAATGTAAGGATGTGTCAAAAAAAAAGTTTTGCAGTTTTGAAAGAAATGTAGCTGGCATTATCAAGAGAAAGCTGTTTTCAACTTTATTGGCTGCTCATTAAAGAGTTCCTTTTTTTCTCTTAATTACTATATTGCATTGATGAATGTCAGGTTTTAAGTTTTATTATTCTCTTTCAGAAATGTGGCTTAGCAAATCTGTTCTATCTTGTGGAGGGTAGCCCTAGGGAACTGAAAGGAAATCCAGGCCCTGAAGTAGCAAGTTTCTTGCAGGTACACATGCCAATAACCTGAGTAGAATATATAAACATAGTGCATGATCATTCAAATTTTTCAATGGACCAGGTTGGATAAAAATATCCTTTATGTAATCTATATTTTTTGGGAGTTGATGTATGTCCCATGATTTCATTTGGAAGTAGGCTCCAGTCTTCGCCTTCAGTATTATGCAGAGTAAAATATATTTTCAAACTGGTAGAGCAATCCTTTTACCTGAGTGTTGAATTTTCAAGAATTCCAAGCAATTTTAGGTGGTAATTTGAGGTACTACAGGCACTAAACTTTATCGCTTACTGCCTGAAAAAGAGAAAACTGCAGCCCACTTAAAATGAGATTTTTCAGTTTGTTATAAATTATTTGAAGCAGCTTCCCTTTGAAAAATTCATTGATGCTTCTGTCACAAGTTGAGAGTGTACTTCATTTTAGGTGTCTTACTGTGGCAACCATATCATGGACACTTTTTCTGTAGGATTGCTCATACTTCTTTTGCTACAATGATTTTACCTTTAAGGATAAACTTGATAGTTTGCTGTTAGAGGAGCAGTTTCTTGTGAATCGTACTGGCTCGTGGATGAAAAGTGTGGAATGGCTCTGCCATTTAACCAACATGACAATAGAATTCCTGCAGTCAGGTATGCAATACAAAACAATGTCTTTTCTTAATGCAGCCTGGTTAAGTTTCATTCATATCTTGGTCAAGTGAAAAAACAAGATGCTTTTGTGATAAGATGTCTCAATAATGATGTTTAATGTTGGAAAATGAGATAATGTTCCCATTTTCAGGGAAAGAAATCAATAAAATATTTTTCTAAGAACCTTTTATGGATCCTATTTTACAGATGGAAGTCCCAAGTTGAAGACATACAGTGAATTTTCAAGAGGAAGAAAATTGCGGAGAAACTCAGCTAACCTTGATGCAGCACCTGTAAATCCAGGTACATGCAGGTTCCCTCTTAAAGCTTATGATTATTTTTCACTAATCAAAAAGGAAAAGAAATTTGAGAAATATGCATACATGTAGAAAAAAGTATTCAAGATGTTTGAAAGGTATTTTAATTAGAAAATGAGTGACTCAGAAAATTTTGTTCTCAGTTAGGAAGACTTTTTCATGAAAAACTCCCTTTTAAATTATAGCAGTGCTTGTCATTTGACCTCATACAAGTTAATAAAACCAACTTATAAATGTGCATGGAATATATATACAGACAATTTGTGAGGGAAGCCAGATGAACTTCTGGTGGTCACCTTGTGGTGGACTGTCATCCTATCTAAGTGGGAGTAATTAATACTCCTGATCACTTCATAAATTGGTCTGGCCCAGTTGTTTGAAAGCCAATTGGCACTAACCCAAGGTTAAATTTTGATCCAGGTTTCTATATTAATTTGTACAAAAGGCTTTTGGGAATAATTTTTGCTATTCTTTTTAGAGCATCCAATAATCGAATTCTAGACAAAAAGGATAATACTAATTTTTTTGTTAAATACACCTTCACATCTGAAATCAGATCTCACTTTAACCCCGGGTTACCTCAATCCAGCTTTGGACAAGAGGACTTAAATTTAAGAATCCAACACTACAACATCTGTATGAGCTAGAAAGAATGTTTTTATTAGGAGATTCATTCATGTTGTCATTTTGTCCATAGTGGCTGCATCTGTCTGGTCAGCATCAGAGTTCACTGACATTATAAGGAGGTAATCACTAAATTACACTTAAGTTAATCTATGTTAATTTGAAATTTGTTATGAAGGTTTAAAGCAGTCACCTGGTTATTGCAACTTGTTTCCTTGCCAGTTTATGGCTTCATTTTTTTTGTAATGTGTGAAGTAAATCAAGATATGAATAAAAGAGCACATTTTAAATGACATTATGACCCCTTTTCCCTTTAATTTGAATTACTATCTGCTGTTAATGTAAAAAATAGTAATGATTTGAGTTGAAATAGGGAAGATGTTGTAGTCATGTAGAATGACCACAGCTGCTTAGTTTTATAAACTTGTACAACCTATGTTTATGTCATCATCGTTACTTCTTTGGAAGTTGATTTGAAATACTACAAGTTACAAAAATCATGAAATTTCAAATTATGAGAATTCCAGGTTGGACTTGGTTGGGACTGTAAAATCCTATAGTCACATAATATTCATATATTCCAACATTTGTTTAATAATTGGTTCATTTTCCTATGTTACATTTAGCCATAGCAATGGTGGGATGGAGCTTCATAGTTTACCTGTCAGTGGTGGAAATGGTTTACAGGAAGAAAGATCTTTGATTGTGATTCAAGGCCTTACTGTTTATAACAAGGTAAGTATTTTCAACCAATGCAATAAAATGAAGAGTATTTGTCAACTAGTAACTGGGAGAAGAGGAAGGAAAAGAGCTGTCGCGTTTGACATGTACCACTTTTCCATGCAAAAAACTTTTTTTTTGTATTGATCAATTTGTCTGTCAAAGTATGGAAGATCAAAGTTATAGTAGAGTATTCCATAAGAACCTTTTCTCTAACTTAGTAAGGACAAGAAGTCACAGGATGTTATTTGTTCAACAGCCATATTAATTTTAACATTTTTATATGAACTGATTCTATCCTCTTGTGGATACAATTTAGCAATGTCACAGGGTACTAGACAAAGCCTTGGCTGATCTTCTGGACAACATGCATCAAACTGCTGAAGGTAATTCCTTTGTTATTCATCTCTTGATCATGTTTTGAGTTTGTAGGCATTATTTTATACTTAAAAGATTGGAATTTCCGATTTCTAAAATTACCATTTTGCTCCCTCAGCTTGCATTCAAAAACATCTTCAAGGTATCACTGACCAGCTTGTTCATGAAGATGTTCCACAGTGGTACATTCTTTGGTTACAGGTTAGCATTCCATAAATAAAATAACAGTATTAAGAATACGTAGTTAACCCCTTCACTCCTAAGAGTGAGTGATCAAGAAGTAGTTTCTCTGAGCCAAATTTTTTACACCATTAGCAAACAGGTAATTAGAGTAATAAAAAATATTAAGAAGGATATTTGTTTTGATTTTGACACCAAATTTTTTCAGAACTAACATTATAATAAATGTGTGGTAGACAGTAAGGTGAATTGCTATTCATATCTTGGGAGTGAAAGGGATAAAATATTTGTTGTAAGTATAATCAAACATCTTGTAAGTAGGCACCCTCTTTACCAGGAAGAGTGTCAGCTTTAAGGTAGATCTTCATTGTTGGGGCATGCATTATACTTGCCTTAGCATGAAGAAAACAATTTTATAGAAACAGTTCATAGATAGCTTGAATGTTGAAAGCTGAAAATGATAGTAATACATCTTACAGGAAATAATTCAAATTTTGCTTTTTATTTGCATTCCTTAACCATTTTACACCCTAACATCAGTATGCACATTCTCCATACTGTCATCTATACATTTCCTAAGATGCTGACATGGAGAATTTGTTTAACAATCAAGGGCTTCTTTAGTTGGTGATCATCTCTGTTATTCTCATGATCTCAAATGAATGATTCAGTGGTATAATTGTCAGGAGAAACTAAATGCTGGTCACTAAGGTAGGATGTAAATTTGCTTTACTGTACATTTAGGTTTTTAAAGGAGCAATAGTGCGAAGAACAGAGACAGCGGAGGAAACAGCAGAAATTTTGAGCAAGTTTTATCAAATGTCAGGAGGTAGGATGAACTGTTAGCAAATGATCAACATGGTGCAATTTGATTGCAGCTTGTTAGAATATAAGGAGTTTTCTTTACTGGTGTGTCTTGATCAATATCACTCTGTTTCCTGAGACAAGAGCCTTCAGGTAACCTGGGAATTTTTTGAGAGATCTAGACCAATGCAAAGCTAACGGTAGGACCTAACACAGGAAATGCAGTAAAGATGATGAAAATAGCCAAAGAGTTTTGACTTATTCATTTCAGGTGTGGCAGATGTGCCCCTGCCTACTCACAATGATATCAATGTTAACAATGGTGCTCAGTTTGGGACTCAACCAGAGGAAAGGTACCAAGTTGACTATCATCAATATGATGGCTAGTTAGTAACAGTGGCTTCATAAGGGAACCACAACAGCTTGCTATAGTTATAATGATGAGGATTGAAAGGTACCAGTGACCACTTTTGAAACTGCTTAAAAACACCTGTCAAGCTTCATACAACTCCCCTTGTAATCACTGCAGAATCATTTAGCCACATCACCAGATGAGTACCAGAAGTATTACTGTATAGCAGACAAAACATCTCAAATTTCAATAATTTAACTTAAAGAGCAAACATTCATATCAGTATGACCATGATGAACAAAACTTCTTTTGTTTCTACAATGTTCTTGTACGTGTACCATGCTTCCAAATTGGGCCAAAAATCTCCCTTTTTGGATATGAACTAGGTTTAACTGATGTCAGTTAAGAACAGTTGCAGTACTCAGTTGGACTCTTTTTACATTACCAAGACTGCTGGATTGAAACACATATATACACATGAATGTACTGTACATTAATTCATCTATTTGAGGAACGTTGACTGTGGATATGTGAAAATCACATATGTGAACATAGAAACAGAAATGAATATGAAAGCGATCTTTGTAGTGATGAACACTTCTTAAGCAGTAGTGAAAATATGGCCTGAGAAAAAAAATCAGGCCTTATTTTCATTACTGTTTAAGAAGTGTCCATTACTGCGAAGATTGCTGTCATATTCATTAAAACACTGACACACAGTTAAGTATACATATATATATATATATATAGAACTTGTTTTCAGAGTATGGTAAGAGTTATTTCTTTTTGTTATTCATCATACAAGAAGCCAATATAGTAGTTTTTCTTTAATACTTTTACAATAGTCCAGTATTTAAAACTTGTTTAAAATTTTTATTCCATTGCTAGTCCACAAGGGGATGAACTTGTGTTTGCTAGTGATTCACAAGAGGAAAATGCAATGATTCGTCAGGTTTGATAGAGATGTTTTCCTTGACGTTTTGTTTAATATGTTTCTTTTTCCTCTTTCTGTGATTTAATTTGAAAGCGATAGACAATTGATAATCACTGTATCACACATGCTCATTTCACTCTCCTACTGTTTTGACCTGCCTGTCATCATTCTTTGTCATTTTTATTTCTTGCTAGATTTTTTTTGTTAATCAAGCTTAGTTGTCTCTGTAGGCTTTGCAAGCATCACAATATCAAAACAAGGTTGATGAGGTGCGTAACATTTACGTTATTGATTTCGAGGTGCTTCTTTGTAGTTTTATCCCTTTATAGCTAAAATAAAATGGGGCTCTAATTTTATTCAGGTTGTTATATAGACAGTATATTGTTTTCAGTAACAAGAGGGTTCAAACTTAGATATCCTTGACTTCACCCTGCTGATGGTCTATACTTTTGTTTTACTTTCTTGTTACCAATTGAAATGAACTCAGACATTTTTATGATTGAAAGGCTACGATTAATTTCTATTTCTCAAATTCACTCTTTTCATGTTGTGTAATGTCTTCGACTCGTTTTCAGATCAGACCACCAGCAGTTCAACCGTTCATTCCTTCCAGTTCAGATGGTGAACTTCAGAAATATTCCCTAGAATCTATGTATGAAAGAGAACAACTGTTGCTGGCTATGAATCTTAGCAAAGTAGAATATGATGCTGAAAGATCTTACAAAGACATCAATCCTGACCAATCTGATAAAATGAGTGAAAGAAGTTTCATATCAGATAAGAACACTCCTAGCAAACCAAGAACTAAGATGGATGTCTTCAAGCCAACATGCACTACTGTTTCTGGTGACAAGGATAACACTGCACATGATGAGCTTGAGAGAGCACTTAAACAAAGTTTGGAAGAGTTTGAAAACCTAAAGAAAATTCAGGAAGAAAAGAGGAAGATGTTGGATGTCGACAGGGACTTGCAGAAAGCTTTGGAACTGAGCAGATTGGAGTATACTCAATCACAGACCAGTAGCACGTGTGACGGACTGAAAGAAAAGCAAATTGATGATGGCAGCTGTTTGTCAGACGGAGATAGAGAGTTACAAAGAGCATTGGAATTTAGTAAGCTGGAGGCTCACGCTGTCAGAAGGGATTATTATATCGGCATAGTGGAAAAAGACTTTAATAGAGAGGAAAAACAATCAAGGGACAGTGAAGGAAAGAACTTTGTGGAAAGTGACCTCCAAAAAGCCTTAGAACTGAGCAAAGTGGAATTTGAACAAGAGAAAACAAAGGTTTCAATGACTTTGAGTGCTGGAGGTCGATCGAAGGAGAAATCCATTTTGGAAAGCAAAGAACCAGAGAGCGAGTCTTTGTCCAGCAACGAGGGTGACGTCGCCAAAGCCTTAGAAGTAAGCAGAAATGATTGTAACAAAGTTGCAGAACACCGAGGTGATGGAGTGTTAGACAAGGAAGAGCAGTACATCACAGAAAAGTGTACTATGAACGACTTACAAGGAGAGAAGGACGTAGAAAAGGTATTGATACAAAGTTTTGATGGAAACAGAGGACATTCCAGTGACAGTGATTTAAACAGGGTCTCAGAGTTGAGCAGAAACGAGTATCCAAAATCCACAAAATCTACTTGGGATGAGAAAGATATACGCACTGATGCTGATGTTGTGGTACAAGGATCAAATGCTGCATTGGTGCAGTCAGGGGAAAGACTTGAGCCTGATCGAAACGCAAAGTGTTCAACACCAATCAAGGAGTGTGTTGCTAATGATGATGTTGTTGCTTCTAGTGTACCCTCAGAATTACTTTCACAACATGATGATCATGGTACTTTTCCTGCACTGGAACACTCCACGCCAGCAGGTAGTGCCAAGTGTTCTGCAATCCTGCTGGACTCTCAGGAATTAGATGATGAGAGTGTGGATGCATTAGAACTTCAGATTAAAGAAGTCTCTGAAACAGAAAAGAAACATTTATGTCCTGTAGAGGAAGAAAGAAGTGTTGATGATGACTATGCATATGCATTAAAACTCCAAAAGGAGCTCAACAGTGATGTAAAAGGCTCTGGTGGCCACGCCAGGAAAAGCAAGACTTCAGTAGCAGCTGCTGAAGTCGAAGATCAACTCAAAATTTATCGAGAGACACAGAAAGAAAAATTTGTCACATGCGCTGGAAGGGGAGATAAATCCTCGCGTGGGCTTGATTTCAGGAGAAATGTGGCTGCAATTGCCTGTGGTAAACCATTGCAAATTGGTGTTGCCAATCCTATAAGTAGATCAGAACTTTCTCAGAAGAAGCAGGATTCACCCAAGGACCTTAGTGATATTTCCTCACCTCGAAAACGAATTCGAAGAGATGGAAAAAACTTAGATTATTCACCCAAAAAACCAGGCTTTCATAGAGAGGATGTGTTTGTCATCAGGTGAGAGGAAAGATCAGAGAAGAGCATTGTGATTCCCGTAATTTTTCTCTGTTTGTTTGTTTGTTTGTATTTTCTTTTTTTTTTGACATGAGCCACCCAATTTCTTACAATTTAAAAGTGTTGAAAAGTATCCAGAAGAGAAAAGTATTCTTTAATGGGTAGTGGGTATTGGTAATTATTTGGTCATAGTTTTTTCACAAGCCCATCAATAACGACTTCAATTTGGGGAAACAAGTAAAGTATGTGTATTTGCGTTGATGTTTTAGGGATGATGATGATGAAGAACCTAAACCAGCTGGTTCAAGTGGCTTTCCTGTTTCTCCAAGGCCATCCCCATCAGGTTCAAGGTACAATAGGTCTTATTGTTCTCGTAGAGACGGTTGAAAGAACAAATTAAAACAAAAACAAAAACAACAAAAACGTGCATTTGATCGTTTTAAAAACCTTGATGCAGAAATATTTCAGGGTTGTCATTAGAAAAAGTAATAAATGTTTGATATGAATTGAGCAGGCGGCTGAATTGAAATATGCTTGCATAGGAAGCATGGCGTATTGCTACACGGGTTCCGGGTCATGCTCCTTGGAGAACTTTGAAATTTGAAAATCACCGGGACGAGATTTCCAACATTCTGGGACTTATTTGAGCAACTTTATTCGGCGAGACATTGAAGTTATTATCATTTAAAAACAAACTTATATTCCGTCTTTGATCACCACTCACTAAGTAGCCGGCGCAGAATGGCCTGACAGCCACCGTATTTGCACCGCCTACCAGCTTCCAGTGATAACCCTGCCTTGTGACTCCCCTTGAAATGCATCTTCAAATCTTGCTAGAATGTGAATTCTTGATTTTTCTTCTTGATACAAGTATGTTTGATTACACCCTAAAGTTAGATATTGTCTTACAAAAACATAGTAGTCAGACTAACTTTCTTTTGCAGCACTTTCGAAAGAGTTCATCCACGTCTTCCCTCTCTTTCAGGTCCTATGGTAAGTGAAATTAATTAAAGTTCGTTGCATTGTCACTGATGTGTGTAAAAAACAAACAAACAAACGAAACAAACAGAACAAAACAAAACAAGCAAAGCAAGAAACGTCATCATCAGTGACAGAGCCAAATTTTATTCATACCACATTGACGTCACATGTGATCTATTACTAAGCAGAAACATGGCAACGAGGAATCTATTCGTCAATTTGAATTAACTTTTTTTTCAGCATTCCCCCTCTCATCATTCACCTTCTGGGCCAAAAGATTTATCTATTATAAATCATGTATCAAGCAGCAGTGATAAGCCAATGGGACCGAAGTGTAGCTCTTGTGGAACAGTTGGACATAACAAGAATTCAAAAGTATGCCCTAATTACTTTTCAGCAGAAGCTGTTCAGCGGAGAGAGGTATGGTACACTCAGCTGATTTAAAGGGGGCAAGTTTATAAAGAAACTGTGGTGTTTCTATGGTCGGAGAGTATAACAGCATAATTAAGTACTATCAACTGAGCTGATAACATAAATTGGCCACCGTAAAGAGTTTAAAAGCTGACGTTTAAAGCGTTAGCCCTTCGTCACAGCCCTTCTCCTAAGGGCTAACGCTCGAAACGTCAGTTTTAAAACTCTTTTCAGCTGATTTAATGTTGATAAGCAGTCTCAATAGACCAGTTCCAAACATTTCATTGTTGTTTAATTGTGTTTGTATGTCTGAAAGCTCAGTTGTGCAATTTTTAAACATGGGCTGAAAAGGTCAAAATATCGATTCTCATTCAATGTCAAGCACTCCCTGATATTGATTTTCCAAACATGTGCATATGTTTGATCATTTTGTGGCCTCCGATTATATTTAGACAAACAGGAATTCAAGGTTTCCATAACGCTTGAAATCCGAGAATCTGATTGTTAGTTCTCCCCTCTCGCTGCTACAAATTTACTTGTAAATAAGTCTTGAGAATTTAGCGGTAGATCAAGATAACAAATTCTACCTAATAAGTTCAGTAATCTCATTACTTGTTTGCAGGATGATAATGCGTGGATATTATCGGGAGAAGCTACGTGTTAATCACTTCTGGGAGTTATAGGGTTAGGGTACTTTTTTAGCGCGATAAGGAGACTTTGATTTGTTATCTTGACAGGAACAATCAAGGAAGAGAAAAGCAAAGAGAGAGGAAGAAGAAAGAGAGTTTAATGATCGCTTGGGTGCATTGGTATGTCGGATTATATCATTCATAAACTGTTCTGAACTTGAACATGAGTATACGGTCTAAAAAACTAAACAGAGCTTGAGCCAAAGCGTCCTTCCTGCTGGAGTTTTTTAGGGTTCCTGGAACATGGGGCAATTAATCTAGAAAACTTAGTATAATAAGTATATCTATCTTATTAGAGGTTTTGGTGTGTAGTACCTTTGAGTATTTTTAGCGAGTTGTGCCGTACTTTGACTCGACCTACGGGCTCGTCAAGAGGTAAACAACGAGTACGACTACTCACTCATACTACACACCAGAACTTCTAATGATGATAACCTCTTTATGTCATATAAATTTCCCATAAGGCAGGAAAAGCGAAGCAAGTGGAGAAGCGTAGCACGCGCAGCCGACCGGTTAAACAGGTTTTTGAGAGTTCAAAATAACCAACCGTCCGAATATCGCGTGATATCTGTACTCAATTCGCGCGTAGTACTCTACTTACTCAACCGAGCAATTTTTGATTGATATAATCTTTGATTTGTAGTATGACATCATTATCCCCTTCAGCTTTCAGATCTTGTCTTCTGTGACAGGGTCTAATAATTTTTCTATCAGCTCTTTTTTGTTTTGTTTTGTTTTATTTTTTATTTTTTCAGGCTGCTCAAAGATTGGCAATAGAGGATCGATCAAGAGCATTAGGTGAACAGCTGGATGAGCTTAGAAGACAGTCGCAAAACATGGCTAACACCCAAAAGATGGTTGAAGATGCAATTAAAAAAAAGAGAAAGCGATAGTAAATTAAAAAAAAAGACATGGAAAAACTAAGTCAAAGGAAACCATTTTTAGAGTGCTACGGAGCTTCTGTTTCCTGAATGTTATAATTACGGTGGTGGTTGTTGTAACAGGTTTATAAGTTAGCATCTGCCACGCTTCAAAATGAGATAATTTTTTCGTGTAATAGTTCATTTGTTGAACTTGGTGGGACATTGTTTTGTTGGTAATATTTTAATGAAATTGTACATAATGTAAGACCCTGAATTCAGAATTGAGGAAGGAAAGTTCAAGTTTGATCTTGGGATATTTCATTGGTTTACATTTATTATGGTTTTTACTTTTAAATAGGATTTGAAAAATATAGATTGAAGAATATTTTTAGATGAAAATTGAAATATTTTATATCCTTGTATAGCGTACACGTATGTAGATGAAGGTAGAAAAATTGCTTTTGAAAAAAACAGCTACTTTGATAACTCACATGCAACTTACCTGTGCAGTACTCATGTAAACGCTTCATACATGTACACTAGAAGAAAAAGGAGGCTAAATTCCTCCAAAAGTAAAATTTGAAAAAGAGACTGTTGAAAATATTAATAACATTTCACTGTAATTTGTTTTATACCTATTTTTGTAACAATCTTTGTTTTATTATTTGGTCATTATATGTTCCTGTTGATGTTGAAGTTTGAGTTGCCGTGTTTTATTCAAGTGCAGCCTTTGTTTTGTTGCAACAATAAATGTTTTATGAGAATAAACTTGAGGGTAGTCTCACTCGCAGGCGTTGTCTGATCTTGCCACGTGCGTTCTCTCCGGTGTTGGGGGAGGGAGCCCGTTGCGGAGGGCCGCCATGTTGTTTATTATATTCAAGATGTTAATAGAAATGACGTCTGTTGGTCCTCATGTGTTTCTGAATGTCGCCCAGTCGTTAAAAAAAACATCAAAGTAATTGCGTAAATGTAGATATCTTTTCAAGAAATCCAAATTAAATTGGGTTTATAAATACGTCCAGTCCCTGCCAAAGATCATTCAACTATAATAATTTTAACATCTCCTGTCCAACCTTACTGACAATTGACGTAAGCAGCATCTACCGATAATTCCCTCTGCAGTCCTTTTAAGACGGTTCTTGGTATCATACGCTTCCTTTATTCTTGACCGGAAACGCTCGATTGCAATCGCAGTCAAACAAACTTCCACACCCTCCCCCATTCTATGATATTTGAAGTAGAGACCAAAGTAGCTTGGCCTTGTGATAGGGCATTTTCCTTGCTCTTTTTCCCTTTCAAACGCCTTGCTGAGAGATTATAATTATTTTCTCTTAAAATCATGCAATCAAAAAGGGTTAAATTCACGAGGAAAGTGTAGAAAGTAATGTTACGTGGTTAAATCATTCTTAGGATTTCCTTTTGATAACACAAGCAAATGTAGGGCGAGCGAAAATTATAGATAACGTGTAAAATTTAAAAATAAATCTTGTTTACACACAACTGTTTCTCTTTTTAGACTTAACTATTTGTTGATCGGTATTTTGATGATACTTTACTGCTTAAAGATATGGGCATTCAGCCTTCTATAAGTGACATTTCCTCGTTATTGACTCATTTTCTCTAACTATTTTTATTTTTTTAACTATGGCGTACAGGAATAGTACGTGAAATTCCAGAGTTAAAAAAGTTGTCTACCCTTGCTTTAGTGGCTTTCTTAATGTTCCTGTGGAATGTGTTTTTCGTGACTCGTCAAGCGATGTCGGCCTAGAGTTTGCATTTACAACACCAGTTTATCCCTTTACCAGTTTTTCCTTCTTTTAGACACCGCTATACACAAATCGAACAATTGCTTGATAAATGGCGTGTAACATTGTGCAAATACACCTGCTTAAAGAGTCTTTGAGAAGTGTCTAAATCGTCGAGTTTAACGAGCCCCGGCAAACGAAATATGCTAATGTTCCTCGTTTAAATCGCTTATATGTGCTCTTTGCATTCTCTATTTCCTTTATTCTTGACCGGAAACTCTCGATTGCACTCTCATTTGGACAAACGTCCTCACCCTCCCCCCCAACTCGGTATTTGAAAACTCTCCATACCGACAGTTGATATTAATTAATGATGCATATTCCAGATGGTCGACTGGTAATCGTGGGCGCGCAACGAGTGCAAGTGAGGTCATCGAGGTCGCGGGTTCGAATCACGCTACAGGAGTTATTCTTAATCTGGCTTGGGGGCCGAATAACTTCTCCCCGAGTATGATTTGGAGCTGGCGGACAAGGAGTAACTCTCAAACTGGCTTGGGGGCCGAGTAACTCCTCCCCGTGGAATTTGCGTTTTGTTTTTGTTGTCTTTTTTATTTTTCCCTCTTTATCATCACTTTATGTCTTGTTTTATTTCCTTTTTCCTACTATTGCTGAGCATTATAATTTTGGGCCGCTGTGATATTTATCGGTCATGGTTTTGGTACGTCTCGGTTGCTTTTTTTCTTTTTTTTATTTGAAATTGGGTGCAATATCTTTATCTCTGTTTATGTTATTATTATTATCATTGTTATCACCAAATAATTTTTTTTTCAAATTTTCACCTCTGATTCATGCTTGTTGAGTCGGACAGTTGCATGGCAATTTTTTCTTAGGCGGTTTGAACAATAGCAGTTAGTGCCAAAAAGTTTCTATCGACCACTCCCCTTTTTTCCCATTATTGAAAGAGAGCAGGGGTTTTGAAAAGTAGGCCAGCAATTTGAGTCAATAACTATTTCTACCTTTACGTTCCCATTTATTGGGGAAAAATCTCACCAAACTCTTGGATCGATGTAAGCACCAGCTTCCTATTGTCAAGGACCAAATAGACCGTGGACTAAATTGATATCATCTGCATTTAGCTGTAATACTTAAAAGAGAAAATTCCTAATACTCACAGTTAAATTCGCGAAGAACCTTCGATAAGCTAACATCTAGATTTAGCTCTAACGGTCTTGGGTCTTCTTTCAGAATAAATTTAAAAACAGCACTGATACAATCCGAGTGCATAGAGCTCAGAAAACTTCTTCATAGTAGTCACAACGCACAAGGGAGACGACCTGTTTTCTTAACAGTGACTACCAAGCACCATCAAGAATCTTTCGACCAATTTTTCTATTAAGACTCTAGAATTATATCTGAAAAAAGTCACAGTATTACACCCTTTTATCTGTTAAATCATTTTATAAAAATTGAATTAGAGACCAAAAAAACTTGGAATTGTGGTAAGTTATATTTGTATCTCTTTTTCCTTTTCAAATGCCTTGATGTGAGATTAAAATATTTCAATCATTAAATGGTATGAAACAAAAAAGGGTTAACTTAAAGGGGAATAAGTGGCAAGTAATGTTAAATAAGTAGTTAAAATCATTCTTATGATTTCCTTTTAATAACAAAAGCAAATGTACGGCGGGCAAAAACATTAGATAACGTGTAAAATTCAAGAATTAATCGTGTGTACACATTTTTTCCTCTTTTTTGACTTGCCTATTTGTTGATCAGTATTTTGATGACACTTTACTCCTTCTTGTGGCGCATGGGCATTCAGCCTTCTATAAATGATATTTCCTGGTTATTTATTTATTTTTTTAATTTTGATTTTTACAGCTATGGCTTACAGGAATACTACACGAAATTCCATAGTTAGAAAGGTTTTCTACCTTTTCTTTGGTGGCGTTCTGTCTACCCCGTGGAATGTATTTTTCGTGACCCGTAAAGCTATATCGGCCTGAGGTTTGCATTTGTAACACCGATTTGTTCTGTTACGGTTTTTCCTTCTTTCAGACACCGTTATACACAAATCGAACGAGAGACCCTTGCTTCTTAACTAGCGTGTAACATTGTGCTTATGCACACACTTGAAGAGTCTTTATGAAGTGTGTGGATCGTCGTGTTCAACGGGCCCCGGCAAACGAGGCTGTCTGCCATTACGAAATATGCTAATATTCCTCGCTTAAATCGCTCCTATCAGTTTTTTGCATTATTTATTTCCTTCAGTCTTTGCCGGAAACGCTCGAGTGCACTCTAAGTCAGACAAACTTCCTCACCCTACCCCCCAGCCCGGTATTTAAAAACTCTCTACACCGACAACTTATGCTATTTAATGATGCATATTCAAGGTGGTCGACTGGTAATCGTGAGCGCGCAACGAGTGCAAGTGAGGTCATCGAGGTCGCGGGTTCGAATCACGCTACAGGAGTTATTCTTAATCTGGCTTAGGGGCCGAATAACTTCTCCCCGAGTATGATTTGGAGCTAGCGGACAAGGAGTAACTCTCAAACTGGCTTGGGGGCCGAGTAACTTCTCCCCGTGGAATTTGCGTTTTGTTTTTGTTGTCTTTTTTATTTTTCCCCTCTTTATCATCATTATTTGATCATCATTATCTATCATCAGAGTTTGGAAAAAAGAGTTTACAATCTGACAAGTCAGGAAGTTTAAGTAGATACACTAAAAGAAGACGTCTATGATCCTCTGCCGAGTTGACCGGAGATGTAATTATTTCAAGTGTACAAATCAAGAACTTCAAGAAGCCATGCACTCGTTCGAATGCAACGATCGCCACTAGCACGAATAAAAATGCATTGATTAGCCAGTCTAACGGTCCTCTACTGTCTTCCACTGCTCAGTTTTTGCAGGTGCAATTATTGGATCTATCACTGGATGCACCTTCCAGATATTTCATGGTGATTTTAGAATCGTTAAGACTAAGAGTAGCGTCAGGAGCCCATGGTAGCGTCCATTTTTTATCGTGAGTGACGAGGAAGATTGACTTTACACCTGCCTCTTTAGTATGGCATACATAAATTAAAGTATATGTGTATATGCTAAATGCGTCCACAGAAGTAAAAATGCGTGATACCTGGTGTGTACCATTGTGCCAATGCACACATCTGATAGCTTGTTTTAGAAGTGTCCGAATTGTGGTATAAGAGTTATTCTTTTAATCTGGCTTGGGGGCCGAGTAACTCCTCCCCGAGAAATCGCATTTTGTTCTCACTGTCTTTTCTTTTTTATCCTTCTTATCATCATCAATTTTTTCCACTCTTTTCCTCCTTTTTTTCTTTTGCTTTCCTTTTTTTCGTTTTGGTTGAGCAGTTTATCTTTTTGAGTTACTTCTCTATTTTTTATGATACGGTTTTGGTATGGGTCGGTTGTTTTTTTTTTCCTGTTGTTTTTTTCTTCCTGTTGTTGTTGTTTTTTTCGAAATTAGTTGTAACTTTTTTTGTCTATTGTTATGGTATTTTTATCGTTCTTAATTTCTTACTCATTAGGCCAAGGTCGCACTATTGAACTTTTTTTGTCTTTTTTGAGCGAAAAATCTGCCAACTAGTAGCGTATAAATTAAGTGCCACCCCAATTTTAAAACCTTGCCAAATTTAAAGGAGCCGATGTCCTGCCTCAAATTCTGAAAGCGTCCAAATTTTGAAACCTCTCGCAAACAATGGTTTTTTTTTTAAAAAACTATTTAGCTATTATCGTGCGCAAGACATGTGTCGATAAAATTTCCTTGTCTATCTGACCCTCAGTTTTCATTTTGAGGGAAACGAGGAATTTGAGCGGCGCTTTTATTCGTTTGTCTGACTCGTACCATGGCAATGGGCTCGGTCACTGGCGGCAAATTGGAGAACAATCGGCTTCAACGAGTACTGCTCCTTCCATTAGAATAATCGAAGCCAGCAAAAGTGGTGAAAGCTTCAACCAAAAGATCGGCAGAAAAAAAAGAAAGCGAAGAACGGTCCCAACCTCGAATCATGACTCCGCCGGACGCAGAGAACTCGGCGACTTCGACCAAGGACGATTTCGAAAGCCAGCTCTATTTAGGCGAAGTCTTCGTCTTCTACGTCTAAAAGCTGACACTAGCCGCATAAAAACCTGCTGATAATGTACCAACAACATAAAAAATTCAGAATAAATTTTAAAACAGTATCAAACAGTCTGAGTGCATAGAGCTCAGAAAACTTCTTCATGGTAGTCACACCGTACAAGGGAGACCACCTGTTTTCGTAACAGTGACTACCAAGTGTCATCAAGAATCTTTCGACCAATTTTTCTATTGAAGACTCTAGAATTATATCTGAAAAAAGTCACAGTATTACACCTTTTTATTTGTTAAATCATTTTATAAAAATTAAATTAGAGACCAAAAAAACTTGAAATTGTGGTAGGTTATGTTTGTTTGTCTTTTTTTCTTTTCAAATGCCTTGATGTGAGATTAAAATAATTCAATCATTAAATGGTATGAAACAAAAAAGGGTTAAATTAAAGGCGAATAAGTAGCAAGTAATGTTAAATAAGTAGTTAAAATCATTCTTATGATTTCCTTTTTCCCTTCTATTTCTGAGCAGTTATATTCTTGGGTCACTCTGATATTTTTCGAATACGGTCTTGGTATTTAATATAATTAGAATGGTTAAATTGATGAGCAAATGCAGAAAGTCATGTAATATCATATAATTTCCTTTTGATAACACAAGCAAATGTAGGGTGAGCTGATAGATCATAATAACGCATAAATTTAGAAACAGATCTTCTATACAGTATTTTGATGACAATTTACTACTTCTTGTGTAGGGCACTCAGCCTATTACAAGCGATATTTTATTTTGAAGATTTCATCAAAAAAACAATTTGAACACCAAAAAGAAGATGGTTAATGACATAAACCTAATTTTTTGTCCACTATATGGAAACAAATGAAATTAACAGCAAAACAATAAAAAGCCTAACTGCGTCCGAACTTGACCTCCATTTGTCAAAGTAACTTTTTCTTAACGCACGCGTGGAAAATGGGGACGAGAACGAACCTTCCACAATTTCCGGTTTTCAGCGCAGTATCCAGGATAGCGATGCCTATATGAGAGGAAATATCTGCTTGAAAAATCCGGAAGGCTACTTCCTGCGAAACGTAAGTCACTAGTTCCACAGCACGGCAAAGGAAACAAGCTGCAAGGTACTCAGGCGATTGACGAAAGTGAGTAAGATTCTCGTTTTTAAGCTGGGTAATTATGCGACTCCAGTATAGTTACACTTCAGAAAACAGTATGGTGGTATTTGTCCCTATATTTCGGTTTCTGGGCCAGAAGTACGAGCGAAGTACGAACGAAGACCCGACATAGTCGGGAACAAGGACACCAAGGAACACACCAAGGAGCACACCAGCCTAAACTTTATGCCACCAATACGTAGAGATGTCCAGTCAGCTTCTCCAAGAAATCTCGCTGTCATTGGCCGGTGGAGATGAATACACCAGAGTCACTGTTTCACCTGGCGGTCCGCTATATTGGTGCTCAAATGACGAAGTTTGGTATATAAAGGCCATCCTCTGTAAAAATGCGATGAGAAAGTTTTTCTCCACAGTTGTGAAGAATCCTGGGCTGCAGCTTAAAGGAAACAGGGCGACCAATCCTTCTGTCAGGAAAACCTGTATTTCAAGGCTCCTTGATGCAGATATTCTGGAAAACTACCCGGCTGGCGCAACTGAGGGAGAGTTTGGAAAAAGAGTTTACAATCTGACAAGTCAGCAAGTTTAAGTAGAGACGCTAAAAAAGGACGCACATGATCCTCAGCCGAGTTGACCGGAGATGTAATTATTTCAAGTGCACAAATCAAGAATTTCAAGAGGCCATGCACGCGTTCGAATGCAACGATCGCCACCAGCACGAATAAAAATGCATTGATTAGCCAGTCTAACGGTCCTCTACTGTCTTCCACCGCTCCAGTTTTTGCAGGTGCAATCATTGGATCTATCATTGGATGCACCTTCCAGATATTTCCTGGTGAAGTTAGAATCGTTAAGACTAAAAAGTAGCATCAGGAGCCCATGGTAGCGTCCATTTTTTATCGTGAGTGACGAGGAAGATTGACTTTACACCTGCCTCTTTAGTATGGCATACATAAAGTAGAGGATATGTGAATATACTAAATGCGTCCACAGAAGTAAAAATGCGTGATACCTGGTGTGTACCATTGTGCCAATGCACACACTTGATAGCTTGTTTGAGAAGAGTCCGAATTGTAGTATAAGAGTTATTCTTTAAATCTGGCTTGGAAGCCGAGTAACTCCTCCCCGAGAAATCGCAGTTTGTTCTCACTGTCTTTTCTTTTTTATCCCCCATATCATCTTCGATTTTTTATACTTTTTCCCCCTTTTTTCTTTTGTTTTCCTTTTTTTTCATTTTGTTGAGCAGTTTATCTTTTTGAGTTACTGCTCTATTTTTTATGATACGGTTTTGGTATGGGTCGGTTGTTTTTTTATACTTTTTTTTTCCGAAATTAGTTGTACCTTTTTTTTGTCTATTGTTATGGTATTGTTATCGTTCTTAATTTCTTACTAAGTAGGCACAAATACTGGAAAGCTTTTGAGCGACGCTTTTATTCGTATGTCTAACTCATACTATGGCAATGGCTCGGTCACTGGCGGCAATTTGGAGAACAATCGGCTTCAACGAGTACTACTCTTTCCATTGGAATTATCGAAGCCAGCAAAAGTGGTGCAAGCTGCAACCAAAAAGATCCGCAGGAAAAAAGAAGGCGAAGTACAATACATGGACCCAACCTCGAGTCATGTCTCAGCCGGACGCAGAGACCTCGGCGACTTCGTCCAAGGACGATTTCGAAAGCCAGCTCTATTTAGGCGAAGTCTTCGTCTTCTACGTCTAAAAGCTGACACTAGCCGCATAAAAACCTGCTGATAATGTACCAACAACATAAAAAATTCAGAATAAATTTTAAAACAGCATCAAACAATCCGAGTGCATAGAGCTCAGAAAACTTCTTCATGGTAGTCACAACGCACAAGGGAGACCACCTGTTTTCGTAACAGTGACTACCAAGCGCCATCAAGAATCTTTCGACCAATTTTCCTATTGAGAATCTAGAATTGTATCTGAAAAAAGTCACAGTATTACACTCTTTTATTTGTTAAATCATTTTATAAAAATTGAATTAGACACCAAAAGAACTTGGAATTGTGGTAAGTTATATTTGTTTGTCTTTTGTCTTCAAATGCCTTGATGTGAGATTAAAATATTTCAATCATTAAATGGTATGAAACAAAAAAAGGGTTAAATTAAAGGGGAATAAGTAGCAAGTAATGTTAAATAAGTAGTTAAAATCATTCTTATGATTTCCTTTTGATAACAAAAGCAAATGTACGGCGGGCAAAAATATTAGATAACGTGTAAATTCAAGAATTAATCGTGTGTACACATTTGTTCCTCTTTTTAGACTTGCCTATTTGTTGATCAGTGTTTTAATGACACTTTACTCCTTCTTGTGGTGCGTGGGCATTCAGCCTTCTATAAATGATATTTCCTAGTTATTTAATAATTTTTTTTAATTTTGACTTTTACAGCTATGGCTTACAGGAATAGTACGTGAAATTCCATAGTTAAAAAGATTTTCTACCTTTTCTTTGGTGGCGTTCTGTCTATCCCGTGATATGTATTTTTCGTGACCCGTAAAGCTTTGTCGGCCTGATGTTTGTATCTATAACACCGGCTTGTTCTATTACGGTTTTTCCTTCTTTCAGACACCGTTATACACAAATCGAACGAGAGTCCCTTGCTTCTTAATTAGCGTGTAACATTGTGCTTATGCACACACCTGAAGGGTCTTTATGAAGTGTGTGGATCGTCGTGTTCAACGAGCCCCGTCAAACGAGGCCGTCTCCCGTTACGAAATATGCTAATATTGCTCGCTTAAATCGTTTCTATCAGTTCTTTGCATTGTTTATTTCCATCAGTCTCTGCCGGAAACGCTCGAGTGCACTCTTAGTCAGACAAACTTCCTCACCCTACCCCCCAGCTCGGTATTTAAAAACTCTCTAGACCGACAACTTATGCTATTTAATGATGCATATTCAAGATGGTCGACTGGTAATCGTGGGCGCGCAACGAGTGCAAGTGAGGTCATCGAGGTCGCGGGTTCGAATCACGCTATAGGAGTTATTCTCTTAATCTGGCTTGGGGGCCGAATAACTTCTCCCCGAGTATGATTTGGAGCTGGCGGACAAGGAGTAACTCTCAAACTGGCTTGGGGGCCGAGTATCTCCTCCCCTTGGAATTTGCGTTTTGTTTTTGTTGTCTTTTTTATTTTCCCCTCATTATCATCATTTTATGTCTTGTTTTATTTCATTTTTCCTACTATTGCTGAGCACTTATAATTTTGGGCCACTGTGATATTTATCAGTCATGGCTCTGGTACGTCTCAGTTGCTTTTTTTCTTTGTTTTATTTGAAATTAGGTGCAATATCTTTCTCTGTGTATGTTATTATCATTATCATTATTATCACCAAATAATTTTTTTTTTTTTTCAAATTTACACATCTGATTCATGCTTGTTGAGTCGGACAGTTGCATGGCAATTTTTCTAAGGTAGTTTGAACAATAGCAATTAGTGCCGAAAAGTTTCTATCGACCATTCCCTTTTTTTTTTTCATTATTGAAAGAGAGCTGGAGTTTTGAAAAGTAGGCCAGCAATTTGAGTCAATACCTTTCACTATTTCTACCTTTATGGTCCCATTAATTGGGGAAAAATCTCACCAAACTCTTGAATTAATGTAAGCACCAGCTTCCTGTTGTCAAGGACCAAATAGATCGTGAACTAAATTGAAAAATAAGTAGTGAAAATCATTCTTATGATTTCCTTTTGATAACAAAAGCAAATGTACGGTGGGCAAAAATATTAGACAACGTGTAAAATTCGGGAATTAATCGTGTGTACACATTTTTTCCTCTTCTTAGACTTGCCTATTTGTTGATCAATATTTTGATGACACTTTACTCCTTCTTGTGGTGCATGGGCATTCAGCCTTCTATAAGTGATATTTCCTGGTTATTTATTTATTTATTTTTAATTTTGACTTTTACAGCTATGGCTTACAGGAATAGTACGTGAAATTCCATAGTTAAAAAGGTTTTCTACCCTTTCTTTGGTGGCGTCCTTTCTATTCCTTGGAATGTATTTTTCGTGACCCGTAAAGCTATGTCGGCCTGAGGTTTGCATTTGTAACACCGATTTGTTCTGTTACGGTTTTTCCTTCTTTCAGACACCGTTATACATAAATCGAACGAGAGACCCTTGTTTCTTAACTAGCGTGTAACATGTGCTTACGCACACACTTGAAGGGTCTTTATGAAGTGTGGGATCGTCGTGTTCAACGAGCAAAAGCCGTCCACCATTACGAAATATGCTAATATTCCTCGCTTAAATCGCTTCTTTCAGTCTTTGCATTATTTATTTCCTTCAGTCTTTGCCGGAAACGCTCGAGTGCACTCTAAGTCAGACAAACTTCCTCACCCTACCCCCAACCCGGTATTTAAAAACTCTCTACATCGACAACTTATGCTATATAATGATGCATATTCAGGATGGTCGACTGGTAATCGTGGGCGCGCAACGAGTGCAAGTGAGGTCATCGAGGTCGCGGGTTCGAATCACGCTATAGGAGTTATTCTTAATCTGGCTTGGGGGCCGAATAAGTTCTCCCCGAGTATGATTTGGAGCTGGCGGACAAGGAGTAACTCTCAAACTGGCTTGGGGGCCGAGTAACTCCTCCCCGTGGAATTTGCGTTTTGTTTTTGTTGTCTTTTTTATTTTTCCCCTCTTTATCATTGTTGAAAACTGGACCGAGAGAGTCACGTGATTTTTGTTTGTTTCTTACCCCCCACAAATTGAACTTTGAACTCTTGATAAAAAAAAACTCTTCAACGAAGGAATGTGAATTAGGAATGCGTGAAAAACTGTCTCGTATATTGTTATTCTTACAGTCTTTACTATTATCTTTAGTTGTCCTGTTGTATCCGTTTTATACATTTGGTGCCGAGACCCGGGAATCGAAAACCGGGATTCTACCGCTCTGAAGAACGTCTTGAATGAAATTGTTGTGAATGCGAGCTGGAAGCACGTGGGTGACATGTCGCAGTCGGGGAAGAAGAAATTGAAGAATCTGAGGAAATTTCGCGACGGTCATCGAAAGTTTGTCGAGAAAACTATCGAAGATGCTAAAGGGTTAATCGCTGAAGGTAATCTCGTCGAAGTGAAAAGGCTGAAATTTCTTCGAACCGCTCTTGAAACGAAGTATTCGGAGCTTCAATCGCTCGACCGCGAAATTGTGGATCTGGTGGATGACGTTGAAGTTATTGATACCGAAGTCTGTGAGAGCTGTGAGCTAATGAGCTCCATTCAGGAGTGTATTGTAGAGTTAGAATCTGTTTTGGAAGCTCAAGAAAGTAAGGGAAAGAGCCAGAAATCCCCCTCCGTGGTGCAACCTGTTCCTCCCGAAAGCGCGGGAACTTCTCAAGGTCACGTTTCGAAAGCCTTCACTCATGCAAAGTTACCCAAGCTTGAGCTGAAGAAATTCCACGGAAATCCCATGCATTGGTATCCTTTCTGGGAATCTTTCGAGTCTGCGGTTCACGAGAACCCAAATCTGTCTTCCGTGGATAAATTCAACTATCTGAAATCACTTCTCACTGGCACTGCACAAAGTTCGGTCGCCGGTCTAGCCCTGACGAGTGCTAACTACGAAAAGGCGGTTGATCTACTGAAACAAAGATTCGGAAATCGGCAGATGGTGATCTCTAGCCACATCGAAGTACTCACCAAACTCCCCAAGGTGGAATCGATTGGTGAAGTTAAGAAACTCCGAAGCTTGTACGACACAGTGGAATCTCATGTTCGTGGATTAGAAGGTATGGAAATCTCTTCCGAGATGTATGGTTGTTTCTTAACACCAATAGTTATGCAGAAATTACCGGAGGAATTTCGAATCGCTATCACTCGCAATCTGGAATCGGAGACATGGAATCTGAAAGATATTTTGGTTGAATTTCACAAGGAACTGCAACTGAGAGAACAATGTCTCGTCAAAAACAAAGAGTTCAGATCCTCAAATCAGAGAGGTGAGTTGCCACTTTCTACATCAGCTTTGTACACTGACAGTTTTAAGGATAAGCAGTCTTCTCGTGTTTGGTGTTCATTTTGCAATCAAAACCATCAGAGTTCTAAGTGTAATGTTGTCACAAGTACTGAATCTAGAAAGGAAGTTCTTAAAAGGAAAGGCAAGTGTTTCCTTTGTCTCAAGCAAGGACATTTGGCACGTAACTGTCAAGCTCATATGAAATGTCTTAAATGTCAAGGAGCTCACCATGTAGCAATTTGCGGTGGTTCTCAATCAACCCTGGGTGGGCAAGATCAAGATAATGTGGCCAGTGTATCTACCAGTATGTATGTGGATCAGTCTAGAGGGTCTGTGTTGTTGCAGACGGCAACCGCTGAAGTTGTGCGTCCAGATAATGACGCTTCTTCCCTAAGTGTTCGCCTGGTATTTGACTCATGCAGTCAGAGATCTTACATAACTAAGAACCTTAAAGACAGACTGAAGTTACCAGTGATTGGTAGAGAGTCACTTCTGATTAAAACCTTTGGTGAGTCTGATGCCAGATTACGAACATGCGAAATTGCTCAAGTGGGTATCAAAACCATGTGTGATGCAATTGTCTACATACAAGCCTATGTGGTACCAGTCATATGTGGCCCCCTGACCCAACAACCCACAGAGCTCGTTCAGTCTAGCTGTGAACATCTGCACGGCCTCTCTTTAGCCGACAGGTGTGGTAGAGGAGATCTGCCTATCAGCATTCTCATTGGTGCTGATCATTATTGGTCATTGGTCGAAGGAACCATAGTGAGAGGTGCACCGTGGGAGCCTGTTGCCCTTGCCACCAAACTAGGATATGTCCTCTCTGGCCCCACCATGATTATGTCTCACAATGACAATGGTAACACAGTGAATCTTACTGCAACCCATGTTCTGAAAGTGGAAGCGATTGTTGTCAATCGGGATGAAATTGCTTTTGAACTTGGAAAATTCTGGGACTATGAATCACTTGGGATTCGAAATGACAGTTTGTCTCTGTATGACAAATTTGTGAGCAAAGTTGAGTTTACAGAGGGAAGATATCAAGTACAGCTACCCTTCAAGGAAGACCATGAGCTGCTTCCAGATAATTTTGCATTGTGCAAGTCAAGGCTAGTTTCACTGCTGAAGCGTCTGAATTTGAAGCCTGAGGTGTTAGAGCACTATGATGACGTCATCCGAGATCAGGAGAAACAGGGAATCGTGGAACCGGTGGAGCAAGGTACTAATAATGGTGTGGGCAAGGTACATTACCTTCCTCATCATGAAGTGATCCGTGTCGACAAGGACACTACTAAACTGCGTATTGTTTATGATGCCAGTGCTCGATCAGGAAGGAACACACGAAGCCTTAATGACTGTCTGTATGCTGGTCCCCCACTGTCTCCTCTCATTTATGACGTCCTCCTGAGGTTCCGGGCTCACAAGGTAGCCCTCATAGGAGACATTGAGAAAGCCTTCTTAAATGTTTCAGTTCACCCAAGAGATCGTGACTATCTTCGTTTCCTGTGGATTGACGATATCACAAGCAGTCGCCCGAAACTCCAAGTGTATCGATTTGCAAGAGTTGCATTTGGTGTCTCCTCAAGTCCCTTCTTATTAAACGCAACAATTCGTCATCATTTATCTTCTGCTGACATTCCCAGAGAGTTTGCTGAGAGAACTCTGAAAAGTTTGTATGTGGATGACTTTGTTAGTGGAGATGATTCCGATAATTCAGTTCTCGAGATGTATGAGAATCTGAAGTCGTCTTTCAAGAATGGAGGCTTCAATATGCGAAAGTGGGTCTCCAACTCCAAAGTCCTGCAGGAAAGAATTGGACAATCTGAAAGTCAGCCTCATCAAGTTTCAAGCAGTTTTGTTAAGGAACACCCGATTCAAGAGGAAGATGAAACCTACTCAAGTTCTCTGTTTGGGACAGCGAAGAACTTCACCACATCAAAACTCAAAGTACTTGGAGTTGGTTGGGACAGGGAGAAAGATTTGTTGCTCTTGGATCTGACCTCTTCACTAGAAACTGACAATGCTTGTCTGGTTACGAAGAGAGCTATTCTTGGTACAACAAGCAAGCTGTATGACCCCTTGGGACTACTGAGTCCAGTCATCATTCCACTGAAGATCATCTTTCAATCTATTTGCAAGACAGGGGTTGGTTGGGATGACCCTGTGGATTCATTTATCCATGAACAGTGGTTAAAGCTTGTTCAAGATGCTAAGAAGGTGGGAGTGGTACAACTGAAGAGACACTACTTCCATGGTTGGTCAAAAGCAGATTTGCAAAGTGTTCAACTCCATGGTTTTGGGGATGCAAGTGAGAAGGCCTATGGAGCAGTTGTGTACTTACGCGTTGAAACAGCCACTGGAACTGTCTTCACCCAGCTTGTGTCATCAAAAACCAGAGTTGCCCCGATGAATGGAGAAACCATACCTCGACT
Source organism: Pocillopora damicornis (assembly GCF_964200805.1). NCBI lineage: Eukaryota > Metazoa > Cnidaria > Anthozoa > Scleractinia > Pocilloporidae > Pocillopora > Pocillopora damicornis. Next base: position 19,089,757 of record NC_142677.1, read on the forward strand.
GGAGTTAGTAGGCGCTCTAATTCTGGCCCGATTAGTCAATACGGTGTTGACAGCATTTGACGGAACATTGAAAGTTGATTCTGTACATTGCTGGTTAGATTCTCAAATTGCTCTGTGGTGGATTTGGGGTGTAAGTAGAGAATTCAAGCAATTCATTCAAAACAGAGTGGTTGAGATCCGTCGACTTACAAAGCCAGCTCAGTGGAATTATTGCCCCACGGAATCCAATCCAGCTGACATCTGTTCGCGTGGGTCAATGACCTCGAAATTGATCACCAATCAGTTGTGGTGGGGTGGCCCTGAGTTTCTTAGGGCTGAGAAGGAGCAGTGGCCAAGTCTTAAAATGAACTCTGTTGAAGTCACAAGTAATGATTCAGATCCTCGCCTAGAACTGAAGAAGGGAAGCTGTAACAACAGCAAGAAGCAGCATGACAGTTCAGTTCTTGTGAACATTGCCTCTGGAGAGGCGACTTTAGAAAATCGGCTAAATCTTGATTGCATCATTCCCTTGGAAAAGTTCAGTAGTCTTCAAAGACTGATGCGAGTCACCGCATATGTTTTGCGATTTGTTTCTAATCTCAAGCAAAGTAAAAGGAAGAAGGAATTGATTGATGGAGAAGTAACGCAAGAAGAGATGAATCAAGCAAGAGAACTTTGGATCAAGGAGGTGCAGAGATCCGTCTACAATGACAAGAACTTTGACCAGGTCAAGGTCTCGTTATCACTGTTCACGGATGACAAGGGAATCTTGAGGTGTGGTGGTCGTCTTAAAAATGCCCCGATTCCATATGATGCTCGTTTTCCGATATTCCTTTCAAGATGTTCACGATTCACCTACCTGGTTATCAATGACTGTCACTTCAAGGTTCTTCACAATGGTGTGAGGGATACACTCACAGAACTAAGATCAAGATTCTGGGTGACGAAAGGGAGGCAAACTGTGAAAACTGCGATCGGAAACTGTTCTGTTTGTAAGAAGTTACAGGGGAGAAGCTATACAGTTCCTCCTCCCCCTCCTCTTCCTGAATTTCGATTGAGTGATGAGTTTGCATTTACACGTGTTGGAGTGGACTTCGCAGGGCCCATATATGTCAAGGATGTATTTGCAAAGAAGGGAGATATGAATAAGGTCTACATAGCTTTGTTCACGTGCGCCGCAACCCGAGCTGTTCATCTTGAACTTGTTCCAAATCTAAGTGCAGAGAGTTTTATCAGAGCCCTTGCTCGCTTTAAAGGAAGAAGAGGAATTCCCGTCTTGATTGTCAGTGACAATGGGAAAACTTTTAAGGACTCAAGAGTGCAGGCCCAGTGTCAGCGTGATGGCACACAGTGGAAGTTCAACGTTGAAGCAGCCCCTTGGTGGGGTGGATTTTTTGAACGGCTGGTAAAATCGGTCAAGTTGAGTTTGAAGAAGTGTATACGAAATGCTCGGTTAAACTATGATGAGCTATCTACTGTCCTTGTGGAAGTCGAAGCGGCCTTGAACTCACGACCCTTGACATATGTCTTCGATGAAATGGAGGAACCATTAACACCTTCACACCTGATTGTGGGCCGCAGAATTTTGTCAGTACCATCAAAGAGCTCGTCGGATGAAGTTGGCCAAACCGTGGAGACACTAACAAGAAGAGCAAAATTCTTACAGCGAATTCTGGATCACTTCTGGAATCGATGGCGGTCAGAATATCTCACACAACTTAGAGAATACCATCGCTATTCTAAGAGAGCTAACTCTCTCCGTAAAGTACAAGTGGGAGATATTGTGTGTCTACATGACAATAAGATCCCGAGACAGCTGTGGCGCCTTGGAAAGATCGAACGATTACTTCCTGGACGAGATGGTCGAGTTCGAAGTGCAGTAGTAAGAGTTAAGTCTGGTAATTCACCAACTGCAGAATGGAGACGCCCATTGCAGAGGCTCTATCCTTTGGAAGTGAAGTTGGACACTGAAGCTGCCAATCCTATGCCCCAAGCGGCAAATGTTCCTGTTAGAGTAGTGAGGGACGAGGATGTCCCAGTTGTTGTCGTGAATTCTGATTAAGATAGATTTATTAAGTTGACTTTGTCATGTTATGATTTGTGTTCGTAAGATTAATTGAACTCTGAACTCTGAACTTTGATTGATGATATCAATCAACGCGGGGGAGTGTGTTGAAAACTGGACCGAGAGAGTCACGTGATTTTTGTTTGTTTCTTACCCCCCACAAATTGAACTTTGAACTCTTGATAAAAAAAAACTCTTCAACGAAGGAATGTGAATTAGGAATGCGTGAAAAACTGTCTCGTATATTGTTATTCTTACAGTCTTTACTATTATCTTTAGTTGTCCTGTTGTATCCGTTTTATACAATCATCATTATTTATCATCATTATCTATCATCAGAGTTTGGAAAAAGAGTTTACAATCTGACAAGTCAGGAAGTTTCAGTAGAGACACTTCAAGAAGACGTATATGATGCTCTGCCGAGTTGACCGGAGATGTAATTATTTCAAGGTTACAAATCGTGAATTTCAAGAGGCCATGCACTCGTTCGAATGCAACGATCGCCAGCAGCACGAATAAAATTGCATTGATAAGCCAGTCTAACGGTCCTCCACTGTCTTCCATCGCTCCAGTTTTTGTGCAATGCAATCATTGGATCATTGGTATCATTGAATCATTGGTGCAATCATTGGATCTATCACTGGATGCACCTTCCAGATATTTCCTGGTGATGTTAGAATTGTTAAGACTAAAAAGTAGCATCAGGAGCCCATGGTAGCGTCCATTTTTTATCGTGAGTGACGAGGAAGATTGACTTTACACCTGCCTCTTTAGTATGGCATACATAAATTAGAGGATATGTGAATATACTAAATGCGTCCACAGAAGTAAAAATGCGTGATACCTGGTGTGTACCATTGTGCCAATGCACACACTTGATAGCTTGTTTGAGAAGTGTCCGAATTGTAGTATAAGAGTGATTCTTTTAATCTGGCTTGGGAGCCGAGTAACTCCTCTCCGAGAAATCGCAGTTTGTTCTCACTGTCTTTTCTTTTTTATCCCCCTTATCATCGTCGATTTTTTTCTACTCTTTTCCTCCTTTTTTCTTTTGTTTTCCCTTTTTTTCGTTTTGGTTGAGCAGTTTATCTTTTTGAGTTACTGCTCTATTTTTTATGATACGGTTTTGGTGTGGGTCGGTTGTTTTTTTTTTCCTGTTGTTGTTGTTGTTTTTTTTCGAAATTAGTTGTAACTTTTTTTGTCTATTGTTATGGTATTGTTATCGTTCTTAATTTCTTACTCATTAGGCCTAGGTCGCACTATTGAACTTTTTTTGTCTTTTTTAAGCGAAAAATCTGCCAACTAGTAGCGTATAAATTAAGTGCCACCCCAATTTTAAAACCTTGCCAAATTTAAAGGAGCCGATGTCCTGCCTCGAATTCTGAAAGCGTCCAAATTTTGAAACCTCTCGCAAACAACTTTGTTTTTTTTTTTTTAACCATTTAGCTATTATCGTGCGCAAGACATGTGTCGATAAAATTTCCTTGTCTATCTTACCCTCAGTTTTCGTTTTGAGGGAAACGAGGAATTTGAGCGACGCTTTTATTGGTATGTCTGACTCGTACCATGGCAATGGGCTCGGTCACTGGCGGCAATTTGGAGAACAATCGGCTTCAACGAGTACTACTCCTTCCATTAGAATTATCGAAGCCAGAAAAAGTGGTGCAAGCTGCAACTAAAAAGATCGACAGAAAAAAAGAAAGCGAAGTACGATACATGGTCCCAACCTCGAATCATGACTCCGCCGGACGCAGAGACCTCGGCGACTTCGACCAAGGATGATTTCGAAAGTCAGCTCTATTTAGCCGAAGTCTTCGTCTTCTACGTCTAAAAGCTGACAGTAGCGGCATGAAAACCTGCTGATAATGTACCAATGACAAAAAAAAAACGCTCCGCTATTTTGTTGAGAAAGAAAGGCAAAATTCCACAAACACTGGAAAGCTTTTAAAATAATCATTCGACGCTATCCCTTCTTGCCCAGTAATTCGAGCGGGAAAGTTTTCTTTATCTTTTAATAGCGGGAGATAGGTTTGTGATTGACGTATGTATCAATCAATGAAATTTTGTCAGAGGATACTGGTTTGATGCGACAGCCGCCAAAAATTGGAAATTGCAAAACTTTTACAAATTTTTGGCTCGCGAAAAAATTGGTAAATATTTAACTTCGCTCTAGTGCGACCCGAGCGCGAGGTGATAATGGCGAGATTGATGCAATCATCGACCAATCAGAGCATGCGCATCTCTATAATCACCGCAGTAATCATACTGATAAATAGTATAGTCAACGAAGATTCTTCTTCCAAGAAAAAAGTTTTGTAATTTGGAGACCTCCATCAGCTATTCCCCATCGATTGTATCCTCATTAAAAAAATTGTATGCAATTTCTTTGATGTACCCTAATGATCTTTAGCATATTTAAGTATATTGTGGCCTTGCCAAAACACTAAGAAAAACAAGTAGAATTTTAATTTGTCACAGAAAGTGTTCAAAGGCTGAAGTGAAAAGTTTACATATTTTGAATTTTAAACAATATTTACCATGATAGCTATTGGCCAAATGGCAAAGCTATGAGTTATATAGAAAATTATGTTGATTTTTCAAAAGAGATAATGGACCTCTTGTATAAAAAGGAAGTTGTAACCAAATACATCATTTCCACAACTTTAACAGTGAGAGTTGTAATGAAAACCTCACCTGAACAAACATTTTACCATCAAGCTTACTTTAACACCTGACTTTTCATTGTGTTCCAGTTTTTTTTTTGCACCCTGTGTCTGATGGCTTCTGGACAAAATGAATGTTTCATTTTAATATTTTTTTAAATTTAGTACCTTTAAATACCCTGGTATACTATACAACATTTTTGACATAATATGAGACACTTGCCAAGTGATAGTTTGAATCAAGTGGTTCCCCTTATGTTGTTTTAATAATAACTATTTCCTTTTTTTGGATTGTGGACATTTATTTTCTTTCATCCAGGAAAAAATGGTTTTTATATTTTGAAATGATTTTGTATGAACTATTTCTTCACAACAGTACTAATGCATTAGATTTATGACACCTGCAATACCCCCCAAGCATGAATAATTTTTTTTACATCCTTAGGTAGAACAATAGTCACCCTTTTAAATTTGAAGCCTTTCATGAAGCTTTTTGTCAATATGGCAAAACTGAGAGGTGGCAAATGTTGTAGTCCTTCAACGACCTAAAAATTCACGAATGAAATTTAGACTTACATCCATAGGAGCCTCTATGTAAATTTTGATGAAGGTAGGAACAAACAGTGATCATTAGGTAAATAAACTAACAGTACTGCCCTGATAACTGGGCTTCCTTGCTTCCCCTTCCATTCCCTTATTTCCCAAGGCAGCTTGGGAGACAGATGGCTTATTTGCTGGAGTTCACCCCAGTTTTAGCAACAAGATACAATGAGGATTACTGCTTCTCCATCATTGACCTTGAAATAAAGCCAATCCTTTTAAAACCCTTTACACACTAATATCAGTATGCATATTCTCCATACTGTTCATCATACATATTTTGAGGTGCTGACAAGGAGAATTTGTTTAACAATCAAGGGCTTCTTTGTTGGTGATCATTTCCTTTATTCTTGTGACCTTCATGTGTAATTCAGGGAGATATTGGTGGGAGAAATTAGATGTTAGTCACTCTTAGGGGTTAAAGGGTAAACAGGATCATTCCTGGGTGTAGTTAAAAACCAGGGACCATTTTCTTGAAGGTTCCAGTAACTTGATGGCCTGGTAAGTTGTTCTGCTTTCTTTTAAGACGAAGGTTTCAAAAGATTTAAATATTGTACAAAATGGACTAGTTAGATCAGATCCAGAGTTTTAATTACTAACTGACAAACCATTTAACCTGGCAATTTCTTTATTCAGCCTGGTAATTATGCTAACCTAGACTGATTTCCTTTTCTTTGTCAAACACTTATTCTAAACTTGAGTTTTCAAAAAACTTTACTTCTTAAGCCAGTTTGTTTTCCTTAAAAGGTTGGATTCCTCTATGATATCTCAATCCTTTCAAGGTTAAAATATCAATTAGCTTTTTTAGACCAGTTTTCATTTGCTATGAAAGCAACAACAACTGTTCTTGCACTGTATTCCCTGACTTTATTAATAACATTAGATCTTAATTACTATTATTACATATAATTTACAATTCTATTAATTTAATATCTATTTTAATTCATTGCACTAAGTGGACTTTGGCAAAATGCTAAAAGACAAATTATTTTAACCCCAAAGCCACAAAATGAATCTAGTAAAACTGACATTCGAGGCCTCCCAAGGAGGACAGGACAGTACAACTTGTAGCAAACAACTTCAATTTGTTGGGATGAAAATGACTGATTCACTGATGTAAGATCCATTCTCATAGGAAAGAGGCTGTTCACATTTCTGCAATGTTCCACTTGCAAAATATTGATAGGTAAGTCTGTTAATGTCTGAAACTTAAATATCTTAAATATGTAATTTTTCTAGTAAACCAAATAGGGTTGACTGATAAGCACACCAAATGAAGTATTAAATTGGGTGACTGTAATACTCTTAGAAATACCCAAAACAGGATATTCAACAAGGGATTCTTAGACCGATACATCAAATATAGGGACAGTGAGATTTGAAAAACTCAATAAGATAACAGAAACATTGGGTTATGTTGCTTGTAAGAAACACAGCTATCTAGTCCTTAGAAGCATCATTTAATCTTCTAACTCCCAGGGGTAACCAATAAGTAATTTTCCTATACAATATCCGTAAATTAATCGGCAGAAAGTTGATTAGAAAAGAAAAAATCAATTAGGAGATATAGCATGATTGATTTAAAACCAAATTCTCAAGGGTAAATAGTGGGAAGTATCTAGCATATAGCAAAGAGAACTGATTTTAATATAAATAACATGTCCTGATTTGATCCAATCTGACTCAGAATTTTAACTTAAGGTCTTGAGTACAGAATTATCAATCAATTATCATGGACATGCAACTCTGAAGATTCATCTATTCTTAGTGGTGAAAAATAGGAAAATAGTCAAAAACTGCTGGTTGTCATAGAAGATTTGGTACTCTATTTGAAATAGATAGGGTATTTGAAATCCATAGCAAAAACAAAACCAAATGGAAGGACTTAAATGAAGTAAATGGCTCATTAAGAGTAAGATCTGTATGATGTTTTAAATTTACAACCACATTACCATAAAATAATTACTCTTTATAAATATATTCTTAGGTTCAGTATACTGAAACTCAACCTGCCTCTATCTATTGTAAAAATGTAAGCATTGCTGTGAGTTGTCCTAAAACATCTTAAATATACCTTTGTAAACTAAGTGCTGTTAAAGCACTGATGTTGCAAATTTTTTGTCCACTTCATAAACTACATGTGGTCGTATGCGCCTCATCGTCCGTCCTGGTAAACAGTGTGGAACGTGACACCAAGAAGGCATAATATCCAAGCAGGCTTCTCGAAATTTACTGATGCGAATGTAATAAATTATGGGCTTCAGGGTTGAGTTTAAGTAGGCAATTAATACGACCACCAGATCGGCTGTGTAAGACAATGACTTCTCATATCCTTTAAAAAGCAAATGAAAGCGGATCACAGTGAAAGGAAAACCGCAGATTACGAAGAGAATAAATAGGATTAATATAGTGGTGAAAGCCCTTGTCTTGAAACTGTAGTCGATGTTCATCTTGCCTGGTCGGTGCATTTTAGTCATCACCCCACCAGGTACGGGTGGGTGATTTTGAATGCGTGTCGAGTTCCTTCGAACGGTTCTTAAAATAGACCCGAAGCAATATGTCATTACAAGTAGCGGAACTGAAAATGTTGTGATAAAAAAAAACAGGCCGTATGATAAATCAATGGCGCTTCGGCTAGGCCATTCCAGCGAGCACTGAATTTGACCCACCTCATAACCATATTTACCCCAACCGAAAACGGGAGGTAAAACAACCACAACTGCCAAAATCCAAGAGATAACAATGTACATTTTCGCCTTTCGAGGTGTGAGTGTGTCTTTGCGTTGGACAATTATCATGAAACGGTCCACTGATATCGTCAACAATACGAAGGTCCCTTCTGTCACCAAGAAGCTAAACAAAACGGCATTTATTTGACAAAATATATCGCCAAAAACCCATCTCTGAGCAATCAAGGATACGATAGCAAAAGGCATACACAGCGATGCTGTGAGCACATCGGCCATCGCTAATGTCGCCAATAAAATGTTTATGGCTGATCGCATGGCGGGTTTTTGATAAACGATGTAGCAAACGATCGAATTTCCCAATATACTGACCAAGCACATTAAAATAAATAGCAAACCAAAAGGTATCACACATGCTGTTGAAAATGGCATGAAACTCGAAGGAACTCGACTTGGACTTGAGGTACTGTTTCCACTCGTTAACAATACATTACTGCTCGCGTTGTGTATACGTTCTGTGTCGTTCACCATAACCTGTCAGCGGCAGGTTCTCTGTTTTGACGGCAGTAATCTCTCGGCATCCCACTCTAGCATCGATCAAAAAATCGCCTCTTTGGCACCGTAGAAATTCGCGTGAGAATACGGACCACACAGGTTTTGATCTTCACTTGGCGTTCAATATCTCGATCGTAAGTCAAATTAAAAATACCAGATCGCTGGTTCTTCGTAGCTTGATATTTGTCTTTTTCGCTTATTTAACCGCTGTTAGTGGCAGCTAATTTCCCAACTTCTACTGCGTAATTCTGATATTATTCCAAATAAAACCATGGCTACTGTCCGCAATTTAAGGATCTCCTGTTTAAATAAGAGATGGCAGATGTTCAGATGTATCCTCACAGGATCACCGCTGTCGCCCACGGCAAAATGAACGCTAAGTGTCCTTCCATCTTGTGAGCGAAAATCTACCTCGTCAAAGCTTCAGCATGCAGCTTTTTCTTGACGAGTTTACTTTAAAAACCAAAGTAAATAACTCGAGTTTCGTGCACATGTACGTCCGGTTATAATATTCACGTCCCTCTTAGGCGACTGGAAGCCGCTGTAGCTTTGAGCCCGCAAAATTACAGCGGCAGCATAAAATTTGTTTTTTCATTATGTACCTAGTAATTAATCTGTAACCTCCCAAGTGCAGGGTACAAATTTGAATTTAGATGAGAGTCTTTTCAAGCTGTGCGGTAGCTTTGCCCGGTTTCTATGGACTTTAGTACAATCAGAATGATGAGCTATCGGAAGACTATGATTTATCCCACAATAAATATTTTTGTTTGCTATTCTATCTATCTTTGTCTTCTTTTTCTCTTTCAATCGCTCAGAGAACGCTCTTTTTTTGTGAGAGACACTTAAGAGAATCTTAACTCGTTGGCTGTCACTTATTTGAGTTCCATCTATGAAAACACAATAATAATGTTCATAAGACCGTCCTTTCCCCTCCCACCCCTCCCCCGCCCATCACCACCTGACGCGCGGAAGGTCTGGTGAGCAGTTGTATCAAATTTCATGCAAATTAGCAAGACCTCCTGTCAATACTCCAACTGGCAAGTTTATGGCTCGCATTTTCATGCTTTTATCGAACAAATGAAATGTTCTTGTTGGTAATTGGCTCTTGAGGAACTGAAACTGCTGTTCTCTGTGAGATGCAGTGCCGATTTTGTCGAGAAGACTTCGGTAGCTTAGACCAATTGCAGCTTCACTATTTAGTCTGCACTTCGGCCTATGCAGGTAAAGATTGTCGTGTGAAGCATACTTTTGTAGCTCGTATTACGATGAGTTTAAACTTTGAATGTTTTGGCCTGCGAGAGTGGGGTAACAAGAAATTTCATTAGGAATAAAGCCTTTGAAGACAATGACCCCTCAACTTTCGTTTTATTTACGATTTTACAGATTCTGCCCGCGCTCCAGTTGTTCGTAGAGTGGACAGTGTTGTAGTTCGCTTTTGTTGGGTCAAGTCGAGACCTTGCATCGAGAGAGAAGTTCATCTCATAAGCTCGCTGGTAAGTTTAAAACCCCAAATAGATATTCCTAAGTGTCTACGTAGGAACAGAGATAATTTTGAAACGTACCGTATTAATTTTGTCTATTGTTACGTTTGGTAATCAGATTTAGAAGATATCCGGAAGTTAGAGTTAAGAAATTGATTGTGGTTCGTTTGTTTACCTTTCAAAATGCATTTCATTGTCTTGAGTTTCTGCCTTTAAAGCAACTTTTTATTTAAAATAAGCCATTTTTGTTGCTCTTAAGGCCTTTGGCAATTATTCTTTCTTGTGTTGGTGCGAAAATTTCTCTACTCCTGTCTCTGTACATGTACTAGCTTGATTGTATAGTAACAGCATCTCTCTGCGAATGGCCTTTTGTTTTCTTTCTACTTTCGTTTTCGCCGTTTCAACAATCTTGCTTCAAGTTGTTAGGATGGACTCGTCAAAACAATTTGTTGGTGGTGAGACGTGTCTAACGTAACGAGAAGGTTCTTCATTAAATTTTAATGGTAATGTTTTGTCGTCGCAGAACTGAACAAATGACTTCTTCAAAATGAAACGAGCTTGTTAGAAATGGCAAATGTCTATTGAGTTTGAGGCAAGATAAGTCAAAGCTTGTTTTTGTGATTTTCCATTAACACGTAGTAATTGAATGCATTTACAGTATTGATACAAAAGCTTTGTAATGACTGGCTTTTTTAAGCTAACAGGTTTTATGTACTTGTGGCATGAGCTTCAAAGCGTGAATGAAACGATCAGCCCTTTAAACTGTAACTTAAGTTTTTGGATCAATTTTTCACTACAATAGGCTGGTTCTGTGACTCTGCAACGGAAATTTGGCGAAGGACTGTATGAGTCAGAAACTATTGGGGTCCCAGTTGGAGAACATACCTGTCAGCTTGCTATTGGTGGTGATGTTGTCTCCACAGAACCATTTACAGTGAATGAAGACAGTGATGTTATATTTGTCATACTGAAAGAAGGTAAAATACTGCCACTTAGTTGCTTTCCTTATACCCACTGTTTGGGACTTTGGCATGCTGCACAAAATTAAATGTCCTGGAAGGGTAACCAACTGAAGTCAAAGTTCAAGATATGATGTCATCAAGAGGTCTTAATGAACTCAGTATGGTTATTAATAAATATTGTAATCAGTAAGAATGAGGATTCATACAAGAATACTAATTTGTTAATTGAACATTGTAAAGAATGCCTTTGATTACTGTAATCAGTGACAGGCACTTGCATGACTTTCAAATAGTTAATTAAAAATTTAATGTAATTAAAAAAAGAAGCTAGGCATATTGCTTCCACCCACGCTCTTTTAAATCGTGATGATGGTGGCTTACTAGCTGATGCCTATTTACACCTTGTCAGAAAAAGGGGCAACGAATTAGTGAGCAAATAAAAGGACCTCTAGTTGCAGCCATTAGGTCACCCCTGATAAAGGCAGTAGACAGGAGTGTCAAAACATTGGTTCTATGAATTGTAACTTCTTGGTTACATTCATTAAATCTTTAAACCAGAGTAGCATCAAACCAAGTCTAACCAGAAATTACTTGTCTCTGTTGTAATAAGTAGTACGACCCACCCATCTTGGTTGAATTCATCATGGGATTCGTTTTCTAGGTTCCTCATACAGTTCCAAAGGTAGACCTCAGTAGTGACATCATGATGGGTGCATGGTGTCTGGGTCACGAGGTCTGGGTTAAAGACCTGGTCTGGTCAGTGTGTTATGTTCTTGGGCAAAACACTTTATTCTCACAGTGCATCTCTCCACCCGGGAATGGAAATGGGTACTGGTGAATTTTCAATGAAGCTTGATGAAATGCTTGGAGGGTTGGGGAGGAGGGAATACTGCAATGGACCAGCATCTCATCCAGGAAACTGGGATAAGCTCTTGCTGGGTGGACCACTTGGTTTGAATACAGACCTTACCCTTACCCTTACCCTTACCTCTACCTTTCATCACAATTCACTGTGGCATCCATTTTTTACTCTTTTGGTGGAGAGAGCTGCTGTTAGGGTGGAGTTAATTATTCATTAGAATACTGCACAATGAAATGAAGCCCAAAGGTCTTAAGGCATTAGGCTAGAATGTTTCTTACAGGCTGTACTGATGCAAATGTAACTCTTCTCCAGATCCTCCTCAACATGAATCCAGCATTTATTTTGGTGATCGTGATAGGCGAGCAAGAATCAGCGCTGGTGAAGTAGGCTCTCTTCGATTTGAGAGAGAACCAACAGAAACCCATCACAGACCTCTATATCCACTCGGTAAGAGAAATGCTTTCAGTTACTCCTTGAGTTAGGTTGTGAGTCAACAAAACTCAGTTTCCTTTGCCAAGGTTTGTCATTTTAAAAAAATTCTTTAAATATTTTCATCTGTGGAATGAAATGTCTTTATTGATTTTTTTTGCTGCAGATGTGGAAGCAAGAGAACCAAGAGAAAACACAGATGAGGTTTTAAATGAGATGAGTCCACTTTACAGAGAGTTACTACAACATCAAGTGAGTGCAAAATCATTCACCTTTGCTGAAGACCAGTCTCTATTGATCGAAGTAAACTGCTGCTCTTAAAATATTTATAGGGCTTGTGCTTCTGTTGTGATGATCAATTTGTGTTTGACACTGCTAGTCTGCATGAAATAATGAGAAACCTTAGGTCTGAAACTAATCAAAAATCCTCAAACATTGATAACCACATCATGTCTATGATCTTGATTTTTAGGGTACAACATAAGCTAAATAAGTGATGTAACCTGCCTAAAACACTATTTGCTATTTTTGATTCATGTTCTACAAGTAACTACATTTTAAAACTTCAGAAAAGTGGAAGTCAAAGGATTTCAGAGCCACCTGGCCATTCAACTCCACCCAGGAGTTGTTAATTTACAGGTTCTACCTTTATATTGGCCTTTTCTGTTTATATTTAGACACTTACAAATGAAGACCTTTTCTCTGTCATTGTGCAACAATTCAAAATCTGAAAAAAAAATTTTGTACTTTCTGGCAATGCAGAGTGGAATAAAAACTGTTGTCATGTAATTCAAGGCTTTAGTTAAATCTTAGAATTAAATGATGATTGCTACTGTTGAATCAGAACAGAAGATTGATGATCTCCTATCCAACAAACAGTCTTCAAAATTTATCAAAATAGGTTGTGGGCTCAAAATTTTTTCCTGTTATCATACTATGCATTTTGTTTTGAATAAGTTATGAGAATTGGGTGTAAGATTCAGTTAACAACTTCAACCTGATAAGTTTGAGTATTCTCTGTACCAGTTTGCGAGATGATGTATGGTTATTATAGGGAGTTCAAGTTAAATATCAATCACTTCCAGGGTTAGCCTCATTTGTTTGGTTGGGAATGGTTTTGCTTCAATATGCAAGTTGCTCTAAATATACCAACATTACAATCTAAATCTAACCCTCTTGTGTTTCAATAATCTAAAAAAAACTTTTGTACATGTACTACTTGTGGCAATGGTGAGATTTTTTTATCTTAAACATCTTGTTGATGTGGCTGATTTTTTCAATGTCAATAGCAAAACTATTGATTGAAAATAGTCTTCAAAAGTCTTAGATTTAACCTTTTAACTCCTAGAAGTGATTAACATGCATCTTCTCTGTTATGAATTCATTTATCTTTCAACAAATGGGTAATAAGAATAATCAAATCTATCAGGTGTTAGGTGTTATCTTGATCTTACACCAAAAAATTCAGTTTGGTAGCAGTTGGAGGGGAGAATAAACAATCAGATACTGAGAGTTGAAGGGTTAGTGTTTAGTGGTGTTTTAGTAACAGTTGCTGTACTGAATTGATGTAAATTTTTTGAATTTGTTGTCTTTGTTGTGAGGAAGCATTTTATTTTGACTTCTAATCATTAAATATTCATTAACCATGCTAATTAAGCACCCTGCTCACAGTGAACACAAGAATTACCCTATGGTGTGTTTGTAAACTCTTCCTGCATTCTCAATGATCTGTAATAGCTGTTTTCTTCAGTCTGTAAATTATAACTTTCATGTAGGATGTTATTAGTTGCTCAAAATCAGATGATGACAAAACAAAACAAAAAATAAATTGCTTTCAGTTATGATGTATTTTAGGTAAGTACAACTATGTTGGGTATCTTCTTTAAAATGTAGATCTCCTAAATTATTTTGAAATTATTGTTGTTTTAGTCCAAGTTTTGAAAAAGGTGAGAACTCCAACATACATACATATGTTTCCTATCCCTAAAATTTTAACAACCCTTGTAAAACATCCTCAGACAAGAACTTGTGTTATTTAAAATATTGTGGCCAGTCTCTGATGATTTGTTCTTGTACTGTAACTTATTTTTTCAACCATTTAACATAAAAAAACATTAATTGAAGGTAAGTTTACGTAGAATTAAAAAAGAAAAAATTTAGCATGCATGTTGATGATGTATTTTTCAATTTTAATTTCCAACTGAAGTAGGAATCATAATTATTGCCATTGTAATTAGCTTGTACTACTTGAGATGTGATGTTTACATTGCCTCTGACTGAGTAACTGTGTATCTGCCAATGAGAGGAAAAATGTGTCCTCTCATTAGCAGATACAGATATCAGTGACTTTCTGTGAACATGGTCATGTTGAATTTCTGAACATATTTCTTGAGATAAAATTATTGTGGTGAAGAAGAATTGCCAGAAACCCATGCACTAGTAAACTTGTCGTTTATGTGAAGTTCAGCAATATAAGTTTTAGGTCTTTTAAGAATACACAGTCTACTAACAAAACAGACTTTGGGTAAATTAATGATCTTTATTGAAGAATTTAATGGCTTAGTTATTCAAGTTTATTGCATGCGATGAAATATTGAGGTCTTAAATGTTGACCACACTGTTTTTGAATTTAGTACAATGAGGTAATTGCCTTATAATTATTCTCTGAATAAGTCTCTTTAAATTCCTGTTAATCAAACAATATCACCTTGTTGTTTCTATGCAGCTTAGCCATGGTGAGCCCTCATGGGTCCCTGGAAGTGGTGTTCAGTCACCTGTAATGTCAGAAGTGGACTTCAGTGATCTTGCTGGTCTGAGACATGGCAATGAGCCCTTTTCTCTGACACCTCAGCCAGATTCCACGGAGGAGTTGCGGCCACAGAGTCCAATCCTAGCACGTCCTGTCCCTTTACAGCCAGGACATGAGGTGGAAGGCCATCCAGGAGATGCATCTGATGGAAGTGATGGTGTTCTGTCACATGCTGATGGTGAAGAGGTAGAGGATCAGGATCAGGATCAAAGTGGTAAATTCTTTTGTACTCGCTTACTTTGACATGTATTGGCATCCTCTCTAACTTTCTAGCATGAGCTTTACCGTATTGTACCCAGAATTTTTCCAGCTACTTTATACTTTACCCTATCCAACAGAAGTAGTTACTTGAAGGTAGAGAGGGTAAAACTCCAATTTACTAGAGGTGTCGAAGAACATCTTGGCAGGAATTTTTATCCTGAGCCTTTTAAAAAGTGCTTACTAGAAATTACACATTTCATGGAAGCCATTTGCAACCCAGATTTTACAGACATGTCAAGATAGAATCATTAAGCGTACTATCTAGATAAATTTGAACTACTACTTGCCGTAATTGACGTGTTTAAAGACATTTGTCATTAGGGAGTTGAATTGATAGCCCTTGTTTCCTATTCGTCACACTACAAGATTGACTCTCTTTTATATTTTGGTGATAACTGACAGACAATGAAGCAGAGGAAGTACCGGAAAGTTCTCCAATCCCAAGCAGCCATAGTGAGCATGAAAGTCGAGTATCATCACGAAACAGCCCAGTTAGTAGGTTAGTAACTTTGTCATTGATTTATTTTGATTCACTATTCTATTATACTGCGTTTATTTTTGTTGATAAGTTAAAGGACATTTTAACTTCATGTCTATTTAACTTCCGAAAGCATTTTTGTCATTTGTGTTCACAGTATACCAAGTGAAACAAGTGCAAGAGATGATGCTGTAATAAGTCCCTTGCCAGATGAGACTCTCAGGCATGGAAGCCCACCCCCAATAAGTGGAAATCGATTTGCTGAAGAACACACAAATGATGTTTCACCACACACATCTCCACGGATCACACCAGGCGGAGATCACAATCATACAGAAGAAACGGCTCGTGGATCCTCTGCAGGTCAGACCCCTACTGAAGGTTCTGCTGTGGAACATGCTCATTTCTCTCCCAGGGCTAGTCCCGTGGGCTCTGTTCTAGAGACTGTCGCAGTTCCTGTCACTGATACAAATACATCAAACCGTGCAGAAATGTATAGTGGTCGTGAAACCAACACTCCCCCTCCGAGACAAAGTCCTGCCGGATCAGTACATAGCAGTTCCTTGTTTTCATCTGGTTTACCAACTCCAATTATGTCTCCAAGAGATCGCTGCCAGTCTGCCACCGGTATGCCATCCGCCTCAAGAGGGAACCCTCTCGGATCTATACACGTTCAAACGCAGCTTCCATTAAGACCCCAGAGCCTAGGTGGCTCTGTAAATCTCACTGACATGGTCCCCATCTCATCAGACTTGTTAGTAGCTCTAAACCCTTCATCACAGCAAGAAAGTCCGCGGATACCCATTTCTGGTGCAGAGGGGTCTCAATCCCCTCCAGCCATGAGGCGAAGTCCTGCAGGCTCCATTCATGAATCCAATGTCCAACTGCCAAGGGGATCTGGAGGGGTTGATGATTCCAGCAGACACTCGAGCCGAAGGAATACTCCTGTTCTTTCCGTTCATAGTGGATCTGGAAGAGAAGCTAGCCCTTTGGTAGCTCCACCAAGGACTTTACCTTTGAGTGACGGTGGAAGTGGTAATAGCACACCCCTAGCTCACAGTCCAAGGCAAAGGACATCAGAAGGAGGGAGTCCGACTCAGTTTCTCATTGAGGCGATTTATACACCGGCTGCTGAGTCAGGTACATCGCCATTGCCAACTGGTTCAGCAGTGGCAGCTCCCCTTGTTACGCCATTAGCAAGTTCAATGGGAGACCAAAGAAAAACCAGCACGCCTGTTGTGGAGGATCCAAGACGTAGAACATCAGGAGATGAAAGCACATCGGAACGTATTCCAAAAAGCGATCGCAATCCACCTTTAGTCCCTTATAATGGTGCTGCCTCGATACCGCCTCATTTATTGCCTTCATCAAGTTCTAGGACAAGCCATCGAGAAAGCGAGAATAGTACTCCTGTCCTGGACCGTTCAATTCATAGAACACCAACACCAGGAAGCCAATCGGAATTTTTAGCAGAAACAGCTCGCAGACAAGGTACGCCATCGGTTGTTTCTCGCCATGGATCGATACCTAGCACTCCTCCAGTACTGCCACAAACAAGCCCAAGAGCAAACAACAGAGGCAGCGAGAATAGCACTCCAACAGTTCGCAGCTCAGGGCATAGAAGGTCAGGAGCAAGGAGTCCATCAGAACTTCTCGCAGAGATAGCCTACAGGCGAGGCACACCACCAGTTTCCATGCATGCCTCCCACGGCAGGAGCTCTAGCAGGCAAAGCTCGGCTTCTTCTGTCCACAGTCGACCCAAGCATTCACCTCCTCGTGTCGTTTCTCCCCCATTTCCTCGCGAATCAGCCATTCCAAGCCGTGTAAGTGCGTTCGCCACTGTGGATGGACAGCGCGGACCATCTTTAGCGGGACCACCATCAGAGTTAGAGGCTCTTAGAGCAGAAAGGGACTCGCTCACCAGGGATTTAAGACACAGGACCGCGGACCTCAGACAGGCTCGGTCACAAAATCAGGATCTGGAACAACAGATTTTGAGCATTGAGGTAGGTTTATTTCGGCAGTGCCTTATCTAATTGGGTGCAAAGGAATTTTGGATTGCAGAAAAGAAGTCCCCTACGTGATCTACATTCTGATTTCTGTAGATGGGATACTCATTTGTTGATACTACAGTTCATTTTTTTGTGGAATTTTTCAGTCATAATGTTTAGAAACTTAGTGAACCAGACTATCTTCTTTTTCAGACTGTGGCCAATCTCACCAAACAAGATGGTGAGAAAACACGTGAGCTTGAGCAGACAGTACAGAATCTCAACCGAACCCTCCGCGAAAAAGACGAGGAAATGAGCTCACTTCAAGAGTCCACAAGGACACTGGAGCGAACGAATCAGCAGTTGAAGGAGGAACTGGAGAGTTTGAAGACTGTTAATGAGCTGCAACTTGATGACATCAAAAGAATCAATACAGATCTCGAGAACGAGGTCTGCATACTTTTTGTGTAGTGTATGTCTCTGTAAAATTGCGTGTGGAAGGCATTCCAGCTCTCGGTGCATTTCTGTGATTGTGTAGAGCCTGGATGTCACACGCGGGTAACGTTTTTCATGGGGAAACTTGTCTAATTTTGCTGTTATAAGAGCTTTAAAGAGCTGGCAAGTCCAGATCACTGAAATCAGAGCCCTTTTGGTAAGCAGCTGGTCTCAAGAGAAAAACGTACATGATTATTAATACTAGTATTGGGATTATTAAGGTTGGAGAGCATTTACACTGGTTGATCATTACAAACAAGAAAAATTTGGACTTCAATGGTACAGAACTGTCACTTTCCTTTGTTTAGTTGATATGAAACATCGTAGTGCTATTAAGGCGGGGCAAGAGAGGATAAATTGACCCACTTCATTCTCTCTTGGGCAGGGTTACTTCTTGGTAAGACACCTCAAAGTCATTCGGTTGAATCGCTCAACTCATGCCTGTTTTTATCTTTCAGTTGGCAGCTGCGCGGCGATCTTTAGAATCAAGCAAAGCCAAACGAGGGAGGGAGGAAGGAAAGGTTATAGAGTTGAAAGCACTCAATGATGCGTTTAAGCAGCACGTACAGCGACTCGAAGAAGAAAAAGCAGATCTTCTAGCAAAATTAAAGAAAGCCAAGAGAGAGATTGAAACAATGAAAGCATTGGGTAGCTCAAGACTAGGCAAAGCCAAAAGTGAAACAGACCTGTCCAGAAAATTTGACAAATACATCGCAGTCGATGAGCATCGTTACAGAGATCCACGATCCTCAAGAACGGTTAACTTTGCCACCACTAGTCGCCACTCTTCAGCGCTCGGAAGTACTCGGTTAAGTTCGTGGGATACGAATAACACACGATCGGCCGACATTGAAGTGTCGTCTCCTGTGATAATGAACGGCCACGGTTCACAAAGGCCCGACACTAATCCTTGCTCTTCTTATACGTTTTTCCGGGATACGCTCCCACGCGAGCCATACAGCACTAGGACTACTGTACCAAGGCACCGCATAGGTTCCCTGGGAGAAGAAAGTGACATGTCGGATGATCTAGACCACGGTGTGGGTTACCACACTGCAACCCAATCAAAATGGCGCCCACAAAGCTCTGGTTCTTCAGTCTCGTCTGTTATTTTATGGGACCGTGATTACAGCACAGATGAGTCAAGGTCGCCGAGAGCCAGTGCCTACAACCAAAGTTCGTCTCTCTATCGTGATGATAGAGGTGGTAGACGTAGAGCAAGGCCGCACTCGTATCACGGTGGTAAGTGAATGGGTGATTGTAATCTTTTGTCAAGGAATTTGCACACTTAGAACAAAGACAATGAATAGCACTAAAATTCACTCGTTAGAGTTGCTATCCGATAGGGACATTGGAGGTTTAATTACAGTGTTTGTGTTTTCCATCAGGAACCTTGGACAACCTGCAGAGCAACAAAGGCGAAAGTACTTCTTCAATTCTCCAACGTCATAGCGATGCGTCAAGCTCCTCTACTAATCCAAGATTACTCGCTTCAAATCCTCACCCTCCCACAACCGGCGCTTCTCGATCAAAACTCTTCGCCAAGCCGTTTGCGCCGAGTTCAAGTAAAGATGTCCAACTGGGTATGGAAGTACTGGTGACTAGGTCACGTGGACAGATTGGCCGTGGAGTAGTGAAGTATGTCGGGCTGATACCAGGCCGCAAAGATACATACATCGGAGTGGAACTGGGACCAGGTCAAGGTAAATACATATTGTCATGAGAACACATGAAAATGGGACTTGTTTACTTTTGCCACGAGCGCTTTCTTGTGCACAAATTTCAATTCGTTCATCCGAGATATCTTTCTGACCTGTTTTTCAAGATAGCTATGAACTGGCCGGAAAATGCTCCATTCAAACAGTCGACTCTAAAACCGCGAAAACCTAAAAGATCACGCCTTGTTCATCCCCGAAACCGAACTTAAATTTCTTATATGGGCAATAACGATTTTGAAACGTCTCCTCTGTAATCGGGCTGAAATTTCCCATATAAACTCAATACATTTTTTTCCGTTGATCAGACCTGAACTTGGTTGCAGCACTCTTGTTAAGAGGCCGTTAGTAAATGTGTCTTTTCTCACGAGATTACAGCTAAGATTGGCATTTTACAGACCAATGAAAATTCTAGAAATTTGCCTTACAATGCTCTAGTTTATAATGATAAGATGCTGTTTGTGTATGTGGTGTGTGTATGTTGTCAACTTTTTATCTTCGTTACCATTTTATCTAGAGGGTAAACACGATGGATCTCTTGACGGACAGAGGTTATTTACCTGGTAAGTGCGAATTGAGAGAGTGACTACTCCTGTTTAAGGTCCTCTTTATGTTACATTTTCAATTCTATTCTAATTAATTCACTGCCGAATTTTCTTTCGGGCTCGTTGAACCTCTTACACCCTAACACCAGTGTCCATATTCTTTGCACTGTACTCCATGCATATCATGAGGTGCTTACAAAGAGAATTTGATTAAAAATCAAAGGCTTCTTTGGTTGGCGATCATTTTCGTTATTCTTGTGATTCGAGGTGATATTTTAAGGAGAAGTTAGTAACCAGCTGGGGGTTAAAGGATTAAAACAACTTGTTGGGTTTTTCTTTTACGCTGGTTGAGTTTGGTAAAGCTGCTATGGAGGGAGTTACAATTTTTTTTATCTTTGTTCCTCTCTTCAGTAAACCAAACCAAGGCATCTTCGTCTCCTTCAGCAAAGTAGTCATGTGTTATGGTTAAACGTTACACGAAAAAGCTCCATTTGTTTACTGTGTGTAAGAAAAAGCTCGATTGTGACTTTTGGAAATGAGGCATCCTGCGAAGAACCTTTTTATCAGCAAGGACAATTCCTTACATGATACATTACATATCTACAACAGATTTTTTTCTTCGTGTCCCAAACACAAAACCACGCGATCGGTTGGGTTTTATAGAATTTTTAAGTGTTGTTAAATGTAAACTTTTAGTATTTATTTTCTAAACGGGTGTTTTAAAAACGTCATGTAGTATGAAGACTCCTGAACGCCGAGAGGGCCTTACCCTCTTACTGATGGTTTTTTGTCTAGCCTCCCCGCCCAGCGTTTAGTTTTAAATAAGAACACGCCAATTTCATATAGGAGAAGGCCTCGTGTCTTGGGCTGTATTAAAGAATAAGACACCGAGGGAAGTTATAGGAGGGAACATGAGTTCGTGTTAATGCATCTAACAGGTGACTAACGTAGCTCACAGACTTTCTTGCACGATTGGTAATCAGCGTAGATTGAAATGGGAGGGAAGAAGTGAACAATGAGAGGAGCAAAGAGTCGACCAAACTAGTGAAACAGTTTTATTGGAGGAATCCTGACAGATACGTTTTTAGAAAGCAGGGGAACCTGAAATGGGTGGATTTCTTCGTCAAGTTCCTTCTTTGTGTGTGTTTGCGTCATACATTAGTCAATACTGTATTTACCTTGGAAACCGATGGAAGTTTTTACTTCTGTAGCCAGAAAATCATTTTATCAACTTTCCTTTTACTTGTAGATTGACCCCATCTCAGCATTTATTAGTGACGAGTTTTACAGCGTGTTGACATTTGACCTAACTTTTTAAGATGTTGATAAGTCAATATAGTACATTCGTGGTTTAGCGGTATAATACGTATGTTGTAGGAATCACCTTCAGCTTAACGTGTTTTACTGCTTGTAGACTGTAGGAAGGCTACAGGTGTTTTCCTTTCGTTCTTATTGGTATGGTGTTTTAAACCCAGTATAATCTATACTTAAGCTAAAACGTGTTCAAGTATTTTCACTTGTTTTCGAGTTTTAGAGGGAGCTATCCTTAAAAATCGATAAACCGCTCGCAGCATTTCACTATTTTTGTGTGTTCGCCTTTTTTTTAATTTTTTAAAATTTTTTTTTATCTGTTTGTTCCATGAAAAGATACACGAGCGCAATGAGGAGAACTGTAAGGGGGTTGAAGGTGGGAATAATAACGAGACTTATTGCTCGCCCTCCCCACCCGGGCCCCCAAACTTTTCTCTTACTGGTTGGTGGCTGGTTCTCGGTGTGTTATGTTGTCAAGGTTTTCCATAGTGGTTTTATATCCAAAGCGGACAGGTATTCGTTTTCATGCAAATAATACCTGCTATCTTAACTTGTATAATAGAAAGGTTAAAATTAAGTTCATGATTATAGGTTTGATTGTATTTATTTACCCCAATAATAATAATTCAGTCTAAACTCCCAATTGTAATGATTCATATTAAACCGTGACATTCTGATTCTGCGCCCATACTAAAGGCAGTTGATTGCAAAGAAATGGCAAGTTTTTCCCAGCCTCCAATACCACCCGCTTACGATTCTCTCGTCAGGACCCAGCGTGTAAGAAATTCTGGTTAGTGTGTTTGTTCCATACGTCACTGTTCAGCTCAGGTTATTAAAGGTTAGGTTAGCCTTTGTATCATTTTATAGGAGAACTGCAACCAACAAGAAGACACAAATTGTTCAAATGGGGTGAGTAAGAGTTTACCTTACCGAAATAATTGTGTCACTCGCTAATTTTCATGATGCTCATATGAAGTCCTTTTTTCCCGATCTGTCAAGAAATTTAACAACGATAGTAGGTCAATAGGAAGGAAAAAAATTCGTTCAAAAGGTCGATGACGGCAGGCGCTCTTCGATTGTCAGCGGTTGCGATAATTAAGCAGCTGTATATTATGTAATGGTATGATTATATAACAACCTTCGTAACAACAAAGATGGCTTCCCAAATTCCCGGTAAATTCCACTGCATTTTGTCGCGCATTTATAGAAATAAAACATATGCGATGTTACAAGGCTACTTCTTATTTACCAAAAAATACCGTATGCTATGTACCTGGGAACGGAGCATCAAGGTAAAGGACTGTTATCTTCTTTTGGGAGTAGATTGGAGCGCTACTATAATAGATGTGCGAGAAGCTTATCTGAAGCTCGCCAAATTATATCACCCGGATTGTGGAAGAAACACGGCTGATGCAGCAAAATTTTCAAAAATAGAACATGCTTATAGAGTGGTCATGGATCATGTAACAAGTGCGTCCCAGAAAAGCTCAGAAGTAAGCGATCAAGAGTTCGAGAAGGATATATTTGATATTCATCACACGGCACCACAACATAGGTACTGTCTTCCACCAACTGTTATCAAATTTACAAACAACGAGTGGGTAGATGGAGATCTTTTAGCAGCAGGAGGGGGAAGGTCGCTTATTGTCAGCTCAGCTAAGTTCATGTCTCTGAGACCTTCAAATCATCACCCAACCCTGTTTAAGACAAAATGTTTTTTTTCCACTTCTTTGTCGATATAATCAATATAATTACCACTTTTTTCGTTTAAGACTAGGAAGGGTTGTAGGTTTTGAACTCAGTAGATGTAAGTCGTCCTTTCACGAGCGTGGGTCAAAGAAAACGAATCTGAGCCTCTTTAAAGCATCGCACCTCATACCAGTGGTTCGATTCCCTATGTTGACCGTATGATTTTTGTTTTTCCCACGCTCATGAAAAGACAAGTAGCCTTTTCTTTTTTCCGCTTTGTTTTGTATACGTTTTGAAGTAAAGCTTCATAGGGGGAAATGAAGTCTTTTCAGGGCCAGGTGTCGCTAGATTTGATCTACATTGCACTTATGAATTTTTGTCTTTTATATGAAAGTTTCCGGGGGCAAAAGTCAAAATAATCTGACAAATCTTCAGTCAAGGACCGATTTAATTCAAGAAGTTCCTAACATCTTCTATCTAGCCAAATGGATTGAGAGGTCCACTATGGTTGTTAGCTGGATGTTTTTCTCATTAGTCTTCAGTTCAACTTCAGTGACCTACTTGCAATTAGATGAGTGGTTTGTTTGTAGACAGGACAGTAACATGAGAGTGTCCCCCTCACACCATAATCCTCCAGGTCTCCACTCTTTGCATTGATATTACATTCATCTTGGAGGAAGTTGATCACAATTTTTTAAAAATAAATCAAATTCCTCCACTGGAAAGTAGAACCCAATTTGCCTTGCTTCCAACCAATGGCTTTCATAGCTAAGTTATTAGTTGCACCTAACTAATATCTGGGAGGCACAGGTTTAAATCCTGTCAAAGTCTAAAATTTTTCAGGCTTCTTTCCTGCAATTGCTTAAATTGCAGCTCACCTGCAAGAATCATTTATTTGCTTGATTTTTGACCGCTGGTCAAATGAAATTTATTTCATCAAAAATTATGATCACATTCATCGTCACCCTAAATAAGGCTTTGATGAAATTTTTCTGGTAGTCTCTCACTTGAGTTATTTCACCTTTTCAATTTGATTGTAAAATTGATTTTCAGGCAATACTTAGAATATGAGGGAATTGGATTTGGCTCACCCTCCAAGAGACAGAAGCAGTATCAACAGCACCGTGTGCAGAGAGCTTCAGACAAAGTGATTGATCATAAATATGGGCACTTGGGAGAGCAAGAAACATCCATTGCAGAACCTGAAAAGAGGGCTATAAGAAGATCAAAGCACTCCAAGGTCATCGACAGACTAGTGGAGGACCTCATTCAGGAGGCCATGTCCAAAGGAGAATTTAAAAACCTAGCAGGAAGTGGAAAACCACTTAAGCTTGAGCAGGATGTCTATATTGGTAGGTAACATACCCTTGATTAGATTGGTAACGAGTTGCTTCTATGGATGTTGTGCCAATGTAGTAGATGATTAGACAGCAAAGAAATCTTCTGGTATCAACCCTTGATGAAGGTTGTGTTTATTTGGGGTTGGAATCATGATTCATTCTCAGTCATCTCCACAGCATGACAGCCATTGTTGCTGGTATAAGATTTGAGATATAATGGTCAGGGAGAAAGATTGAGATGGGGACTTCTCCAAACTTCCTTTCCCATCTTTTCTTTCTTTCCCACTTAACCCTTGCCATGTGTTATCCATGTGTTATTAATACAACCTGGCTGGAGTTATTTTAGTTCTAAATAAATTATTTTGCGGGCCTCAAATATTTTATAATATGTAATTGTAATTTTTAGGAAAAGGGGTCATGTCATCGTTTTCTTAATTAATATGTCAGTCAATTATTTATTATCTTCTTGAGTGCCCTTCATTCAATTTAATTACATACACAATTTTTTTTTTTTCATTTACATGATGCTTTCAGATTCAACAACTCGAAGGCTCAATAAAGTATTGATCGATTCAGGATTTGCACCCGAATGGATTGCGCTTGAGAAAGAGATCAGACTTGATATTGAGAGACACAGAGAGAACCTTTTGCAGAAACGAAAGAAACTGGGACCTAGTCCTTTGACTTTACTTTCAACCGATAAGTGGGAGCGTCATCTTAAGGAATTTCACGACAAGTTGCGGGACACTAATAAAAAAATCGATAAATTCAACATGATCGTACCCATTCTAAATAAACAAAAAGTTCACGCAAACTTTCATAAGGAAGTCGATAGAGTCGTCAAGAATTATGGATATGGAATAATGGAATCTAACGTCGGAGATCCTCGCAAAGACGCCGGTGACGAAGAATCTGAAAGTTTTACCTGGAATTTCCTCCAGAAACTTCTGGGAAACTACAAGATCGGGTTTCTGGAAAGATTCACCGAAAGCGAAAAGACGATAAAATAGTTTTAGTCAGAAACCATTTATTTAAATACAATTTTTTGATATTCGACTGTCCGAGGTAGGATGACCCTGCGAGATAGCTGGCATAGAAAGGGAAGGAGAGATGAAAAGTATATTGAGGGCGAAGAGCATGAGAATCATGTTCGTCGCTCTCAGACCCTATCGATTGTGAGTAGCACTTTGTGCCCCCCGCGCGCTCAATATATTTTTTACCGTCTCCTCTCCCTTTACATGCCGACCAAGCGAGCTTTCATTGGGTAGAAACTTTGTTTTATTCCTGTCATCGCTTAGCCTTGTGCGGGAGAACCACGGGCCCATTCCTCTTCAAAAGTTACAGCCACTTTCGTGCCCAGGGTGCCGATGCCCTTCTAAAATGGGAAAAGTAGCCTGGGGATGAGGATGCCTCTAAATCAAAATGAGAGATAATCGAACCGTTTGTCACGTTCGCTAGCTTATCTCTTCTTTGTTCTTTCGTCATACCACTATCATGCCGGTCGGTATTATTTTTTCAATTAACTACTCGATCACAAGAGCAAACTTCATAACGAAATTTGGAATTGGAATAAATATCAAACAATCGCGAATTACTTTTTTTTTAACATGGTTCATTTCTAAAAACAAAAACAAAAAAAGAGAAAGAATATTAAGGCTTGAAAAAGTGCGGTAAACATTTTCCGCGGATCATTTTCGATCATCTGCAGGAAACGTCGAAGACAACACCTGGATTATTTCAATGACTATTCAAAGCTTTCCCACAGTAATCTTACCTTCGGCCAACAAATGCGTTATCGTTAGAATTATCTCCATGGCCTCTAGTGCATGGATTAGCAGATATGAAACGTGGAAAAATAATTAAAAGTTATAACCCAAGTAAGAGCAGTCAATGAAACCGCCAACAAACATTAAAATTTTTTGATATTCATAAAAAGTACTTTACACGATTTTCAAAAAAAGTTCAAATTTTCTCAGGTGTTCTTTTTTCGATGATATCAACTACTGATATCGTCCTTGAAAACGCCACTTATCGCGAGTCGCATTACAAAGAACAGCTTTGAATAATTGCCTGTGTCGCCATCAAAAACCGGAATCAGGAGAAGCCAATCGAAAGCAGAATTTCCCGGGGCATGCTATAAATCAGTTATTCTTTTATATTATTGTTGACACACTTTTCTTTGTAGCGCTAAAATAAGATTACTTACGAGTTGTAGATGAGTTGTCCCATTGGTTCGTAGATAAACGAAAGCCCAGGGCTTCGAGTTATTAAATATGCCACAATTCAGTGATAGATAAGAAGCATTTCATCGTCTCCGCGGCTTTTTGATAGAAATGGCCACTGAAACGTACGCCACATTTAGGTAAATCTTGATGTATTCTTTAGATCGCTCGCATATTTCAGTAGCGATTCCATTCAGTTCTGGTGACAAAAGACTTCTGGGCAAATGTCAGGTATCTAGATCGTTTATGTTCTATAATATTGAATTTTTGAAGCTTCCAGCGTTCCTTTTAGAACAGCCTAGCTCTGATTGATAAATCGAATCATTACATAAACCGAGATGAAGTTTTCTCTAAATTAAATCTTTATCGAGGACAATATTTGTTCGCGGTTTAACAACAGAGGCATTGAAGAGCAGTAAACAAATTTCTGCTAAGAAACTAGAAGTTCAGACTTTCTCTTAAGCCTAAGAAACTTCTTTTACTGAAATTTTGAAAGAGGTTTTCATTTCAGCCGGGTTGTTTTGCCTTTGCGCAAGAAACTAAAATTTAAGGCTGACACACATTACAGCTTCCCAGCCAACAAAGGCATGCCTTTGTTTGACAGCTGGTGCGTGCCCAAGATTCATCTGTCCATACTAAAATCAGAAAATACTCTTCGTTCACAGAAGGCGAAGATACCAAAGGCCAAGATCAGCTAATTACTGGCTCGGTAAAATGGTATAATCTTGCCAAAGGGTTCGGTTTTATTACAAGAGACGATGCGAAAGGAGATGTCTTTGTTCACCAAGTAAGACGCGTACGCAAATCTATTTCAAGAAGTTTGATATGATCGCCGTGTTTTTATGCTGTTGAGAGGATTGTCTGATTTTCTATGTTGCATCAACGACGATATTGGGTATTTTTGCGGTGTACAAGTATTACTCAAAATTTTTGTTTTTGTGTTCTGAAAAGCACTTCCAGTAATCAATTATTCATTGCTTAACGATAATTATTTCTCCGGCTCAAATTTCATCTGACCTGAACAAGGAAAAAAGTGACAGTTATCTATATTTGGTGATTTATTTTGTCGCTGGAATTTGTCACAAAATCAGAAAATATTTTATGCTTAACATATCTTTGTCCAACTCTATTTGGAAACGCGACATTAATTAGAGAACTCGTATTTTCATATTTTCATGTAAAAGCCCTCTAGTTTATTAACGGCCGTTCGTCTGAGGATTCCTGTTTGCTGTTACCAAATATTTCATCTTCACTGAAAATTTTTTGCTTGCATCGACGCTCCATAATTTTTTATATTGATTCATTTTACAAGTTTATCATCAATGATGAAATACTCGCGTTCAATTTTAATTTGGTTATACTTAGTTCTTTCTTTTGTTTTGTCTACTCTTCCCACAATGGCCCCCGGTCGCGCAGTTAATTTAATTTTCAGGTCTATTCATCTCCTAAAGCCGAAGGAACTTGATCTCCGCAAAAGAATTTTTTTTTTCTCAGAAATAGCGTATGAAATTTAAAGCCGGACATTTTCTGTACAGAATGTTTACCCCAAAAAGTATCTTGGGTTATTCTGGCGTGTATTTTTTGAAATACCTTCAAAAATCTCGTCTAATTTCTAACTCTGCAGCTGAAATTTATTAAACCTTAGACAGCTGTAAATATTTCTTACTGTTTGAATATTATTTAACTTTGCGCGTGCATACAGTATGAAGAAAAACAAACAACAGCTTTGTTCTCACTGCATAAATTGCCGATCACTAAAGCTAAGGTTGAAAGAAGCGCGCCATCGATCAAATTTCGCAGAAGAGAGATTGAACCTACTGGGGTTATGAGAATAGGTTTCCCGCAAAAAATAAATGTTTGTTTTTTGGTCCGTTTGTATTTTTGTATTTGTGACCCGAGATGCCGCCAAGATTTCTTTTTTCAGTTATATGATGACTCATTGTTTTTGTTATAAAAAAAATATTTTTGTTTTTCTTTCTGAGGTCGCAAAACTTGAAAGGTTTTTTTGTTTTTATTTGATTTCTTCTCAAGCCTAGCGCCATCCAGTGAAACTAGGCGAAATAAAAGAGTCTGGAAGACAACAACTCCGTCCACCTTTGGTCCAGAATTGACCGCAAATACTGCTTGGTTCCTACTAAATTTTCATTCACTTACACTTACTTAAGCATGACGTATTAAGCGTATTTTACCGGCAATGAGGCAATTTGTGATGTCAGTTTCAAAGGAATGATAATTCTTGTATATATTAACGGTTGATCTCGGACATACTGCGCTAGATGAATTTTAAGATGACGCTTTCACCCTGAAAACGACTCAAAAGTTTCTTGTTCGCACCAGGAAACTGATTAATGTTTTCCGTGCTCACTAAAACGATTACCGTTTGCAAAAAGGATTGAATGCATCCTTGGGAAAACGTAAAGTAATGGTAAGCGATTTCAAAAAAGGTCGGTTTTCAAACTGTTTTTCTCACTTGAACGCAAAGCTGCTGTTTTCAAATACATCCGTAATGAAAGGTGTTTTCGAAGAGTTTCGAATTTGTTGGACAATGATTGACCGTTATCAGCGGAGACGGTGGGCTAGACAGTGGAAAATACAATTGCGTTCTCAAAACATTTATTTATCTGGCGTGGTTTAGACTAGGCTTTAGAGTAAAAATACTCATTTCAGCCAATGAGAAACGAATTAAAAACTATTTTTATTTGTTCGTGGGCAGGCCTGCTTCGTGGGATTAGTTGAGTGCGCTTCTGATACATGTATCTAATGATGTAGCTTTTCATCGATGGTACTACGGCTGTCTACTTTATGGCTAGGGATTTTGTTTTCAACTGTTCATTACTTAACTCTTTGATCTCAATTCATTTTTAGAGCGCCATAAAATCAAAAGGATACCGCAGCCTCGAGGAAGGAGAGAAAGTTCAATTCAAAACAGTCAGTTCAGATAAAGGAACGATTGCTGTTTTTGTGACTTCCCCGGATGGCGGAAACGTTAGAAGCTTGTCACGAAAATGCCGCGTTAAGAAAGGCGCGCGAAAGTACACGAGTCTCTGTTACAACTGCAACATGAATGGACACAGAATGAAAAACTGTCCGTATGCGAGGCGAGTCGAACGAACATGTCACAAATGTGGGTCGCAAAGTCATCTGATAAGAACGTGTCCAAAGCTCCTGGAGCAGCTAACTGAATTACGCTCTGATCAAAGAAGAGAAAGACATAGAATCTTTGATGAAAGGAACTTTTCACCTACTGACTCGGCAAGGCAGCCGCAAGACCACTCATAAGTTTCTTGCAAAATTCTCACCCTTTTCCTCGAGGAAAACGAACCTCACAGTAAACAAGGAGTTGATAGCAACGGGATGTGCATATTTCTTGTGAAATCCAGAGTTTCTGGACAAGACACATGACCGACGTCATAAGAGGGTGCAGTTGAGGGAATCTTATCAGGATCTTTAGAAGTCCTATACATGTGCAAGTCAAATCAAAGAGTAGCAATACTTCTGCATAGTCACTTCATGCAAGAGAAATCGGAATACGCCCTGTTTGAGCGCCACCGGATGAGAGCCACTAGGATCCTGATCCGGTTCTACTACAAGTTGCTCTAAGCGCAGATAAGAGGTCAATCTCGACGACCGTGAAAAAAAATGTGGTTTTTTCAACAGAGTCGATAATATGAATAAACCACCGTAAAGAACTTCTAAGCTGATATTTCGAGCGTTAACCGTTGGTCAGGGCGAATGTAAAGAATTTTGGACATTTTGGCCGTTTCGATAAGGTATATAATGAGGTGGAACACCACAGCGTACTCTGGTGTGACACTAAAGCATTCTTAGGCCCCTAAATATCGGGTCCCTAAATATCAACACTCAAATGTAACGGGCTTAAAAGGCCTTGCCGCAGGCTCCAGAAGTCAGTGTTTTAGCCAAAATGGGTTTTGTGCGGAAAATCAAATGAATAGAGTCTCGAGAAAAAGGGAAATTATGTCCACTTCATCCGAACAAAAATACACCACATACTTTCATTAATTTTGCCGTTTTATTGCCTTTTCCCCGTGTATATGTAGTCTACAAAACTATTTTAATCGGCAAAAACGGATGCTGCTAGTTGGTGACTGTTGGTATGGATAATGCACGATCCCTCTAAAAAAGTAAAGCAGAATAATGATTTTGTGAGAGAGAAAGTTTTTAGAGTGTCATTTTTCTCTTTTAGTGCGTTGAAATAAGATGTCATTTAAAAAAATTGAATGACTCTTAAAAATATACTAATCCAATTATATTTCAGGAGTGGCAAAGGATAAGGAAGGATCTCGACTTTAATCTTTTAGTCTTTGAAATGATGAACAACTTTTTCTGAAAATAACCGATAAATGTTGGTATCTGAGCAACTTCCCGCCCATTATTCCCTTAGTCCAACATTGATCCTAACTCTGTAACTTGTTACTAGTTGCCTGTCGTCGGGTTAGGGGAGAGGTAGGTGCGTAGTAGCTCAGCTGCTGACGTAATCATTACATTATCCCTTTGCACTTAGCGCGAAATTGTTTTTTAGCCTTTGAAGTGTCACTTACATTTCGACTGACAGGAAGAATCGATGATATCTTGCAGTTGGTAGAACAGTTTGTCAAAATCGTGAACTTTGATGACGTTCTCGTCTTTGCCCATAGCGATCGTTTTCAGCTCCTCGACCTTAATATTTTCACCAACACCAACAGCGATAATTTTGACTCCTTTTTCCTGCGAATTAAGAAGAAATCCATATAATAGGGTAGGTCAGTAAATCCTCATGGCCGTGAGGACCCTGTTGGGGTGTTACATCGGCCAGTTTTGTCTTGCAACTTGTTTGCGCCGTTCTGATCAAACCGCACAGCGCACTTTCTAATGAAATCTATTTCCCGGCATCAGACACTAACCCGCGTGGAAAGTGGGAAGAACACGAGAAGAGTTTGTGCATTCCTCGAGTCGAAAGAAGAGTGACTTACAACCTTGTCGAGTGTTTTCCCGCATTCAAAGGGGTTTAGCAACTCGCGTGGCCAATTGCTCTTATCGTTGAATTAACAATTAGACTATGAGCCTCGTATCCCCATCGCTTTATAGCCGATGATTTGGGCGCAGCCCAAATCAACTATAGACACGCATAGAAGTTCAGATTGAATAATCTAATTGTTTCAACTACTTATATATTATTTTGTTTACAACTGCATGCTGTTAGGCCACTCGCTTTACCTAGTGTCCACTGAGTAGATAGCGAATATTGCAGCCAATCAAATAACAGCATTTGCAATAGAACGCTCAGAGTAGATTTATACCAACAGAAAACAGATTGGATGATGACTTCTCACGCAGATTACTCAAAATGACCCAAATCAAGTGAAATTATTCCGAGCCCAACAGCCGAGGAGTTGACAACTCAAATCTTGCTTGGTCATAAATCACACATAGACCTATCAAGAAATATTTAACAAACCAACCTTGAGTGGTGCCAGTACGACATCGTATGGTACACTGTCCTTATTGGTGCGTCCATCTGTTACCAAAACAAGCACATCTGGTGCTTGAGATCGATCTCCACTCTCACTGATAAAGAGCTCATCGTTGGCCTTGATCAGGGCTCTATCGGTGAAGGTTCTTCCTTTGAGCTTGTTCGTTTGGTCTAAAATACTTTTAACGATCACAGGGTCCTGCTTGTCCTCCTCATTAAACTTTATTAGGATCGTAGCGTTGATGTTGTACACCATAAGTCCAAGATGCGTTCCACCGGGATAGATGTTCATGCAATTCACAAGTGCCAGTGCGAAATCCTTGGATTTCTCAAACTCTATCTTTCCCACGCTTTTAGTTGCGTCCAGGATCACTGCGAGATCTAGAGTGCGAGTACATGGGGTGGGACCTGGAAATAAGTCGTAGATATTGCATCAAATAACAGGTTAACCCTTTCGTTCAAGATCTATGGAAAATGGTATTTCTGACGAATGAGTCTGCGAATAAGGCAGAAATAAATATTTTGTCGGCACGAGATACGACAAGGCCTGGGCCTTAGGCCCGAGCATCATGGGTAATGATGCAGTGGTATATAAGGGAAAGTATAGCACGTGGTGTCCATCTAGGCCTCAGAACCAACCGTTCACCTCTGGCTGATGACAAATTTATTTTAGTTTGAAAACATATTTTCTTTAGCTGTGAAGCCTCGTAGGATGGGCTGCCAACTGCTCTGACTTTGGGCCATGGTTCCTACCCAGATTTCCTGTCATGTTTTTTCCTCAAGGGGGTTTTTTCTGGCAGGGTTTTTCTGGCCTCTGTATAACCGTAGTTATGCCCTTGTAAGCGGTTGCCCATCTCTGTTAATCCAGACTTGGTGAAGTTTGCATGTTAGTAATGTATACCTTTTTTTTTAATGTGTAAGGAATTGACTGTATATCAGGATTGTATATGGTATATCAGTTGCGAATATATGAATGTATGCATTCCCCGGACTATATATGCCTCGGGTTGGTTCTCGGCAGGCTCCCCTAAATAAACTTATTTGGTGTACACTACTGTGTTATTTGTTGTGTAGTGGAGACAAAATCATTTTTTTAGTGAGCGGCATCTGCGTTGTACCCCTATTCTAGTGAGAAGGGTTTAGAGTCGCTTCTTAGTCCAGCACAATCCTTACCCATGCTATTCAAATATTCCACTGTAATCAGTATATTATGAACAAAATATTCTGCGCTAGCTCTGTGATGAGTCATTACCCATGATTTATCAGAGTAGAGGCACGGTTGAGGTGCCATAATGACTGTTTTCTCTGCTTTGCCAGACAAGGCAGTCGGTTTTGAAAATGTTTGCGAGATTATTTGGCGGGTTAGAGAATAGAGACCAATAGCATTCTTTGCTGCTCGAATGATAACCTGAACAGAAATAAAGCTTCGAGGAGTCGCTTACTACAAGACAAGTGTGTAATTTTCCCCAATTTACCTCTCTGTTCATTGTTTAAAGCAAATATATTCCATCGACACCTACGCCAGTTCAGTTAAAAATCAGAGAAGACGCCAAAAAAGGTGACGCGAACATCTGTGACACAATTGCCTGCATCTCGTATGCCAAACTGATATTGCTACTACATTAATAAAAATTTTCACCAATAACAGAAAATGCAAGCTATGACCATTAAATACTTCCGATACAGTATCAGGGTCCTAGCCCTCATGAGATATTTTAAACTGCCCTTAAACGGGTCAAGTGGTTTGTTACTCACATGGAAACTCGTTGCATGGCTCAATTTTCTCGTTCGGCCCGACGCAGTCTTTTCCTCCATGTTGAGGTGGAGGATTGGTACAGGTTCGCACCAGTTTCTGCGTGCCACCTCCACATGTCTTGGTGCATTCTGTGTCAGGTTCCCAAGGTGTGTAGCCTCCATCAATAGCTATGTAAGAATTGAATGGTAAGACAATTAGTTGGATACTGAGCTGAATGTCTTACCAAATTTTTTCTTATGTTGAGTTTGGGCTCTCGTGGAGAAAAAGTAAGCGAGTATCGATCCAGATATGATTACTAAGGCATCAAGAACAAGAGAAAAGCAAAGAAAGTTAGCACCAAGCATTATTGTTAGTATTATTATTATTATTATTATAATGATTATTATTAACAATAACAATTATTTTTTAAACGCAGTACACTTTATCAATTGCTGACCCAAAAATAGGAAACATGAAGCACGTTGAGAGCAGATAACTTTAGAGATTGCGACTTCTATAAAGGTTTCAAGAAAAAGAGAATCCCTTTCAATATATTTTAAGACTAAGGGTATTTGGTCTCCTGGAAGTGCTTCATCATTGCTCTGCGAGTATTGCTTGGCGAGATTGACACACTGTGTGTGTTATATCTGGATCCTTTGGGGGATTTACAATAAAGTGAGGAATTGAAACAAGATATATCTTCTTTATTTTTGTGGAGAAACAGAGATCGAACTCGAGGAGAGAAACGACAATTAATCCGAAGTTTTACGCGTCTTGTTCAGCTCAAACAGCGACGGAGAAGGCGTTTTTTAGATTCCACTTAGTAATGATTTTTGTCAAAACTTACGACATTCTGCCAGCTTGCAATCTTGTACCTCCTCCGCTGACCCTTCGCAGCCTTTGCCATCATTTTCTGGTGGCGGATTGGTGCAAGTCCGCTCCCTAACCTGTTTACCAGTTCCACAAGTCTTGTCACACTGAGTCCAGTCTCCCCAATCACTCCATTGTCCATCAGTGGGTGCGCTTGGTTCTAAAATTTCATGAAAAAAATGAAAGAAGTATAATGAAGTTAAATAAGCCGAGATAGAAACGGCTCAGACCTAGAAAGAGGTCATTCATTCGGAAAAATGTAATTTGCTAAAAGAAAAAAATTCAAAAAATTGAAAAATGATGCGGAATGATGTGCAACATTTTAGCGTAAATCAAAAGGTTTTTACGTAAGTGTTCGGGAAGAAGAGTAAAACATGTATCAAAGGAGATACCTTCCTCCAGAACGTAGACGTAATTTGTTTTCTGTTTCCCAACACACTCTTCCTCAGAGTTGATATCGCAGGCTCCGAAATCACTCATAATGCATTTATCATCTTTGGCTGCAGCAAACATCGCATAACGACCTTTGGCATTGTCTCCACTCCAACACTCGCCGTAAAATTGAAGAGCAAACGCATCGTAGCCATTTTCGCGCGCTTTTTCAGCGCACAGGCAAGCAAGACTGAAAATATAGAATGATAACTAAATATCAAGCAGGGTAGATACCATGAACCACATAGTCCATAGCTACCACAGTCAGGATTTAAGCTGTTGAAAGATTTAAAGGAGTAATGATAATGATAATATCGGTATTACTTCGGAAGGATGTAATTGTTCCACTCAAGTGTTGCTTGAGGAACGCTTTCAAATCAATAAAGAATAACACCCCAGTTCAATTTCCTGTCTCCTTACAATATGTATTAGGCTAGAAGGATGCAGTGTTTTTTATTCAAGCCCATGAAAAAAGGAACCTTTTTTCCGCATTTGTGATGGTATGAAGAGAAACTAGATGACTAAGCAAGACAATTGATTATCGTCCCTGCTTAAAGAATAACAAGGGCTGATAGACTATGGAGTGTGCTCATCATTTTCTTTTGCTTGGCTATAACCATAAATCAGTAACACAAAAACATTACAAGACCATCGGACGCGTACTTGTGTAACGACTCCGGATACTTGTTCCAATCTAACTTGGGTGGGATAAAGACCTTGCTCTTTTTATCACGAATGTTGACCATTTGATTCGGGAGGGCCCTTTTACCATCCACCAGATCTCTATAACATCCAACCTTTTTCCAGGTCCTTTTGCAGGTTTTGAAATCCTCGTCTGCATACAAAGCTAGAGACAAGACAAAGAAGACATTCGCGAGAAAACATCTCGGTTACATTGAGAAATGGAATGTGTCTTTTTTTTTTGGACGAATGAGATACACGTCAATTATGGTAAAACTACCAAGTAAACTAGTTGAATATCTTAAAGAAGTTGTGCGTTCGCTAAATAGAGTGTTAGATATGGAGACTACACCTTTTGCTGTTCATTACGAGAAAATGCGTATTCGTTTGTGTGAAAAGGCGAACAATTACGTGAAAATACATTCACTAACGGCAAAAGACGATTATTTGCGCGTGAATCAGATTCAATAACGATTTTTGCATTTTAATCAGCATAACAGTTTTGGGCATTCTTATGCGCCATTCGTCAAACAAAAGAGAAAAATATACTTTCGTTTGCGCTAACATTCAAGTCATTTACACCATCTTGAAATTCGATAGAGACAATACACAAACAATATAGTGCATAAACCATTCATTAACATTTTTATCCCACTGTTTGCAATTCAATAGCATTCCTGGACGGCATTAGTATGAATGAGACAATCATCAATGTACTCGTACAAACAATCAAGTGTTTTTTATATTCAATATGCAAGTAGTGATTTTCAACTGAACACCGATTTTGCCAGAACTTGCATTCAGTAAATTTCGTCCCCTTCATTCGCTTTCTAAAGGTTTTCTGACCGCAGGCAAAATGCCACGAAGAAACCGAATATCACTTGAACACAAAGAGAGAATCGTGAGAGGATTTGAGGACGAGTAGGAAGATTATCTTGTGGTCGCGGACACACTCGGAGTGAACCGACCAACGGCAAGAGGCATTGTGGCGCGCTACATCAGAGAGGGCAGGATCCAGGAAAGACCACGAGGAGGTAGAAACAACGTGCGCGTGGACGAAGAGATGAGAGATTGCCTAGAAGGAATCATAAACGAAAACTGTTTACTCACACTTGCTCGGATAAACAGTGAACTTAGGAGGCGGCTACCACTAAAACCTCAGATCCATGATCGCACCCACTGGGTAAAATGCCAAATTTTAGTGTCATTTAAGTAAAATTAAACAACTATTAAACCCAAAGACAAATTTAAGCCATGTTTACTAAACTTAAACATGACTTAAAAATGTACCTTTGTTTAGGCGAGGTTTAAGCATTCTTAAATGCAAATTAAATCGACATTGAGATTTAAGCTATGTTTAAGTCATTTTAACCGTACTTAAATCCTTTGAAGGATTTAGGGTTACTTTAAACCACCTTAAATCTAACGTTAAACCTATTGGGGAGATTTAAGGTCTAGTTAAAGGAGCCTTAAATACAACATTAAATTTATCATAATATTTATGCCGTGTTTAAGGACCTTAAAAACACATCAAATCTTTTGGTGTACACCAAGTCTACTTTATTGACATAATCTCTCACCAGAACCAGAAACCATACGAGAGCAGCCTCCAGCAACCTTCAATGAATTAATCATAGATTAATATTAATATTATGTATTTAGTAAAGCCACAATATTTCACGCTACTGATTTTATTGCTTTTTCAATTCTTTGGGTAATGAAACTGTGTTTGTTGATTGTGAACAAGAGACTTGATTTCTTGTGTTGGAAACTGTTTCACTAAAGGAAGGTGGTTGCACAGGGAATTTGACTAACCTGAGCAAATAAGGTACATTTCTTCAAAACCATATAATTTTAGTATATACCAAACCAGTGGACAGTGTTTTTTGCATGCTCTGATTGGCTACTCAAACTCAGGATAGTACATGCATGTGCTATCCACTTCCCAGCTTAAGCTGAAGTGTGAAAAACTTTTTTTTGCAGTGTTCTGAAATATAAATTTATAATTCTTTTATCTCACTGGTTTGGTATATACTTCACAGCTCATTAAATATCCACCACCACTAAGGGGAATAATATTTATTGTTAAATATATTAAAAACAACAACGACATGTGAATGTAGATTGATGTTAATAACTGGCTGGTAAAATAATGGCACGGCGTGGAATAGGGCAAACTGCCATGAGTTTTACATTGTCAAGAGTTAAATAAGCTCCAGCAAAAAGACTGTGTATCCTATAAACAGGCAAAAAGTAGCTTGATGCTCTAGGTTCAAAGTTATTTGCGTCCCACACACAAAGGGTATTAAAACTTCCCAAGCATTGGTTTTGCTGAACAAGGAAACCGGGGTTTCTGAGCATGAAGTAAACAGCTCTGAACTGCAAACGTCACCAGACATCTCTAACTGAACGTTGAAAAGCGCGCGTTTGTATCGAGGACGCGGTATGTCTCGTCCCCAGAGTGAGGCCGAGATCGTTATGCGCATGACAAATACCGTATGAACGCCAATCAAATGTCCAAAACTATAATCGCGGGATTTTTGATCTTTCACTGTCGTTCGTTCGAGTTTCGTTTCGTTGCGGGCACGTGTTTGGATTCTTCCTCGATAGGATGATGGCTGCAAACGATCCAGTTCAAGAGAGACAGCTTGTTCTTATGGAAAGAATGAGTAGAAGGATTGATTCGATTCTCGAAGGGCAAAAGAAACTAGAAGATACGAATGCAGTCCTTCGGCAAGAAAATGCAAAGCTGAAGAACCAACTTGCGAGTCTGGAAGGGCAGGCAAAGAAGAAAGGCAACAAACGTTCTAAAAGCTCTCGCAGAGAATCAAATGTTGTGATTCCAAATGACTTAAGGGTAAATATTCTTTAATTACTTTAAGGATATAAATTTTTTCAACTTTAGTACCGTTAAGTTGTGTTTGAGAGTTTCAGTTGCGGTGTATCAGAAACATAAAACGTGTCTTCAAAGACACCGCCATTCCGCCATCACGCGTGTTCTGTGTTAACTTAAAGCACAATATGTGTAGATGTTGGTTCTAGTGCTTATCACAAAGTTGGAACATCCTTGTGCTGAATTCTTGTGCCTATTTTGCAAGCATTTAGCAAAAATACTGTTTACCCAGTTTAAAATTCCACTGTGTACTGTTTACCCAAAAACCCTGCTGACCCTGATTAAAGAAATAAACAAGTTTGTGGTTTGAATTGACTTTTGACATATGATGTTCTTCCATATTGTCTTCCAGAAACGGTTTCGGTTCATCTACAAAAAGATGGTAGAAAAAAAAGTGACACAAGGTTTCATCATTGATGAGGAGTATGTTATTTTTTTACCATACAAAAGATGATGTATTTAAATAGCAAGGCACTAAGAGAGATGGCATGCAAGATATTAGAATTAAAACTTTACCACCAAGAACTAAATATCTCTCTGACCAGCTTCTTCTAAGGGACTGTTAGTTATCTGTTTTGAGGCCAGTGTTTAGAGTCTGGGGCCAGTGTAAAATATTCAAATTGGGAGTAGGAGGTGGTAAACTTTTAGAATCTGTTATTTCAACTATTATGTTGCTGATAGATTAATACATGCAAATTTTTGTTTTGAGAAATCTTTTCCCTCCAGGAACCAGAAATCCTAATGTCAGTTTGAAGGTGTAAAAAGCATGTAGCTTCTGCACTGTACCAGCAGTGATTAGAAAATTGTCCCTCTTGTATAACTGCTTTACTTGAATTATTATTTCCTTTTTTGGCTGAATAATAATAATAATAATATTATTATAACTGCCTCTGGCTATTGTTTAAAACAAAAATAACATTCTCATTTTTATTACAGTCCACAGTCAGAGAGAAACTAGAGTATTTTTACAAAAGTGAAAGAAGTACTGAAAAAAGAGCATGGAGGAGAAAGCTGCCTATGGACTGACTTACAAATGGAAGGTATTACATTACAGGAATCAAGTTTTAATGTTGTGTGCAAGTTAGAACAAGAAACATTTACCTTGTGCAAAATCAAACAAATTTTCTGAAATATGTTGGACAGAAAACTTAAAAACTAAGAGGGAAAACACAATATTACCATCATTAATTCTTTTAATTAATATATATCCATAAGCTGATGTTACATATACACATAGACTTGTCATTGTATTGTAATTTTAGGATATCATGCAGCGATAATAATTATTGTTTTTAACTCAACAGCTCAGTTTTATCGGTACTTCAAAACAACTAAAGAAAGAGAGCAGAGGATAAGAAAAGGGAAAAATGAAGAGCATAAAGAAAAGTGCAAAAGGAGCAGGCGTTTGCTAAATGTAAGGACTAGCTAAGTTGTCTTGCTTTTGCCATGCTAAACCTATATTCAAGAATAAATTTTCAAGATAGTG
Organism: Pocillopora damicornis; assembly: GCF_964200805.1. Taxonomy (NCBI): domain Eukaryota; kingdom Metazoa; phylum Cnidaria; class Anthozoa; order Scleractinia; family Pocilloporidae; genus Pocillopora; species Pocillopora damicornis. Next base: position 19,130,460 of record NC_142677.1, read on the forward strand.
TGGCTGAAGCATGGCTTCTGAATCAAACGTTTCAATTCAGTTTGACAACAAGTGTTGTTTAATACTGTGGCAAATTTGTGCATGGCATTGTACCACAATACAATGTGGGATAATATACAGCAACAAAAAATGAAACAATGCCATGCACAAATTTGTCATACACTGTAAGTAGGACTGGTATGTTTACAACTGATGTACAAATACACATTAATTAGGAAAGTCAACCTTGCTGGTAGTTAACCAAATAACATGGGTTTGCTTTAATTTAGTACTGTTTTGTAGCATGAATTTTTTTCTGGGAGTTCTATTTATTGCTGATTGTTATTTTCATATTTTATATCTTTTGTGGGATATCATTTTGAGTTAGAAAAGTATTTCTATTTGACAATAAATTATATGTTTCATAGATATAATTTGGTCTGGTTATTAACTAAATAATGACTAAATTGTTGCTTTTTGTTCCATTAGAAACTGGAAAGGCGTCAGTCATCCTATGAGATGCTACAAGCTTCTATGACACCAAAAGAAAAACAGTATTATAGTGAAATCCTTTACATTGATTATATGAGTAGCAAAGAATCAGATTATGAGGAGCAAGAAGATTTCATTACTGGTGAAAAAGAAAAGAAACTGGCAAGATATGTAACCAAGAAGCTATCATGGGAAAGAACAAGCTTGACAAATGCAAAAGCCAGGCTAGACAGAACCTACAAAAATAATTTGACCCCCCATGCCAGGGCAATGGCTAAGCCAAGGAGTGTTGGTGGCATGTTGGAGAGGCCTGCACCTGCTGGCCCACTTTGGGCTGTCAGGCAGATAAACAAAGAGTCGTGATTGAAAAAATACTTAACACTTTTTTTACTTTTTATTCATTTATTTATCATGTATTTAATGGCAAACTGAAGTAATTGTTTTGTTAGAACAAATTATTGTCATCTAGATCACAGGGATAGTTTCTTCCAAGTATTGTTAAATTTATTGACTTATGATGGGGAAAATTTGTTCCTGTCAAGCATAAATAAGCTAGGTATGTGTGACATTTTAACCCTTTAACTCCCAAGGTCTGATTGGTAACTATCCTCTCTAGCTGCTACATATTTCCCAGTAACTTAGTTATGAGAATCTGGTGTGATATCAAGACAAAGACCTATACCTGATAAGTTTGAGAATTCTCATTATCTCTTTGCTGGATAAGTTCAAGATATTTTAGGGAGAAGTTACTTGTTAATCACTCCTGGGAGTTAAAGGGTTAATTACAAATAGGCAGTAGCTTTAAGAATGTGTACCAGTGAATTTAAAATAAAAGAAACTTGAAACATATATTGTTTAGTGTGATATGTGACCTGGTGGGTGGCAGTTTAGTAATGAAACAACAAAACAACAATATTTCACTGATTTCACAAATTTGATTCAAAACTAAAATAAGCAACACATTTTGATCAGATTAATTTGCATTAAATGGTACTTTGACAACATTAAATGTTTGAGCTCTGTTTACTTCAATTAAACAGTACTTAAACATACAGGAATGTTTTGGACACATTTAATGTGCACTTAAACCTGCATTAAGTTTTAGCCTTAAGATAGTATAAGCCAGGTTTAAGTCCAACTTAAATCTAGGTATAAGTGACTTAAACATCAACTTAAACTTATTAAACCTGAGTTTAAGACAGGATTGATCCATGTTTAAGGACACCTAAATATATCTTTTCTCCATGTGACCGTGGCAAGGACATTAGACGGGATGCTTTTCCGAGTGAAACTTGCAAGGCCCCTCCCTGCGGACAGAAACAGACCTGATGTGATGAACAAGCGAGTGCATTACGCCACCTGGTTTATGAACCATGCCGTAGTGCGCCACTGTGTGTTTGTCGACGAATGCGGCTACAACATCTGGACGGCCAGAAGCCACGGTAGAGCGCGGCAGGGAGAGAGGGCGTACTGTCAAGTGTGCGGCCAGCGAGGACAAAACTTGACTGTGACAATGGCAATTTTGCTAATCAATGGACTTGTGTTTTCCTTAGTAGCTCTTGGCGGAATGACTGCTGCGCGTTTCGATAACTTCCTGGCACAGGCGAGGACAAATCTAGATCCCGACGAGGTGATCTTTGTGTATGACGGAGCACCGGCCTACGGAAACCCGGTCATTCCCGCCCCAAACACAGAGCTTAAAATGCTTCCTCCCTACAGTCCTTTCCTAAACATCGTGGACCAGGCAATAAGCTGTCTGAAAGCGGCGATCAAAGGCTGACATCTCGCGTCCGGAAATTCAAAGACGCAAGGATAACAGAGATGAGGCCAGAGCCGGAGGAATCTCACTGGGGGAGTTTCGAACACAACAACTACTTGAAGCTCTGCATAGAAACATTGACACTGTAACCGCGGCTAAAAGTGCGCAATGGTACCGCTTTATGCAGACCTATCTGCCAAAATGTTTGAATAGACAGATTATTGAAGGGTAAACTGAAATTCAAAACAAGATAATTTTGGAATAGGTATTTTTCAATTGGAATTCGATGTTTGAATATTGAAAATAAAAAAAGCTTAATTGTTTGTACAAGCGCATAAATGATTTTCCTATTCATTCACCAATGCCGTCCAGAAATGCTATTGACTTACAAACAGTATGATAAAATGTTAATGTATGGTTTATGCACTATATTGATTATGTATTGTCTCTATCGACTTTCAAGATGGTGTAAATGACTTGAATGTTAGCGTAAATGCAAGTTTTCTCTTTTGTTTGACGAGTGACGCCTAAGAATGCCTAAAATTGTTATTGAATGCTGATTAAAATGCAAAAATCGTAAATGTATCTGATTTAAGTGCAAATGATGGTTTATTTTGTCTCTAATGATTGTATTTCCACGCAATTGTTCGCCCCTTAACGCAAATGAATGCGTATTTTCTCGAAATGAACAGCAAAAGGTGTAATTAAAACCGCCAGTAGGGTCTTATTTCTAAGGAAGCCCATCTCAAGGAATTATGAAAAATCTTGGTATCTGGTCTACCAAGAATAGCGTGTTTTACAGGAATTTTCAAAATCAATAGGAAATGTCTCGTGAGAACAATTTCTGGCACAATGATTTGTTATTTTTACACCCTACTGGGACCTCCCCAGACGAACGTGTTCTAAAAATAAAAAATATGTATTACTTTAGGTATAATGCCTATTAGATATTTTAAATTTATACCACTTGCTACCATTTATCACCCTGTTGCTCAGGACATTTTACGCAAATTGAACTGAGCCTTAGGAATAATAAAGACGGAGTATATGGCACTGCTGTTGGTCAATGAGTTTGTGCAAATAGTGTGCGTCTTGCTTAGCTTTGTTTGAGTGTCTCTTTTGTTTATATTCCTGCCTCATTTCCTGCATTACCTCATTTCGTGAACACGACTATATTCTGTGTCTGCCTTCAGTTAAATCAAAGAATTTAGCTTGGGTAGGGCGATGGAGATTTCATATCATCATTAAGGTAATTAATTCTCTCAGATTAGTACGAAAATACAGCTGTGAATCCCAATTGGAAATACGAGAAATTCTCTATGACGTCCCCGTTTTACTAATGCGTTTATCTCACCAGGCCAAAATTGATCTGCGCTGCTCATCGAACTTTTCATTTCATGATGTTAACTTTGTCGATCTGAATTAGATTGCTATGACAGTCGAAAACACAGCTTCCTCTTTTTTCTTTCCCAAAACGTAAATGACACTGCAAATATGGCACAAAATTCATGTGCTTTAAGTATTTGCTGTAGATAAACGCGGGGAGCAGATACCTCTGAAGGGCAACATGTATTTGATTAGCCTACAAAAGTCCTGGATTTGCTTACCTGATCTCGCACATGCACCCCCAATGAAGCAGAAAAGTATTACAACGTGAATCCTGACCATGATTAAGCTTTCTAGGAGAGAGAAAGTTCTTGTGAATATTTTGAACAAAAGGCTTACACATGAGATTTTTTTTAAGCTATGCAAGTTTACTGAGCAGTGGTGAAAAATTTGAGTAACAGCAGCTTACTTCTTAGAATCTTTAACCTTAAGATCAAATGCTTTCTATCTCGTTTCCATGGGATAGATGTAGCTCCTATTACAATGCCCAACAATTAAGTGTAATTCTAGTTACTACGACAACCTATTTTCATCTTTCAATTATAATCCAAGAAATTTTAGTGGACAATTCATCGGTAAACACGAAGCACACAATAAAAAGCTTGTCCAAATTAACGTATAAATTTGCTATGGAAAGCGACTCCCTCGTCAGAACGAGACGAAAAGGTGTCTATATTTATTTAAATGATCATATCACGGACGTTTTTACAGGTGTATAATTATAAAATTGTCTGGCTCTGACCGCTGACAGGAAGAAGACTTAGCATTATAGACCCATACATCTTTAATCAGTAAGACGAAGTTTGTAAAGCATGAATCCTTGCCAGCCGGAAGTTTCGAAAATTTTCCAAACAATCCCCTCAGGTACATATTGTTTCATAATCAGCAGGATTCCGGGTGGGGGGTAGGATCATGCCTCCTTTTTCCCATAGTTGATATGCAGTTTCTCCAGTGATGTCCAAAAAATAGCTTGGCACGCTAGCCGGTAATAAAAGTTAGGGCTTTTATTTTAAGAGATCTCTTTGTTCCCTTAAGATAAAAAGTCAAGTTCACTTCTTTCTCAAAACCCCAGGAAGACTTCAAAACATGTTAACAGCGGGCGGTGTTGATTCGTTTTTTCCGAAGCAATTACAGGCTTTAACAAAAGACTAACATCCGAAAAAGCCATGAGATTTCGCACCAACTTAGAGAGTGCTCGATGGCAAGGCTTTTTACTCAACACTCACGAATGACGAGTGACGCGCAGTCGCGAAATTAAAATTTCTGGAATCAAACGTAATCTTTTGTTTGCAAATAAGCATTATTAAGAGATTATAAACTTTCTACAATCCCTTAGCATGATATCTTTCTTTGGAAACAGAGGCATGTCTAAACCATGCTTTGTAGTCTCAGTTATTCGGTAAAAGATAGAACAAGATGAACCCAATTTATGACAGATTAGTGTTCATTTTCTTCAGGTAGTAATTCTAGGAGCGATTAGTTCTCTTTCAACTTTTTTCACGTAGCTGAATTTTTTCTGGGCGCTTCATGAAAATGAAGCCGGGGGCAGTGGCAGCGCTAACTTTAACGATCAGCGCTTTAATTTGTGGGCGTGCAGCACTGGCTGTGTAAAATATAATCGAATTCTGCTAATCTCCATCTTTTAAAAACAAGTTGATAAGTCAGGCTGAGAATATCAAGGTTTACGTTTCCTAGCGAACACTAAGTATGTGTTAATTTTTAAAACTTTTTATACGGCACGAAAAGGTGAAGAAGTTCGGCCATCCATAAAATGAAGTGTTGAGACAAAATAGGTTCTTTTCAACAGAGGTATGCCGAAACCGTGAGATTTATTTCTTGGATCGTCGGCGATAGGGTTAAGCCCAACTCATCAGGTCCTGGTAACCTACATTCAATTCTGACTATACAGCAGATTAACACAGAGAATTAGCCTTTATGGAGTAAATCTGTTAAAAATATTTTCCTTTTTTTCTTCATATAGCTGTCGGAAATTTCTACAGACAGTTCAGTTACCTTCGCTTTGGCTGCACGGCTGAATTTCTTCTATGTCTTTTGAAAAGGATGTTCCCTGTTCTTAGGTTTTCGATTCCTAGGTTTCGAGGCTTAACATCATTTCGTTTGCAAATATTCACCCACCCCTACATACACTCCTCAGACAGTTTAAAAGTTTAAAATTGCAGTTTAAAGTTTCTCCCAAGGATACAGCATATGAATTCGCAGAACAGTTTGAGCCACTACCCTAAAACTTTCAAAACTATTAAAAATGACGGAAAAGAGGGGATAATTTCCTATAGGTGCTATGAATCGCACCGTACTATCAATCTAGCCTGAAGACAGCTTTTTTATGCGAGCTATAGAGACAAATTTGATACCTTTTAGTACGCAATAAGGAATTTTTTGCCTCTTTAACACATTGAACTCAAATCATATACCTGAGCGCCGTGACAAGACAGTATCCGTTTGTAAATGCACTCTTTGTTGTCAGATAAATTCAGCCCTAAGGTCCCTCTATGGAATAATAATAAAAAAACTTACCGGCTTTTGTTCGCAGACGTCACAGACACTTTGATTTGTGTGTAAATGAATTGTCGTGCGTCTTCTTTGAACTTTATTGCAAAATGAACAATTAAAATGACTAACGACCGTCAAAAACCAGTCGGCTAATTTAAAACCGCGGAAACTTTGAAGAAATTAAAAACCCTTGATATCGTGCTTACTTTCATTCAAGCGGTCTAGAAAAGATTCATATGAGTTTTTAAACGCAATTAGCGAGTGATCAGTTATCGGAAATGAATTCCATTTTCACACAGTTGAAAATTTCATATTTTTCAGGTTTATTTAAACAAACAACCATGCAGCCACAAATCGACCCATTTTCCTAAACCCTTTACAATGTTTCAATGTGCATGTTACCCAGATTTAAACGTTGAACACTGCCAAAAGGGAAAAAACCTAACCAAAAGCTTTTTATTTTCAAAATTTTATTTTTATTTTGACTTAATGTTGTGCTAAAGTAAACTAAACTCATCGCAATTACGTAGCTCCTCGTTGAAAGCGATAATTTTCAATCAGCCATTAACCTGTAAAAAACAAATACATTTGTTGCGGCAAATTACTATGAAATCATGAAAATGGAAATAATTTTACTTCGCTGATCAAACAAGTACCAAAAATCATTAAAAGAGCAGACAGAATAGACTCGTTAAGCTAACTGCTAATGAAATGAATATTTAACAAATTGATGTTTTTAGGTCTTCATTTCCCACGGCTTAGGTTTCATTGTATTTCTTTGAAGTGTGGTATCATGACAACTTCCATGTCGAAAGACGTCATCAATTTTTTTTAAGTGTTGGCAAAGTGATTTTATAAAGATGTTAAAAGCCATTGAAAATAAATCTTTGTACCACGCCCAGCCCTTGACATCAAGTAAATGGACTGTTGTAAAGAGGGCATGTGTTTAGTCACCATGCATTTTGTCAAATAATTCATCTATACCACTGCGTGCCAATTATACGCGAGGGTGAAAAAGCGAAAGGGAATACGCTCTAGTTCTAAAACTTAATTTCTAGACTTGAATGAAGCTTTTAAATCTCGAGATTGTATGTCATTATATTTCATTCTTTAATTTTCATGTTCTTTAAAATTTAGCCGTAAACAAATAAGAGGTAAAAAACGAAAAATTCATAACGTAGAGATTGATGGCGACCCATTCACTCGCAGAACATGTGCAATATGGCTTAACTTCCTAGTTAGGTTTAGCTAAAGCTTAAGATTATCGCTGTGTTGCATTGTGTCTAGTACATAAACAGAATAAGTAAGTAAGTAAAGTAGTAAGCCTTTATACGGGCCAAAGTGGCCCATGGGGCCGGTGCTTAACTCCGGTTTTCTTAGCATGAAGCGGCTAAGAGTATTGCTACTCCTCCCTGAATGGGATGCTAGTCCATCGCAGGGTTACTCCCAGCATATTTGCTGGTACCCATTTGTACACCTGGGTGAAGAGAAGCACTGTGAGAGTAAAGTGTCTTGCCTAAGAACACAACACATTGACCCCGGCCAGGGCTCGAACCCAGACCACTCGATCCGGAGTCAAGCGCACTAACCATGAGGCCACCGCGCCTCCACTAAACAGAATAAGAAAGATGGTAAAATTTTGAGCTTGGCAAAGAGATGGCGAGGGACGAGTCCCCAAGAGGAATCGAACGGCTCAGGCCTTCAGACTCCTCGCTCCGATACTCTTCCACTGAGCCACAGAGAGTCTATTGTGAGCTTGGCCATTACGACGTCCATTTGTGACACGCAGTCTGCCTAGTGCTAGGATCAGCAATGTCGAAAGCGTCGAATGAGCAAACAGAATAAGAAAGCTGGAACACGTTTTTTTCCTTGTCTAACGCTCGTGAACAAACATAAGCATTAAGTGGTCTGTCTGAAGTTGCTTCAGTACCTGCACCGCCTAGTTACGTTAGATACACGACCAAAATAACATTATCCTTTAAGCTGGTAATAAAATTTGGTATTTCCCAACCTGGGGAATGAAACTTAATGAAACGTTGTCGTGGTTGTCGAGTATTAATTTATAGTGCGTATATTTATTAGTTTGGTCTTAAAGTTAGCTCTAGCCGACAGTTTTTGATTTATTTATATATCTTATTTGAACTGTATATTAAAAGTGGAAGTTAAGATTTAATTAAAAGATGAGGCGTTGGTAGATATAGAATGAAGGAAGGATTGTAAGTTCCTGCATTAATTATGTCTCACTATGTGTGCAGCTCCAGCTGGTTCTTGGAATTATAAAGAATAGAAACCTCTCAGCCTTGTATGGACTTCATGCAACTCTAGTGTGCAATTCTTCAGCTGGATGCTCGATTATTCGTCGGTCTACGAAATGGGTACAAACAGAAAAAGAGCAATATCTAGCTATTAAAAACCGAAAGCGCCTTATGATCATGAGCCAGTAAAGTTAAGCATTGTAAAATCCGGCTAATAACAATCTTTTTTTTATTTTGTGAGAACAAAGCGGACAAACCTGAGCAAAGAAAATATTAAGAAAAACCAGGGTAGTAGAGTCGGATCGTTTTGCATGTAAATGACGTTGAAGAGCGACATAGATCATAACCTACAACAGATGTACTCAAAACTATAACAAAGTTCTCGAATGCGATTGGTTAGCACCAGCTGGATTTATAACCGATCTGTCGTTCAATTCTGTCTGTAATCATACTAGTGATTAACAAATCAGACTTCCGCTTCGTGGTCGTCTGATGAAATACAAGAGAATCATTTGTAGCTCACCTGAAGGGATTACTACTTTACTTAATTGAGAGTGTTTATCCAACCGTCGCCAACCAAGATCAATACTAATAGGCAGCAGGTTAATATTTCATTCAGTACAATAACTGGAAGAACTAAAACATTTCATTTGACAACAATTAAAGAGTCTTTTTGTGACCTGCTGTCTTTGCTGGACCCTTTATCGCTGTAACACGTGTAGTGAAATTTTGATGTATGCGAATCTGTCTTTGCTACACCCAAATACAAATTAAACGGGTGTAGCATTAGCCCTCGAGGCTCTTACCCTTTATTAGATCTGTATACTGTTCAGGGGTGGATCCAGGATTTTGAGTGAGTAGTTTGCACCCGAGGACCCACTCCTGCTAGGGGGGTTCGGGGGCATGCCCCCCCGAGAAAATTTGAAATTTGGAGCTCTCTAAAGGCCATTTCATGCATTTTTAGAAAATTTAATTGCCCCCAAAAGACTAAAAAAGCATGTAATCAAAAAGGCAAAAAACATTTATTTTTCTTGAAAGTACTACAGGAAACACTCTGATCTACAAATATTCCACCTTTAACTACTGTGCAAACCAGTGTATATAGTGTTTTCAGGAAGGCCAAGTCATCACCAAGACTTTTCACACTGGAAAACATCACCTCCCAGTCAGGAAAATCAAGATGTGGAGAAAAAAAAACGAACCAAGTGTTAGTGTTTTTGATAACAAAAGAAAAACAAGCACAATTGATGATATAGTTTAAAGATTGATAATAAAAATCTACTTGCCTTTTTCATCCTTGGGACCACAGGCTTACCATCCATAAAGCCCTTCTCTCTCTCAAATTTCTTCTGTGTTGTGCTCCTATAATGAATGAAATGAATGAAAGCCAGGCTCAATAAATCCAAATGTTTAGCAACACTAAAAACAACATTTCCTGAGCTGGCTTTTATTCATTTCATTTATAGGAGCACAACACAGAAAAGAATTTGAGAGAGAGAGAAGGGCTTTATGGATGGTTAGCCTGTGTTGGGAGCTGGAATTCAAAAAATAAAACAATTATTAGAAAAATATAAATTATAAGAATCATAAAATGATATACAAATTGAAGTAAAATGATAATTTGAAATAATACTAGCCTTTCTTCATCCTTGGGAATTGCTGTGAAGCTGGTTGAGTTCAGTGAAAATGTTTGTTAACCATTTAAGCTTAACATGAAAACCCAATGTCAATGTCAATGGAAAATCATCACAAGTAAAACAAAATAGAAAATAACCTTGAAATGAGTTGAAAAAAGTTATACAGGCACCAGTTTGAGCTTCTGTACTGTTCTCCATCAGTTTAAGGATTATGAGACTTAAAGGCCATAACCCAGACAGAACATAACTCACAAGTACTCTAGAAACAGCTGGTGCAAAAAATTATTACAAAATGTTTGCCATTCTCATTCTCCTAGGATGTAACTCAGCAAATAAATCTATTATACATTCAAGGTCAAAATCCATGTCTCTGTGGGCATGCATCAGTGCCAATCCATTCAGTCTGTCCTGGGTCATTGTATTTCTCAAATAGTTCTTAAGATTCCGAAGGGATGATATGGATCTCTCACAAGATGCAGATGAAATTGGAATTGTGATCAGGACTTTCAGCATGGAATAGATGTTGACATATGCATCTTTGTCAATATCCTTCAGTGTAGCCTCCAAACTGTCAGGAATAATATCTCCTCTGTTATCCCTCCCCTTCCACAATCTCTCCCATAACAAAAGCTCTGCCTGTAATCCTGCATAATTTGGTATGTCCTGTCTGTAATGGTTACAAAATTCCAAAACATTGGCCTTCCAGGCAGGGTCAGTACACTATGAACTGTAGTTTTATGAAAATTCCATGAATTTCATGTGAAAAACCCATGAAGATCATTTCATGGCCCATGAATACTGCAAAATGAAATTTCATGGGGTTATTTTTAGCCATGAATTTTCCATGAATTAGGGGAATTTTTTTCATGACCCATGAATTTCTTCAAAGTCAATTTTTATGACCCATTGATTTGCCATGAAAGTCACCAGAATTAATTTCATGACCCATGAATTTCTTTATATGCCTACTTTCATGACCCATGAATTTCTTCAAAGTCTACTTTCATGACCCATTAGTTTCCCCAGAAAGTCATCAGAATGAATTTCATGCCCATGAATTGCAATCAAACAGCATTTCATGGGCTAACAATTTTTTTGTTTTGGGAGAACAAAATTAATGGGCCATGAATATTTCCTGAAATCTGTTGCCCATGACTGATTTCATTGATGAATCCATAGGCCATTAAAAGTGGTATTAACGAGTTCATCACAGTCACTGATTTATCAACGAGCTGACTTTCATGATCCGTGGAACTGACTTGTTATAAATTTATCCACTGATGGAATTTTGGTGTACAGCGCGAAAACTGTCAAATGAAAATGTCCCTAAACATCTTAAGTGGCCTTTGTTAACGTAAAATGTACAGGACAGGGTCGGCCAGGGTTTTTGGGTATTCGGTATTCAGGGGCGTTTTAAATCGGGTATACGGTATATTGCAGCTCAAATATGGGTATTCAGTATATCACTTTCTTTGAATTTCAGGTATAAAGTATTCAAAGCTTCGATTATTTTTGGGTATATTTGGAGGAATTTGGGGTATTTTGGGGTATTTTGTCGATTTTTTTTCGGGTATATTGGTATTCCACTACCCCCCCTGGCCGACCCTGACAGGAAATCACAAAACAATGACTAAAAACAATGGATCTTCAATTTGCTCCTCTGTTGAGACAAATGGGGCTGGAGGCAATGACCCAGATGTTTGATCCTCACTTTGATTTTTTGGGGCCTTTTTGCCTTCGCCATGCCTGGACGACTTTGTTGAATTTTTTCTGCCTCACTGCTGGCTTTGATTGTTAGCCATGACTCTGGAAACCTGTTCAAGGCCTTCTCTTACATTCTTACGGCTGAGGAATCTTCTAGGGCTTTTCCAGTAAGGCACCTGCAGAGTACAGATGCTTAAGTTGTACAGCAATGGTACGCATTGCATCTACACGAAATGTGGAACAAAACAATGAAAAATCAATCACTTTGTCACCTCAATTTGGAACTTTGAATAGTGTGCAAATGTAACCTGAAAAAAAATGCTATTTTTACCTCGTTCATAGAGTCGCCGGTTAACAGAATCAGGCCATCTTCTCAGTCGGGATGAAACGTTACCTTCATGTATTCATTGAGATCGCCTTCTACAACATCGTTGTTGATTTCGTGATCGCTTTCACAGGAATCACTGTCGATGTCAGCTCTGACTTTCTTGGACTCTGATGTCCTGTCGGTTGTTACTTGCTTCGAATTCCAAATACCGAACAGCTTTTTGTGCTGCTTTATTTTGTAAGATTACAGACGCAGCAACGAAACCTCTTCGGAGTCATTTCGTAACGTCGAACACGATAACCTGTGAGGTCACTATGTGACCGCTGACATATGATGGCTGCGATGACCTAAGGTCACCACGTGAAAGTACACGTGATTTACGAAGAAGTGGCGGTTTTTTTCGTACCTCGAACGGAATTGCATTTCTCGTAGTGTTTGTGTAGCAGTCTCTTTTTTTCCAAATCAACGCAATGGACCGTCTGAAAAGTTTTTTCGAAGAGGTTTCCTCAAGATGAAGTTATCGATATGCATTACAACGTGAAGGGGTAAGTTCAAGCTTGGTCATCTTATTACGCGTAAACATCGGAGCGCGCACGTTAACTATTGATTTAACTTGAAAATTTTTATTCTGTCATCATCTGGCGAAACATCACAAGAGTTTCTATGGAAATACTTACGACCGTTCTTAGGAATAAAAAATACAGTCAAATTCTGAATACGAAATACCTCACCTCACTTCCACAGTGCGTCGCTTAATATCTGACGGCTTCATGTTGAAAAGAACCTGTTTTGGCGAGTTATCCATTTCTAGGTTTACTACGTACATAAGAAAGGCTCTTAGATAACTGATGATGTGCTCCCTTTATTTTGCAAACAGTGAAGAGTGTTGGTCTACAAAACTGATGAAAGGAAATGCAAACTTGCTAAAGCAGCCTATCTTGGTCCAAATGATGATGAAGATGCAAATAGTAATGATAACCGAAAGAAGGATGGCACATTCAGGTGGCCAAAACAGAGAGACACTGACATAGTCAGCCATAGATATATCTTCACACATGCAAGAGTGCAGAAAGTTGGTAATTGTTTTGTTGTTAGTTACCTTGAGAGTATTGATCACAAGTGTAAAACATATCAAGAAATTTACATGAATGCTGTTACATAAATAGACATTATAATAACTGTCCATAACATTTTACACATGATTTTAGACGAAGGAAATGATATTTGAAGTTTAGACAAAAATACATCAAACCAGTGAGTATATTTTCAATAATTTCGTCCAAATATTTTTCACATCAAATTTATTTATAATATACCTTCAAAATAGTTTAAATAAACAGAAATATAGGAGCAGAATCTGTCTCCACAAGGAAAATCAGTGATATTAAAATAGAGCTAAAAATCATTAACATCTTAATTTTATGCAGAAAATTTCATACCAACTTTTTTTATTTAAGAAAGTGTAAACTGAATTATCACAATTTTGGAATCCTAAAGTAATATTTATATACAGCTGGTGAAACAAAATAAACTATCAGAGAATCCAGACTTCTGGTCATGTCTTTCATGTGTGTGTGCTTGTACAACAGGACCAAGAAGTTTCACAGATAGGTTAGTTCTTCAGTGTATAATTTAAGTGATAGTGTATGTATTACAGTTGTGGTGTACTGCAAGCTATACACTGTAGTACAGTCTTTGGTACAAGAAAAGTGAAGAATTTTTAATTCCAAATTCATAGGGTTTCCAAAGAATTTTCATGGTGCTTGCATATTCCTAACAACCCCATGAAAACTAACTGGCAATTAACTTTCATGTGCCATGAAAAAACCATGTAGAGGCCATGAAAATTCAAGGAAAATTTTCATGGTCTATGAATTTTTAACATATTCACAGGATATTCATGGGTCATGATTTGCTGCAACCCATTAAAAACTAGTGAACTTTGACACCATGAAATTTTGGGCTTGAAATTCATGGGTTTCTCAGTACCTTTGAAAAGGCCATGAAATGCCATTTTCATGGGTATTTCATGGCTTCTAGGTCACTTTACTCAATACTTCATGGGTCGTGAATATGGAAATTTTCACAGGTTTTTCATGGGATTTTTCAGGTCTTTTTCATGGCACTGAGACCATGAAAATGTCATTGATTTAACCATGAAAATCCTGTGAAAAATCTGTGAATTTACAATGAATTATTTCACAAGATTTTCATGGGTTTTGAGTTCATAGTGCGTAGCTAGTAAAACAGAGGGAATAATCGAAATACCTTTATAGCAAACAAATACATCATCCTGGAATCTGGTGTTGAGCTGCTGGAGTACATGGTCAAGAAAAACTCTAGTGAGATTGATCTTGAAATACCCCTCAGGAGTTGCAGCAGGAGCATTATTTCTATGCATTTGTCTCTGGGCTATCCTTGGCATTTCTGGCTGGACTGCTACTTGTCTTGCAATGGTCACTGCTTCCTGGTAGAGATTATGTCTGTTATCAATGTCAGTGCTCATGTCTTCAAGGACTGATTTCAAAAGAGCAAGTTCATCTTTAGCTTTTAGAAGATCCATTGCTTTTTGTTGCAGCTTCACTGTGAGTGGTCTAGTTAATCCCAAAATATGTCTGACAATAACAAGAGAAACAATAAAGGAAAAGTTGATTGCATTAATTAAGGACTGAGCATCATGTCTGCTTGTTGGATTCCAGGTTGAGTCTCCAGGGCTGTTTCTGTTAAGTGAGATGTCTTCAAGTGTAGCTGTGACTGGGTAGAGAAGTTCAACTATGCGGTCCATTCCATCAATCCGTTCAATCCATCGTGTGCGGCACACATCAATTAAAACAGTATGGTTTGCCCGAGGCAATAGTTCTCTGATCTTGGCTATTAAATGTTGTTGACGCTTGGGAGAGTTGTTAAAAAAATTAGAAATCTTGCGCACAATATCCATCATGTTCCTGACAATTGGCAAGTGTCTGCTATGCACAAATTAAGCCTGTGGTTCATGCAGTGGACATAGATTGCCTTTTCGTGTTCTGCACTGATCAATGAGGAGGCTCCATTTAGTCTTTCAGCCATATTGCCTGCACCATCATAACACTGCCCACGACAGTCTTCCATTGTCAATCCTAAGTTTGCTACAGCTGCAGTTATAATGTCCTTGATAGCCTCCCCTGTTAATCCCTCCTCACAAATGTAATACCCAATAAATTCTTCTCGGATGGTTTTAGTTGTATCCAGAAATCTTATTACTACAGAAACATTCTCCTTATTTGAAATGTCAGCAGCTTCATCTGCCATAACTGAAAAATACTTACTATTTCTTATTTCCTGTGATAGATCATTCAAAATGTGAGCACCAACAGTTTCTATCATTTCATTCTGAATGGTCTTTGAAATGTATGTGGCATTTCTGGGTGCAGTGTCCAGGTGTTGCTGCAGTGTTTGGTCACCACTGTCTACCCGGAATTCTAGCAATGCCTGGAAATTACCGGTTAGGGCAGCATTAGTGGGATCATCATCTCTCCGCCCCCTGAGTGGGATGTTGTTTTTCCCACAGAAAATAATAGTTTTGAAAAGGGACTTTAGAATCTCCCGATTTCTCGCGATTTGCTGTTGAACTATGTTATTTAACTGCTGGTCAATTGGGACAGCTCCTCTTTGCATCATTCTCTTGAAATCATTCATAGCAGTCATAGAAAAATTGTGAATTTCACAACTTCCTAGCGAGTATTTGGTTAAGCGAGAAGCGGCCGAAGTCCAATTTGTGAGAGGAGACTTCAATAATTTGTCTAACTTATTAGCGTTTCGCCCACACTGAACTCCAAAACAAACACAAGCTAAACAAAATGCTCCATCGAAATATTTGGAGTAAGCTAGCCATGGAAATCTTTTCAGCCAGCCCGAGACAAACTTACGAGATTTTCCATTTTCCATTGACACGGGGAAATCAAAAAGCTCACCTGGTTTCCACACGTTTTCGACGAACTCCAGCTTCTGATGCGGCGAGTAGTTGTGGATCTCGTCGAAAACTAGGCCAATGTCGAAGGGAGAACAATCCTCCCTCCGACAAACAGGATCTCCGCGAGTCATAACACTAGTATTTTTTAAAACGTTTAACAGTAAATTGTTATTCCGTCGTTAACCCCTGAGCAAGTTCAAAAGTACTTGTATTGTAGGAGCAACGAAAGAGACCCGCTGGGGGAGGAACTGCCCATTTTATATTTTGTCAGTAGTTTCCAAGGTAGTTTCCAAACACAACTAGCCAATCAGAAGAGTGTTTTGAGTGAGTTCCGATGACGAAATCTTTGCTAGCCAATCGTGAGGGGTTTTGACTGTGTTCCGCCTGTTATTGTCACCAAATAACAAGGACTTACACCCACCGGTTGCGTAAAGATTGGCTCCACGAACATTTTCCGACGGCTTCCGACGGTTTCCGAGGTGTAATCGAAGCTCGAAAGGCCAGCGCGTGATCCGGAGCGCTCCCGAACGCCCTATGACCGCAATTATAACGAAATTAGTCATTCTAAACGTATTTTCTTTAATAAATAACTGTAAAACAGGAAGATGGTTTATTTCTGGAAGACGTTTAGTGATTTCCACAAAAGTATCAGTAGTTTCCAAAGGGAAATTAGAGTGTTTTCCAAAAGTACTTTTATCAACATTTAACTAGGTCGGAAAAAATTTGAGTGAGTTCCGGAAATCAGGTAAACTACCCTGGATCCAACCCTGCTGTTCATCAAATCTCTATGCTTTTCCTGCTTTTTTACATCGCAACCATAAATATCAGAGGTTTTTTAATAAGTAAGGTTTGTCATAATTTTCCTCTTTTCTTTTATTTCCGAAGTTTTTTTAGGATTCTGCCGTAAAATCAATTTTAACAGAGAAAGGCCAGTAGACCTTTCCATTTAATTACAGCAATAGGAATGAACTTACATATTAATTTATTATCTGTTAGCGAACGAATGAATTCTACATATGTCAAGTTAGTGAAAGATGATTTTACTGAAAACCGCTGAAGCAAGCGACAAAGTGGCATTAATAATCTTTGCGAAGTGATCCTCAATCACAGATTTTCCCAAAGTGTTTGACTGAAAACCCTGCATGTTCGCAACAATAGAAGTAATGATAACCAAATCAAAGCGAGTCGTGCATGCTGAAACAGACTCTGAACCGTGTTTTACTTGTGCATGATTAAAAGCTCTTTGGGGGGCAACAAAACACAGCCAGTTGTTTAATTTGATGAAGGAACATCCAAGACTTTCTTTCAGTGTCAGGGAGTTGATTCACGAATGAAGAACGAAGGCCGCGGTTATGGCGGAAGACACATGGAGGTGTGCTGCAGCTATCAGTACCTCCCTAATACTAATATTGTAAAAGCAGTACACTCTTAAAGTTTGGCAGTCAACTGCTATCGACTTGTGATTAAAACATTCATGCAGGTAAAATGAAAATGTTTTCGGGAATGATCATAGTACGTTCTAAAGAGCAACACAATAAAGCCAAACCTGTAGTTAACACACTTGAGCAGATCAACAAATTTGCAGCGTCACTCAATCCCGAAAGCAAACCGGATTTCCTTTGTCAAAAACCAGGAAAACGTTATCAACAGCTTGTCTTCGGCGAAAGTTCTTGATGTGCCACAAAAAGGTTTTAAACCCAAGATCTGACAAAATTGCTCAACGACTCGAAGGAAAGTAATCAACAAACTCTCAAATAAGCGTGCAAGGAATTTAGCAATTTGGTTCATCATCATATAATTATGTAAATGTCAGGCCGTGATCGGGTCGGCATAATGAGTAACGTCTCTTACTTCTGTTATTCCTTACCGGCAAGAACAGTCCAAATTACTGCTTTCCACAAATTCGTAAACTTACTTCATTCCCTGTAGACATAAAGCAACACCATTCTCTATCCACTTAGTCTTGTTCTGAGCAGCATGCTCTGCCTCATCTCATATTATTTTTATTTCACCGAGCTCAGCCATGACCAACCCATTGCCCAACTAGGTTTTCTTTTTACACGATGGTTTTGAGCGCGGAGTAACCCTTGGGAAACGAGCTCGATTCGTTCTCACACGTGCAACACCCATTGGATTCGGCGACTGCGTTTGATTTCCATGACATAACTCTGGCGACCAGTTTTTCTCCTAAGATTCCTTATCGATAATCTGTTTTGCGACAAGGTTTGACAAATTTTTCGTGGACGCCCACCTTGGAAGGACCTAGGTTTGCATATATCACACTTAATGACACGCTAGCATTCTGTAACGTAAAGTTAGACAGATTTGAATCGGCTGTTACACAGACAGGCCTTAGTGTCAACAACATTAGACTAATTTGACGCCCTTCCAAGTTAAAAGTCGGGGGTGGTGTTAACAACTCTATCTCGTAAAAACTATTCGCCCAAAGAATTGAAAACAAATTCAAATCCTTCGCACCCAGTTAACCATGCGCCTGCCATGCAAACTTATCCTCTTTCCCAGAATTCTTCTCGCCACGGAGAAAGTTTGAAAACTGAAAGAACAATCAAAAGGAAGATGAACCCTGTTTATTTCACCATCATGGAAAGCTTGAGAGCGTTGTTGGCCCGTTCCAACCACTGTATATATTTCATTTTTATTACCCCATGGCTCATATGCGCCTGTAAATCGCGCGTGTGCGTGATTTTCCGTAGTGACGGAGGAGTGCACCTCATATGGATAGAAAACGTAGCAAGAAACAATAACTATTTGTTGTCAAAACTGTTATTAGCGTATTTCCGAATTTTTGGTCAAGAGCTTTGATGGAAAGAAAACATTGTTCGAGGTTGGTCAAGCCTCAACTTATATGCAGCCTGTGATCCATTGACAATTGAAACAGAGTAAGACGTAAAGAGGTTGATGTCGTCTGCTGTAATTGATGCCAAGAGTACAATTTCCTTTTTCGAGCATCGGTAGGTGCTCTGGAGTGGAAATTCTGTCTTCGATTTTGACTTTTTTCAATTCATTTGGTGAATAATTTTAAAAATACCAAGTTTAAAGTTTGAAAATCATGCTTTGAAGTCTTTTGCTATAAAAGAGCGGAATTAACTTAGTGAAATAACTTTAATTTACTTAAATTAACCTAATATTTCCTTGTGTCGTTTCCTTTTCTTAAACATTTTAAGGATAAATTTATGGTTTTAGAGTTCATTCCCGAGTAATTTTAATAGAGAGATAGAGGATCATACTCAGTGAAGGTTCAAAGCATATTGTAATATTGATTGACAGATTACTGGGATACACGACTCCAAGGAGACTACAAACCATTTCGCACCCCAAGTTGGGGTTTAAAGACTTCTGCTCTTGAGCAGAAGACTCCTTGGCAGCGACATTGTACGGTCTTGTCGCTCAATCAGCTCACCTCTTGGTGGAGGAGAAAGCGCGTTGCGTGACGACAACAAACAACGGCTGCGTAGGAGAATACTTACGGAGAGAATTCATTACAAAAACGATTCTAAGGATGAGGCGACATATTACAAACGCTCAGGTGAACACTTTTAACAGGCGATAGTTGATGATTGGAACTAACGGTCCAAAAAGGAATGCCAGTAGAACAAAACTGATAAAAAATTGTTCTACTAGCAATGATTTCAATGATTAAAGCTGGTCGTTACGAATATGAAAATTCTGTCTGCGTGCTCCAACCTTTCTATTTAATGTAACTATGCACACGTTTGACAATCGGTAGATTTTCACGAAATAGAGGAAAGTTTAAATGAAAAACTTTGTAACTGTCACATATCCTAAAGAAAAAATGTCGAATATACTCATGTTAAATTCCAAACAATGGTTGATATTCTCAGCGCATTGCTCTTAATACGCAGATACGTTGACTGGAAGCTGTCTCAAGAAAACCTTTTCGTGATAACCAAAACACGACCAAGCAGCCAAGAAAATTTCTTCACCACATAAACAACGAAAAAAGAAATTTATTTGATACTATCTTAGGAAGTAAAAATTTCTACAAATTCCGTTTATCTTTGTCAGAGGCTTCAAGCTAATTACATCTGGTGTACAAGAATGCTCAGAATCATTTGAAACTCATGCACTGTTTTGAATGATTCTAAAATGCAATTGATATGTAAGAGTTTAAGACACAACCAAACACTTGTTTAAATGCCAATCTCTTCCAATTTTTGTCTCTGATCCGTAGAAGATAACAGCCGGTAATAAAAGTTAAGGTTTTTTTTCAGAGATCCCTTTGTTCTCTAAAGATAAAAAGTCAAGTTCCTTTGTTTCTCAAAACCTTAGGAAGACTTCAAAACATATTGACAGCGGGTGGTGTTGATTCGTTTTTTCCGAAGCAATTACAGGCTTTAACGAAAGACTAACATCCGAAAAAGCCATGAGATTTCGCACCAACTTAGAGTGTGCTCGATGGAAAAGCTTTTTATTCAACACCTGTTTGTATTTCTCGAATGACAAGTGATGCGCAGTCGCGAAATTAAAATTTCTGGAATCAAACGTAATCTTTAGTTTGCAAATACGCATAATTAAGAGACTAAAACTTTCTACAATCCCTTAGCATGATATCACTCTTTGGAAAACCATGCATTGCAGTCTCAGTTATTCGCTAAAAGGTAGAACGAGATGAACCCAATTATGGCAAATTAGTGTTCATTTTCTTCAGGTGGTAATTCTAGGGTGATTAGTTCTCTTTCAACTTTCTCCACGTAGCTGAAACTTTTTTGGGCGCTTCATGAAAATGAAGCCGGAGCGCTAACCTCAACGATCAGTGCTTAAATTTTTGGGCGTGCGGCACTGGCTGGGTAAAACATGATCGAATTCTGCTAATCTCCATCTTTTAAAAACGAGTTGATAGATCAAGCTGAGAAAATCAAGGTTTACATTTCCTAGCAAAAACTTGGTATGTATTTATTTTTAAAACTTTTTATACGGCACGAAAAGGTGAAGAAGTTTGGCCATCCATAAAATGAAGCGCTGAGACAGAATAGGTTGTTTTCAACAGAGGTCTCATAACCATTATTAACAGATAATAAAAGATTATCTCTTGTAGAAAACCAAGCACAATTTAGAGTGTAGACTGGCACAAGAAATGCTGCTGACTCAATAGAACTGGAAGCGCAATGAAATTACACAGGTTCCTATCACCTTAAAAAATTGGTTGTTGATGAGAGAAATTCACTTTAATCCCCTCTTCTATTTTTACCAAATGAATTTAATTCTCCTTGCAACTAAAATTATTTAATAATAAGCTCCTTCTTTTCTTTGGCCGTTGTCTCCGGATACATTAATCAGTCCTGTGTGAAGAACAAAATCACAGATACATTAGGCGGTTCTTGCCTTTAAATACTGTTTAGATGTCCCATTATCATATGTAAACGACTAGGAAAGGAATTCTAGTGCAAAATATCCTTGTGAGATCTATCTTTAGTAGACGGTATACATGGACAAAAAAATCTAATTTTCAAAGAAAGACTCAGTTATCTGGCGCGTTTGCTTACATTTCCTCCCATGGTGGATCAAAAGATTTGGGGCTGCTATAGCAATGTGGCAATAGTTTGGCTCATTACAACTGGTGTCCCACGCAGGGCTCTGTGCGAAAGTAAGATTCAAATATTCAAAATGGCGAATTCTAATGAAATACTGGTAATACTCGATAATAACTGAAATACTGTTCGACGTTCCTTGGTTGTGTAGTTATAACAAAATACATCGTTATTTCAAACTAGGCTTTACATCCTTACTCAGACACTCAATTCCAGGGAGTAATTCAGCGAGGACTCGTATGAGTGTTATCAAAAAAAACTTCAAACATATCAATTCATTTCCCTTGGATTTGCCAAGTTAGATGATATTTCAGTACCTTGAGCGTCCAGTACTTTGAGGCGCTAAAGGAAAATTTCTCAAAGCATTTCATAACTTACGTTGGGAAGGCAATTTTCCACTTTTTCATCAATTCCAAAAATACCCTTCACTCTAGGCTCCTATGGATTTTCAATTTCTGAGCAAAATTTGCACAGACGCCTTGATTCTCGGATTTAAGTGTTTAAGTGTAGTGCATTCGGTAATTCAGTTATTTTAAATTAAAGTTGGTTGCGAAACGTTTTTGGTTAAATGTTTCTGACGGAATAATAATCGAGACAGAAAGTTGCTGATCACGAATGAATCGTTCGTATCCTCGTGAGAGATAAACGCCTGCAAATCTGTAGGAGAGTCTTCCAGGATACGGCTCGGTAGGCGACAGTCTTTGGACGATACTTTGGAGCTTATCAAGCTTTTGCTGAAGAGCTGTTGTATTGTGTAGCAGTGAGTTTAATTTCAGCTGGATTTTCATGTGTTGTAACATTAGACATGGAGCCAAGTAAAAGCGTGGGCACCTTCCGTTGTGTTCACTTTCAAGGATCTGAATGACGTTAAGTATCGGTTTGTCGTGGAGTAAGCATTTATGAAATTTGGTAACTGAAATTCCAATACCTTCTAATGTCTTATTGCTGGAACGTGGAAGCGAATCTGCTTCTCTGATGTACTCCATGGCTGTCGAAAAGGTTCCTTCGGTGTAAGCCTCGAATGCTTCGTGGACTAGTCGGCTCATTTCATCTGCTGTACAAGAAGAGTGATCTGGGGTAGTTCTTGAACCAATTACTCTGGAACTTGGCTCGAGACGACAGATGCAGGAATTCGCCATGTCAGCGATTCTGCAGATATGACGGTCGTGGTCGTATTTGGTAAATATCCTTTCCATCTCTTCCCAGGAAGCTTCTCCCTGCTGACGGCTCTGTGCAAAGTTCTCTGTTACCGAGAATGTAATGACACTGAGCAGTCTTGTCAAGTAGCCATCAATGTATACTTCCAACCCTGTCTGGCGAATACTTTTCAACTTGACCATGGCTAAATTGAGCCACTTCTCACTAGTTGGAATACCCAAATCCTTTTGCAGGAGATTTTCTAGAATCATTTGCAACCGATATGGCATATTCTGAAAAATGGTTACGTACTCAAGAACATTTTCGTCTGTGACTTTATGGACCGGAAAAATGTTACATTTTTCAACGAAAAAGTGAGGGATGTTAGCATCATTCAGGGCTTGGTAAACATCTTTCATCATTTCTATGATAAATTCCGTTGCTTTCTTGGATTTCCATTCCTCAATAGGCGTTTGATCGATCTTCCACAGCATCAGTGTTTTGAGATGATAAGAGCTCAAAAGATTGATATCGTGGAATAGAGCCTTGAAAACATACTTGACAATACCGTACATTTTCCTCATTGGAGATGCCATTTGTTGAAAGCAGGCTATTTCAACCATGGAAAATGAGAGCCGGAACTGCACGTTCTGTTCCTTGGACATTGGGTTTCCAGTTGGAACCAGGAATAGTGGGATATTTTCAACAACTTGTGATTTCCACTCATTTTGAAAACCTACGTCACTTCGGTTTTGACGGTGTATCCAACCCAAGGCTTCCCGTGGCCAACTGACGAGTTTGAGACAAGGAACTCCATCGTACTCATTCATTGCACCCTGTCCAGATATTGAGGGACTGATGGTAGAAGGAAGGACTTCGTTTCTTGTGTAATCTAATCCACAATTTTGTACTACATTCTCTTTAAACTTTCCAGGAATGAGTAAGAATGCATTCTCCGTTTGGTCAAAACTCATGGCCTCGGCGAATATCTTCCCATACATTTCATGACCTTCCAAATACGATTTGTAAGCCTCACTAACGTAAATCCTTCCAAATGAGTTGGACATATCATATTCGTCATCAACGTCTGAGTTTTGCTGAGAACAAGACTTGAAATACATAAAATCTCGGTTACCATTGCAAAAAACCTTAATCCCTACGACCTCAAACATGTAATCGACATCTGTTTGACCACCGATAGGTAAGATTCTTGTCTGTTTTTCAACTCTGCTTCCAGCACGGTGTTGCTTAATCAAAGGTGATAATCTGCTGCCTTTCCAAACTTCATGGTGCATTATCCTAATATTGTCCACTTCTCTCTGCCACAGGTCGAGTTCATCCAGGTATGACTCTAATATGTTATTAACACTGTCTAAATTATCAATAACATTACACTCCAGAATGTTAGACATTTCCCGCTGTGCTATTCTCTTCTAAGTCCTGTCGAAAAATTTGAGAAAAATTTTAATAAATTACACGCGAGATGTTAGATTTTACCAAAGAGCTTTATTTTGTTGTCTGGCAATGGAATCTCCGTTTATTTGGCGGTAAAGGCTATTCTTCTACACCGTATGAGTAAGTTTTTGAATCTTTGTCCTCTCAGTTAGGGCCTGCTTCTAATCTCTGAATAGCAATCACATTTAGTCGAATAGTTTTGCATGGCTTGTTTACCGCTTAATAGTAAAAGCACTACTATCCGAGTTGCTGTCCAATCCTAAGTATCAAAGAGGAATATATCTGTGAGCTATTCCTTTCTGAACGCAGGCACTTCAGATAGCCTGATTCAGTTTTTATGCCCTTATGCCCAGACAGACTAACCGGAACTTATCTTCGAGGTCATTTTCAACGAAGGGTGAGATAATTAAGCGTTGCTACATAACATTAACGCTCGCTTCTCGCGTGACATTTGTCGGAATATTTTATGAGCTTCATAAATCTTCATTTATGAGCTGATTCAGTTTTTATGCCCTTATGCCCAGACAGACTAACCGGAACTTATCTTCGAGGTCATTTTCAACGAAGGGTGAGATAATTGAGCGTTGCTACATAACATTAACGCTCGCTTCTCGCGTGACATTTGTCGGAATATTTTATGAGCTTAAGACTAATAAAGATTTGTAAACCTTACAAGCTGTTTGGATAAAATACAGCGCGATTTCAACACTGTTCGTGTGAGTTATCGCATCAAACTTGTTACCAACTAAGCGTTTGAAATATCGTCCAACAGAAACAGTCCAATCAGTAATTAAATATGATTTATCTTCAGGGATGATGTCCGTGCGAATAGAACGCAAAAGGAAGAGAAAACGCCATCGCTCAAATTTAATACACGCACAATGACAGAGGAATCTCGTTAAATAATACAAGTGGAAAGTGAATACGTGCTTTATTCGATGATCAAATCATAAATAGAATAGGAGACAAAGAAACAGTAAATCGGATCGGATACAAAATCCGCTGTCTCAGTTTCATAACAATACAGTGAAAATTCTAACAGAATAATAGACGATAGTATTTTTAAATTGTTCCATACAGTACATCGTAACATATTACATAAAAATTTTAAAATTCCAACGGTTTCGACCGTAGAAATATCGACAGGTCAGTAATCAATCGCCCCTTAATTAAATGGCCCCAATTCACTTCGTTTCATGTACTAATCATACTTATTCGAGGGTTCGTGATACTCTCGTCTGGCTCTCCTTAGAAGTCGTGAGTTTGCGAGTGCAAAAGGACGCATCACTTAAGTGCGTATAAAGACCTCTAAAACTTCAGTGTACTGAACGAATCACATAACACCGAAACCGCTCAAATAACCTTAAAGCGGTTTCCCTTGTAACGAAAGCCGTCCGCAAAGTTCACATCGGAATGATAAACAACTCTACTTCGGCAGCGCGAACCGGACATGCGACTCAGCGGAATTTGAACCCCAGTCACAAACTTATTTACTCGAAAATAGCTCTTAGCGTTAGCACATGCGAAACACTATAGAGGAATAATATGCTTGGTCAAACGAAAACAAGACAAGATGTAACGATAATCATTTCGAACAGATTCTAGGTAGAAAGAAACCTGTCCTCATTGAACGAAGCACGAGGAATCATGGCTAGTGGCGTTTTCTTACGCGAAAAAAATAGACAGTACATGTTTTTAACGCGGGTGTAAGACACAAGAGTAGACGAAGTCATTAAAAAGAAAAATTTTACCTTTTTCTCCGGTATTGCAGTTTCGCTGATTCAGTGTTCCAAGAAAGAAAAGGAAGCATAGCAATATTAATGATTTACCAGCCACGTGATCTCGACTGTCTGTCAGTTCAGGACGACTGCCTGCAGATCAAGCGCTAACGTCACTAGCGAATATTCATTCGAAAAAGTACCGTGGTGTTTGTGAAATTTTCGGAGCCTTAAATGGACGATTATTTTACCTTATCAATATATATCAGATTTGTACGAAAAATTTAAAATGTCCAAGAAAAGTGTCTTGTGATTGTCACCATCCGTCTCTCTTGGGTCTTTCTAATAGTGCTTTACCAGCGGTGTCCTATTCGCTCAACTTTGATCCCAATGACTCCTTCTTGATCTTTTTCTGATCCAAGTCTACCATCTGCAGCGTTAATTGAAAGGCTTACCTCCTCAGCTTCTACTTGGTGCATTCAAAAGGATCGATTTGCCATTAGTTACCTGAAGATATGCAGATACATACGAGTTACTGCCCTTACCGCGATGTTAGAAGTCTGCCCTACTTTGAAACCGTCCACTGGGAGGTTCGAGGTGCAGGTTATGAAATAATTCTTCGCATTAGGGCAACGATTATTCGAGAGAATACGGTATTTTTCCGACGTTTTCAGGCAAGCGAAAGAGAGCTCGCAGTTATCTACATGTCGCCTGAAATGAAACAACAAAAATGCCAACAACGAAAGAGAATGAAACAAAAAGATGACGTCTGTTTTGTAGATTAGAAATCGAAGAGCGTGTGGATCCCCTAGTTCCTTCCAAAGATCATTAATTTTTTCAGGAGCCCTGTTAGGTCTAATTTGGGTCTAGCAGGTGCATGGCAGCCATCATAGCACCCTTTTCACATCCTGTCCACTATACAGGTAGGGTCTACGTTAGCGTACACGTTGTCTTCTATCTCCCACTACTTAAGATAGTTCCAACTGAATTTTTTCTACGCAAAATTTAATTGGGAAACTCTTGTAAACTGCTGGGAGATCTTTCATACTGAAAAAGCGAAGCTCCAAAGGCACTGCCCTTAGGTAGCCTGCAATCAACAGGTAGTTTGTCCGTAGAATTGCTACGCCAGCTGAGGTTTCTGGGAAATGAGACTAATGAAACCTGTGTTCTTCTCTTTTGGTCGTAAGATAAAAATGCTCACAAAGTCGGTTGACATTATTTTACATTCCATACCATGGATATTGTGACTGTTCAAGGAATGTTGTTATCGGTGGCGAATCCAGGTGAGGAGCGCGGGGGGCCCTTGCCCCCTATGTTATTTTGGGTAAAAAAAAAAAAAAAAAAAAAATCGCAGAAGGAAGGAAAGCCGGCAAGGTTTGGATCCGCCACCGGTTATAACCGGCGGTCTCCAAAGTAGGACCTGATAAATGCGACTCCATTTTCAGGTTTCTTTTTCTTCATTCCTTCAGTGCAGAGGAAAGGACACTGGCGGCGATTTAGAGACATTTCTCAACTATAAAGCTCACGTGACAAAGTAAACCAGAGCCTACAGGGTTTTTGGTCTGCGGATGATCAGTTTTCACATGCTCTGAATTTTGGCGGGCTGCGCAAACGAGGACATTGGAATCATACGAACTGAAACTTATTCTAATCGCACAACATGAGTAAGAAATATTCGGAAAAGTGCACCGAGCTAGGAGTTGCTGTAAAGAAAAAAGAGTCGACAGAGCTCAATTTGACTGAACCGGATCCCTGCTGTAATGATGCTAGGAAGTCAGGCATGGGTCTGAAAGGAGACCATGGCATCCATGTTAAAAGTATGAAGGCGATGGCAGAAGCTAAAGAAGCCGGTAGAACGAACGGAAAAGTATAGGTGGACCACAAAAGGACATTTGCCACTTTCAAAAGGAAAATTATTGACTCATTTGGTGAGACATTCTACTACGACGAGAAAGCGGGGATCGAGTGGAGAGGAGTACAATCCACCAGGTACAAACGGTATCATATTAAAAAATCTATGCGATTTTTAGAGGCGAATATGGTCGAAGACTAAAGGGCAGGTTCCTAAATAAAAGGTTCCTCTTTATTGTAAGCCCATGAAAGGCGGAATCACAGCGAATAAAACTGACAACAAAAATAGTTTGATCGTGTTTGACGTAAATATTTATATCAGTAGAGATCGATAAGATTGAAAAGTAGAGATCACTCTGTTCTATCTAATGATGTAAATTGTAAGCGATGAATAAACGAAGTGTGGCTCGATCAATTTTATGATACCTTAGTGTTTACTTGTGGTATATGGATAGATAGATAGATAGATAGAAAATCTTTATTTACCCACGGACAGGCATCAGCCATAAAAAACATTCAAACATATAAACATGCATCAAATGGATAAGATACTATAAAAACTATACTTAAAGCACACTAAAAGCTCACTAAAGCTGCGCTCCACGAATGCCGTGCCTGAACGTACTTCTTTAATTAAACGCTTAAATAACCCAAGGGACTCTGCTTGTCTTAGGTCACGAGGAAGTCTGTTACAAAGTGTGGCGCCATTGTAGCTAAAGCTATTTTTTGTAATAGTTTGTGCGCGGCAAAGGAACATTAAGCTTATTCTCAGAGTCCCTTAAGTTATACGCAAATTTAGAACATAAATAATCTGGAGCTAAACCGTGCAGAGACTTATGGTATCCGGTATTTCTTCAACCGGCCTCGGTGTGTCTCAAACGTACCATAAATAGTTTTACAGGAAGTAATTAAGTACTTCCTTTTCAGGAAAAAAAAACTTTTCCTTCCCAGGCTTCATTTACTCAAAATTGAACAAAGGAACTAAGAGACGAATGTTTAGAGGGGTTTCTGTTTTTTTTTTTTTTTGCAAAAAACTGCGGAGATCACTCACACGTACTTCGGAAAAGGGCTCTTTGTGTATTTGGCATCTGTTGTATTCTCTCAAACTCTTGTTTTGGTGTCGTAAACGAAAACGGCAGGGTGAGAAGACCTCGATCTTTCATTATTCGTTCCCAGATCGCCAACCGTGTAAATCAAGAAGGAAGTTGTTACCGTAACATTGAGATACACTTTCAGTGTTCTTCGACTCTTCTTTGTCGTCTTTCCCGACTGGTTCACCTTTCCAGGGTAGTCAGGCGACTTTTGATTGCAAAATGTTTTCGCACACGTCGAAGAAACGAATTTAAGCCCACTCCATAAACGAAGAAGTTGATCTAAATGTAACAGTAAGCGGAGCTCGAGTATGACGGGAACACGAACAGAAATCTACTTCGCTATATCGTTTGCGTTTGTCGCCACGTTTAACGCCAGTCAAGGTAATTTAGAGGGACATCTTGAGCCATTATTCTCATACGGCAAGAGGCTCGAGGTGGAAGTTTACGATGGGTTTCCAACAGCGGAAGAATTCTTTAGAAGATTTGTTGATGTTGAAAAACCTGTTCTTCTCCGCGGCGCGGCGCGACTATTTCCAGCCTTTTCTTTATGGAATGACGAGTATTTTCTTTCCTATACCGAAAGTGAGGAACTTTTAGTTACAGTGGAAGTTGACAAAAAAGAGAATCGTTCAGCTCCAGGGGAAGATTTACCATTTGCAGACTTTGTACGCGATATGCACTCTTCAGGGAAATATTTGATAAGTTCAGTCCCTGAATTTTTGAGGTAAGTTCAAGGGCGGAATTCTTATCCTCCAAGGGGTCTTATAATGCACAAGGAGTCCTTACCTCAGATCTTACATTCAATTTTCAATCGAGTTTTGTAGTTAACCTTATAAAACTCCAAGAAGGGATTGACATGTAACGTCTCGCTAGCAAAAATGTCCATCATTATCCAGCAAACAGGTACTAAGAATACTCCAACCCATCAGGTGGATGTTGTTATCTTGATCTAACGCTAAATTCTCGTCACTTATTTACAAAGAAATATTTAGCAGTTGAAGGGGAGAATTGACAATCAGATCTAGGGAGTTAAAGGGCTTATATGAATTGAAATTCTTGTTTGAAGGCAAGATTTATCCCGAATTAGCTACCGTTAAATAATTACATCAGGTTAGGGAATAAGTACTCCCCCTGCCGCCCCTCCCCCCATGGAAAAACCTACCTCCTTCCCTTCCCCTGTTTTTATGAATGGATGATTCCATTGCCAAAGTAGTAAAGGGTGTAATTGCTGTTTGCAATATGCACATTTCCAGTTTAATTTGTAATCTTTCTGTTAACTCACACATTGAGTTTGAAGAGGTTGCTACATGCACCAACTGTACTGACATCAAAACTAAGGATTAGCAGTGTTTTTTTTATTAATAAATGCGTAATTTATGTTGTTGTTGGCTTGTTCTTAATCTAATAAAATGATATTTGAATGCAGTTTGGGAATAATGAAAAACCACTCTCCCCCCTTAAGAGCCCCACCCTTAGACATGTCCCCTTGACTTGACCTTGATCTGAAATAATTGTGTCAAGTACCAATGCCATGAATTACCATATCACAAACCTTGCTTCAGAGGGAAGATTTTTCTTTTTCTCAGAACAGTTTTTGTAACTGTAGAGAATTCCAAACAGGTACCTTTTTTTTCTCTACTGATTGCTTGCTCATTAATTTGTATTTTATGTTAGGAAGGATATACTTTTGCCATTTCCAATAGCTTGTCATGATATTACACAAGGAAACCTTGTTCAAGAAGTAAGTTTATGCTCTTAAACACTGAGCTCTTGTTGTCTTGTTTATAAGGGTATAGTTATATTCCATGAACAGTCTTACATGTTGGCTGTGTTATTATAATAATTTTAGGTTGTCTTAATTTTAATTTATAATAGTTTTAATTTTTACAAAAGATAATACCACTAGTTATTGAAAGGACCTCATTCCAGTAATCATGCTTAATCCCTTTCTTGATTTTTTATGTGGTCTTTACATGTAATTTAGTAATTTCCCAGTAAGTTATTGTGGTTGCGTAACTATGTTGTTGTTTGAAGTGAATTTCAATTCAGTCATGTAAACCCTTAACACCACAACATCAGCATGTGTATTCTCCATATTGTTCTGTATACTTTCCTAGGGTACTGACTAGGAGAATTTGTATAACAACCAAGAACTTCTTTAGTTGGTGATCATTTCCTTTATTAGTGTAATCTTAATGTGTGATTCAGTTGTGTAAAAATGAGATGCCAGTCACTCTTAGGGCCAAATGGATAAACTAGTTTTAGTTGTTTTTTCCTTTGTTCAACAACAATACCATAGTTCTTTTCCAAGGAAAATAAAAACTAAATTATTTTGAAATAATTTGAAACTAAAATCATTTTAAGCATGAAGATATAAACTCCTCTCTGATGGTGACAATTACTCTTTCTGCAGATTTTGTGGTTCAGTAGTGGAGGAACCAAGTCTGTCCTTCACAATGATCATGCAGAAAATATCATGTGTGTGTTTAAGGGAACCAAAGAATTCTTCTTGATAGATAGGGAATATCAGGAGCAGGTAAAATTGTTTTATGTTAAGTTTGCTTCAGGCCTTTCTCTCATCTTTTGGTGTGTGTTGCTGCAAATTACCCCATGATCTGGGTGAAATTTTATTACAAAATACGTTTGGGAGACAGGGTGGCATATTGCATGTACATGGTCAGTTTGCTGAACTTCAAGGTCACAGAGAAGTTGGGGTTCAAGACGTGGCTAGATCAATATGTGTTGTGTTTTTTGGCAAAATGCTTTACTCTCAAAGTGCCTTTCCCCACCCAGAAGTAAAAATGGGCACCTGCAAATTGTCCGGGAAGCCAGATTGAATGCTCACTCCAGGAGGGAGTAGTGATACCCTCAATCAATTCATGCTAAGGAATTTTTACTTGAATCAGCTCTGGCTGGATGGGCCACTTGTTTCAAATACAGACTCTACATTTACATTTTGTACCTTTACTTCTCATTTTAAAATCATACATAATGCTTTTTTAACACTTTTTTGGTGTCTTGTATATAGGTAAATGTGACAGAACGTGGATATTCTGAAGTAGATGTGGACAGGTTTGTATAATGGCTATTTGATAATTACTAGAATAAATGAAGAGATAAATATAAGTATTAGTTTGTATTTATCAATAATTAGAAAAGAAATGCAAAACACATGAACCTCTGTTATGTTATTGATATAGATTTGAGTGCAAAAGAGAAATGGGGGTCAAAAGTGGGAAACTTCAGTTGTATTGATTTCCTGACTGTTTGCAGCTTTCAAGTTATTCTTAGCTTTTGATAGCCTTTCCTTACTTGAGGAACTAGGCCAAGAATTAAGTGACCCTACAAACCTTTCATTGTAGTTTTGAGACCAAATTTTGTGTAGGTTCAGCATCTTCAGATTAATGTAACCCTTTAACTCCCTGATCAAATTTGAAATTCTCCTCACTGTTAACCATATGATTCTTATAAATTATGTTAATTCAGAGAATTTAGTATTGGATCAACTAATTGACCCCAAATTGATATTTTTCTTTATTCTCTTCACTTATCTAGTTGATATTGTATTGATATTGTTAGGAGAAATTCTTTCTTGGTCATTCCTAGAAGTTAAAGGGTTAATGTACACAGCCAAGAGGCCTGGGAGCTGGCCCTCATTACTATCGCTTTGGTACAAGTGTTTCTTGGCTCCCAGCAAAGTATGAGGTCTTGAGAAATGCCATCTGGTGAGAGGTCTGTGAGGGGTCTGGTACTGATGACTATAGTACCAGACCCTCAGCAAACCTCTTCCGACTCGTCTCAAATCTTCCCACAGACAGAAAAACGTGTGTGACCTGCAGTGCTAACATTGAGGACCCTGATCATAGGCTAGTAACCAAGCTACTAAGTAGTGGCTTAATATATCTTTAACCCAATTTGCTGCATTCTTTTTTTTAAGGGTGGACCTGTTCAAGTATCCAGGACTTCACAAAATAGAACATCACTTTGCCTTCATTGAGCCTGGTGATTGCCTCTATGTTCCGTTTCTTTGGTAGGTTCTGTGTTTTTGAAGTTTTACAAATGGTTTTTGTTGTTACCTGGGCTTAGAAGCTGGGCATGATTGCATGTTCTGATCGGCTACCACCACAGGTGGATGGGGTTGAGCCTGCTCTGGTTGTCCACTTTGACCCTTTATACTCTAAAAAAGTGCCTATAGTGGGTTTAGTATCTCTGTGATGGCTCAGCCTGCGCTTGTTGGGCACGAGAGTCTCTTCGCTGAAGAAAAGAACGAGACAAAAACTCGCGCAAAGCGAGCCGGATTGAGGTCTGCAAACGGTCTAGCACTGACGTTAATAGTGCCAGACCCTTAGCAAACCTCTCCGCGACTCGTTTCAAATCATCCCGCGGGCGTAGAACGCGCGTCTTGCTGCGTGCCTGCTTATAGGTTGGTGTGAACTCAGTATCCTTATGACCCAGCTCGAAGGCGAACTTGGGAGGTTTGAGGTTTGAAATCTAAGGGACCATGAATTTTTTCTTTGCCGCAGGCTCATTTCTTTGAATATTACTCTCGTGTGTAGGGTTCATTATGTGCGGTCTTATGACCTCAACATGGCTGTCAACATTTGGTGGAGGCATGGGGTAAAAGTGAACTTCAGAAACTGTGACACAGAACTGGGAACAACCATCGAAGATTTGACTTTTATTGGGTTTGGAGCACTTCACGATGCCCAGGAAAAGTTGATCAGGTTAAAACTGATTGTGTTACTTCGTTGTCTTTTTTTGCTTACCTCGATGCATGATTCCGACCAAAAATAAACGCACTTTCATTGTAACATGCTGAAAGTTACTTGCTTCAGGAAAAATTTAGAGGTAAACTGTGGCGATTACTTATTTCATTTTCTAACCCTTTAACCCCTTACGGTTATGAAACCGAGCCTAAAATGAATGCTGCCACTGTTCAAGTACTCATGGAGGGTAGGAAAAAAATTCTGGTGACTTCAGGGAAGGTCGCGACCTGTCTCAACATCGAAGGCAGTGTAGGAACGATTTTGGCTGCTCTCGTCCGATTTCGAACTTCATTGTCCGTTTTCGGACACTTCGTCCTATTTTGAATGTCTTGGTCTGATTTCGAACCTCATCGTTCATTACTATACACTTTCGTCGGATTTCGTACACTCCTGTCTGATTTCCGACTCTTTGATCCGATTTCTGACGCTGTAGTCTGTTTTTGGCTACTTTTCTTCCAATTTCAGACACTATTGTCTGATTTCGAACGATTTCGTCCGTTTCTGTCTTCTAATATCGAATGCTATCGTCCATTCTTGGACACTTTCATCCGACTTCGGACATTTTGTTCCGATTTTGGTCGTGTTAGTCAGATTTTGGACGGACACTTGGGTCCGTTGTGAACAACGGCAAGCGTGGGAAAAGACATGTAGCTAGTATCACATTTCGCCGAAGCGTATTTTCGTTAATGTAAAAATTAAGATTTCCCCTCATTGAAAACTGAATTTGCGTTGGTTTGACGACAAATGGTAGAAAGCTTTGAAAGTTTTTCCCTTTTTGACCAAATAATGAAACCATCGTTTTTTTCCGCCATAGAAACCGTTTATTCGAGGCAGTTAAGTTACGTGGTGACAACATTTCACTTAAAGGACTTCAAGGGTTCTTTACACAAGTAAGTGATAACGACTAACCTATTAAAGTTTACGATGAAAAAAGTCGTTCTTCCTTAACAGACATCGGTTTCACCGTTGTTAGAGAAGGCTATTACTTCATTACTGAGCGTTCGTTTTCTTTATTTGTATTTTTTTTTTTCACTTCAGCCAGATGTTTTAGGCCATGATGTGCACTGGTCGGAAGAAATGTATAACGTCTTGCAGAAAGTGAGTGATGAGACCCTTTATTCTTCGTTTGAGCCTCTGATTTTATTGTTGTTCTCTCTGAGTTTTCTCCTCACCTAGCGCCGATTGTGTTTCTTCGAGACGGAGGGTTCAAGCGGTCCTCTGAATTAGACACGTCTGCAAAGAAGTTTGTCCTCGTTGTACTTGCCTGTTTGCCTCCTATATCAAGGCGAAGATTCGTTACGAGAAGAACCCCTACTGAAAACTTTCTCTATTATTTTTGCGTAAGCTCTTCAGTGTCTTGGACCGGACACAAGATGATAAGATAACGTCCGACGACCTGAGTCACTTGCATCAAGAGGTTTGCTCTTTTTTTACGTATATGGCTTATGAACGTTAAGCGAGGGGGGAAGAAGTTTTTTACAACGTGAAGAGATAATTTTCTTCTCGTCTTTGACTTATACGTTTATAGCTGGTTATTGGAACTTACGAAAACATTTGGGATGTTCAAATGAATCAGACGTAATCGTCTTGCACGTTAGCCATTCGTCTCAGATGACGAAGGCTCTCGGTTCCAATGGTATGAAGCGATCAGGGCTTATCACTGATTTACCTGGATAAGATGCTGTTGAGTCACACACAGGTTACCCAACTTTAGATTCAGTTGCCCTGCCATATTACCCGCGCTTATTCAGTGTTATTTCCGTCCTGCGGAAGGCGTTGTGAAAGCAAATAGTTTTAGGGTAATGACATGATTTTCAGGAAAACGAAGGCGGGGGGGAGGGGTCAGTCGCTGCTAACAGAGTGATAACAGAGTTAAAGGGGGAGTATAGAAAATTGACGACCAATGATGTGGAATCGTCAGAATACTACATGGCTTTCGGCGGAGAGAATCAGTCGAGGGAAATCAGCTGAGTTGTACTGTGACACAACCAGAATCCTCCGATCACCCCTTCCCTTCTGGCGTTAAATAATGGCCGGTCCCAAAATCTCCCTCGTTACTGACGTAATTTTTGTTTACGTCTAGGATTGGGAACACGTTCGCGTGTTGGTAACTGATTTGACAGATTTATCAATGGCGGAAAACGACATGAGGGATGAAGAGATGATTTCTGAAGCTGAACAATTTGGAGAAGCGATCGAGGATGAATCCGATTTACATACGGAACTATGACAAAAGTAGTTAGTAAAATTTTCAATTCGAACCAGCTCTGAGATTCAGGAAACTTTACTCCCAAACATAGCATTCATATGCTCCACACTGTCCTCTTTACATTCCTGTGGTACTGACAGGGAGAATTTGTTGGACAATCAGGAGCTTCTAAAATCGGCGATCATTTTCTTTGTTCTTTTTTTATTTTAAGATTGATACTGCAAGGAGAGTTAAGAGCCAGGATCTTCTCTTAAGAGTTAAAGGATTAAGAGTAAATTAGGACATAATCAAGAAAAACTAGGTGAATTAATAACTTAAAATAGCTGATGAATGATTGAATGGTAAATGAATGAAAAACTAATTGCACTGATATCTCTATTTAAGACATGATCACTGAAATGTTTAACCCCTTAAACTTTCAGATCTTTATCTGAAAGAAAGATCTTGAAAGTGCCGGAAGTAGCGCCGTCACAGTCCTTAATGTGGTTTTGGGCCGTTTCATTGTTGGTAGAATTGGTGTAGAGGTGGTAATGGTGACATTTGTTGCAGCAACCGGCAATCCTTGTTTTGCTGTAAGGTCGTTAAAAATGTTCTTGACAATGTCAAGGTTAGTGTCAGTGAGATCTTTAT
Organism: Pocillopora damicornis; assembly: GCF_964200805.1. Classification (NCBI taxonomy): domain Eukaryota; kingdom Metazoa; phylum Cnidaria; class Anthozoa; order Scleractinia; family Pocilloporidae; genus Pocillopora; species Pocillopora damicornis. The sequence continues at coordinate 19,166,890 of NC_142677.1, forward strand.
CAACTTTTCCATAAAAAGAGGTGTGAATAAAATGCCGCAAAGCTTCTTTTTGGTAGAGATCAAAATCAAAGCAAACAAATCACTGCTCCTTACCTTACAGCAAGCCCAACAAATGTATGAAAAACGTTTCAGTTTCAAAGCATCTTTACTATTTTTAACAAACTGAAATATTCTCACAAATAATTAACCTATATTTTCACCCCATGAACATGACTCTGTTTGTAATACCATAGGGCTACTTTAAACTTGCAGAACTAATCGAAAAAAACTAATATTTTACATATTCAAAACAAATTTTGAGATTTTCACCATAAAAGTAAATAAAATTTCGCATCTAATTGCACAAGTAAAATTTAAATCTAGAGTATCAACTTCTATTTTATTTTAAATAGTGAAAATTAACACAATGTAAAAGCTTGAACACTAGACCTATGCCTTCCTGACAGCCCAAGTTCGGCTTTTCCTGTACTTATATTGTTGATAGCTCATCTGCTTCTCTGGGCTATGACATGGCTCTCGCATGGAGCGTTAAGCTATTGTAATAACCCCGATCCAGTTTCACTTTCAGGTTGGTTAAGCTGTTCCTCTCCCATAGCAGGCTTTTGGTCACGTTCCTTATCAGCTTTCCTTGTGTCTCTTCCGTTATGCAGTCTTTTGTCTCGTCAGAATTAGACTCTTCATTGTTAATATGAAAGTGATCTTGGCAGTAGAACATTACTTGAGCAGTAGTGAAAATAGGGCCTGAAAAAAAATTCAGGCCTGTATGGGATTTGAACCCGTGCAAACCGATCTCTATTATATATAAATATATATATATATATATATATATATATATATATATATATATATATATATATATTTCCGATAAATAAATAAATAAATAAATCTTGATTATGGTCTATCCTTGCGGTATAGTGCTCGATGCGTTCGCAGAGCGTGGTATATCTGAAAGTTGAACAAATCAATAAGACATAACTTTTCTGTGACTCTGAGTTTCACGCGTACGTGATCACCAGACGGGTTCGCGTAAGCGTGAAACTTAGAGTCGCAGAAAAGTTATGTCTTATTGATTTGTCCAACTTTCAGATATATTTCCGATATATATATATTTTAGTTCCCTGCAAATCACGTTGTACCCGAAATGTCTTCCGATCTCATGTTCCTCGACCGTTTTACTGCCAAGATCTCATTTTTAATTCTCCTCCCTGGCAACTACATGCAAAATGTAACTTATTTACATGTAAATTATTTAAAACAATTTAGAGTTAGATCAAGAAAAAAACTTCTGCGTGATAAGTTTGAACATTCTCATTACCTGTTTGCTGGATAATGTATGGATAGTATTAAAAGAAGTTACATGTTTATCACTTCTAGGTGTTATAGGGTTAATTAGCCCGATCTTCTCTTGCCATTTCGATTATCGTTTTCTTCCCTCTCTTTTTTCGATCATCATATTGTCATATGCATGGCAGGAAAATTTGTTGTTATCCCTTTTTCACATCGGAATTATTTTAGCGCGCTTTTATTGGAAAAAGTACTAATCAAAATGTTCGGTTACTCAGCTAAGGTGCGATAAATGGAAAACTATAATAAGTGAAATAACAAAGTTGTCTTGTAAACACTGGATTGTTCCAAGATTCATTTATTTATTCGGTAATTTATTCATTGATCGACTCATCTAATTTTTGGTAACCAATAGCTCTGCTTAAAAATTTTGCAAAGAGACCGATTGTCCGAAAAGTTTGAAGAAACAAAGAAATGTTTATCCATCACATCATCCACAGATTTTATTTTTACACATTGTATCCAATGTATGTTTATCATAAGGACAAAATCTCTTTTGCATTTAAAAAGTTTATTTTTACAGCAACATTCTATATTTCAATTTAATCATTTAATAAAGCAGGCGACCATTGAATTATGGTAAGCTTTGCTGTCTCGATTTGACGTGGTTTCATTTCTGTTGTTCCACTTCGCATCCCAGCTCACGGGCCTGTAAGCAGACGTCTCCTCGATACTTAAGCTCCAGTTTCGTCTAAACAAGAAATAGAAACATAACAGAATAAATAGCATTAGCAGGCTCTCTCCGTAAAACAGGAGCTACAGGAGGGACGTGTGTTTCAGGAAAATCGCCCGCCTCAATCGTTCTGGCCTTTACTCGACTGTAAGAAGAAAAAAGATGACGCCTCTTCTTGAAGGCTACGTAGACCTAGGACATTTGCAATGTAGCTAGTTGCATACAAGTACGAATGCAGCACAGTACCCAAAATGACACAGGCGCCGTTAAAAAAAAAAAAAACTAACTCAAAAAAGTTAGTTACAGGGAAATTTCTGCACTTACCTCTTTCAAGGGTCTGCGGGCGTACATCTTCGAGTACTCTGTTGAATGTTCTCTCTCCTGCATTTTTCTCTAAAATAGGTGAGTTAAAACGCCGTTTACGAGAAGTAATTGAATAATAACGTCAGTTCACACTTAGCTGAAATCGATTATAGTATGGTTTACATCGAAAACTGAACTCATTCAAGAAGAAGAAAAGAAGCAAACAGAACATTCAATGAGATAGGATTAAAGCTTATCAAATAATGACGTGATCAAGGGGCTATCATAACACAATTATGGCAGGTTTTGGAAGGAATTTAAGCAGACGGGATTTTTATGATAACTAGTTTACCAGTCCAGGATTATTGAACATTCCTTCGACCAACACTAAAGAAAAGAGTAATGCCAACATGAAGGTCGCTGCAGTTTTCATCTTGCTTGCACCAGCTTCACTCACTAACTGATAATTTTTCGCTAAACCTCTCGCATATGAAGATATATAGAGGTGTGTCAGTCAAAGTAAGATGTATCCGGCTGTTTAGGAGATATTTGAATGGCTCATTATGGAGAAAATTAATGAATATTTCTGGCAGCAGTAGAACCGTTTCCACTAACGTTCATGACACTACAACGTTATAAATACCTATGTGGCCAGAAAATAATTGCATTTCCCCTTTAAATAAATTATTTTTAATAACTTGCATCGACAATGGTTGCACTTTGAGACCCTTTCAATCCACCGACTAAATTATAATTAATAACGCTATGTGAGGTATCCGCCGCTTTCGCCCCCTGTCGAGTTCGCCCCTTCAAGTTCCCCCCCACCTTATACCGTGTTCGCCCCCACACTTTTCGAGTTCGACCCCCACCAAGTCGAGTTCGCCCCCAGATTGAGTCATGTCTAAATTAGTTGCTATCGAACATTGCAAACAAGTTAGAACCAAGTTTATCTACCGAACATTTCGTGTTCGTTAGATAAACCGAGGTTGGTTTGCATCTTTTCCAGTCTGAATAATAAGTTAAGCAATGTTGTTTTGATTAAGTGTGGTTCTCTTTATCACAAGTTCAGTTTATACAGTTATTTCTGGTATTCCCAGATCCCACGCATAGTATTTAGTTGATTCCGTCAACCCAGTTCCCAAGCAGGTTCCACGCAATTGCCGAAATTCAAAATGGTCGTCGCTGACGTGACATTTGGCACATTCTGCTAGTGCCTTCGTCTCAAATCAACTCATCTGGATATCACTCAATCAAGGGGCGAACTCGACTTGATGGGGTCGAACTCGAAAAGTGTGGGGGCGAACACTGCATAAGGAAGGGGCGAACTCGAAGGGGCGAACTCGATAGGGGGCGAACGCGGTGCAATTCCTATGTGATTTGATTTCATTTGCTTTCTGAGTTCAAATACGGTAACCGCGCTTAAACTTGAGTTTTATTCATAATCATAGAATGAATTCTCTCTAACTCTTTGGTCTTGATTTGCAGTTATTCTCCTAAAAGTCATCGAGGCTGGCATTAGCATCTTTGAATTAACTTCCTACTCCTTCAGGTAATTCCCATATCTTGAGGGCTAAAATTTACAATAGGTTTATCTATCGAAATTCGTGGACACAACAGCCCATGCAAGCGGACCCTATTGTGAGAAATAATGTTTGTATGGAACTTGTCCGTGTAACGTAAGGCTTTTAAACGAGTTTTTTTTTAGTGATAAGAGTGGAAATATTTTTTTTCTCGGAGTGTTTTTGGATGTAGATTTTTCTAATGATGTACCACCCCCCCTAGTGTGTGCATTGTAGTCCAAGCTGCTGGTTCGATTAGACCCCCAAAGGAATATGTTTTTAAAAGGAAACGGTGAATTGTTTTCCTACTCACCGAAATCTTCCTGAGGAAAAACTTAAAAGTTCTTATACATTTTCGTATGACGTGATTACGTAACCCTTTACAATCAAAATCCTGTCCTTGAAGAGTTTTCCTGCATTTCTGTTTCCTCAGTTTATTAGAACATTTTCTGGACAACAAGAAACTTCGCCATAGGCCAAACTAATATACCCCCCTATTCAAATTATCATTCTACAGATTGTAAAACCCCTTAGTGCTTCTTTCTTTGGTTACATTCGGAATCCTGCCGACATCGGTTTACCCTTTTTTTTGGCATGAAATCGACAATAAACGTGCTTAATTTAACATAAACTTTTTATTTATTCGGAAACGAATTCAAAACACTCCTCAAGGCTGTCACCAGCTGGTAGTTCCAACGCAAAAACCTCCTCGAATGATTGAATCCATCATCATAGCGAGAACTGGGGTAAAGCTAGATGCTGATTGAACTGAGAACTCTGTTATTTAGGGAAAGTGCCTTTCGACTGATAACTTGGTTTAATACCTTAAATTTACAGAATTTGAAAAAAAGAAGATTACTTATCTCTTCTGTTCCTATTTACACTCCAGCTCCCTCCAGTACTGCATCTCACGCTGTGCCTGAAGTGTCTTTGGGTCGGCTCTTCCTCCAGTCTTCTTTTAATTTCGAAACTCGTTTTCTTTCCGCTCATTTTCGTTAATTATGATTGTTATTTGGGTGGCGTTTTGTTCTGATTTGAAAATGTTTTTGCATCCTCTTTTGTTTCGACTCATGCTCAACTTATTGTTGGCGCACTTTATTTTTAAAAAGTAGGAATCAAAATTTGTATGTTAAATAGCTTAGTCAAGGTGCAATGAACAGTAAACAATAAAAAAGGCGAAATAACAGAGTTGTCTCTTAAACAGGGTAATTTAGTACTATCAACTGAGTTGATAACGTAAATTGACCACCGTAAAGAGTATTATAGTCCTTTCGTTAGAGCGAAACGTCAGCTTTTTAAAGACTCTTTACGGTGGCCAATTTACGTTGTCAACTCTGTTGACAATACTAAATTACCATGTTATGCTCTCCCACCACAGTTGATTGTTCCAAGATACCTTCATTTTTAAGTAATTGATTCAGATTTTGAGATTTCCACCGTAAAAATAAAGACAATTTTGCATTTATTTAACTTGGAGTATCAATTTCTGTTTTATTTGAAATAGTGAAAATTAGCACAATGTAAAAGCATGAACACGAGGCCTATGCCTGCCCGACAGCTCAAGCGCGGCCTTTCAGGTACATATATACCTACTGAATTTACAATAGGTTTATAAAATTTACAATAGGTTTATATATGGAAATTCGTGGACACAACAGCCCGTGCAAGCGTGAGAAATTTTGTTTGTAGGGAACTTGTTTATGTAACGTTAGGCTTTAAAGCGAGTTTTTTTCGTGACAACAAAATATACGAAAATTAATTTTTTTTTCTCGAATTGTTTTTGAATGTATATTTTTCTAATAATCAACCACCCCCCAGTGTGTGCATTGTAGTCCAAGCTGCTGGTTCGATTAGACCACCAAAGGAATATGTTTTTAAATGGAAACGGTGAACATATTTCCTACCCACCAAAATCGTCCTGGGGAAAAACTTTCTTAAGAACTCCACATTTTCATATGATGTTATCGCGGAGCCCTAAAGAATGAAAAGTCTCAAAATCCTGTCCTCGAAGAGTTTTACTAGCAACTGTTGCTTCAGTTTGTCAGATCATTTTCTGAACAACAAGAGACCTCGCCAAAGGCCAAGCTTAATATCCCTCCCTCCTATTCAAATTATTATTCTTTGGTTAAATTCGGAATCCTCCCGACATCGGTTGACGCTTTTTTGGTATGAAATCGACAATAAACGTGCTTAATTTACCATTTCTAAACTTTTTGTTTATTCGGAAACGAATTCAAAACACTCCCCAAGGTTGTCACCAGCTGGTAGTTCCAACGCAAAAACTCCTAAAATGATTGAATACATGCATCATCATAGCGAGAATTGGGGTAAAGCTAGATGCTAATAAAAAGAACTCTGTGTATTAAGGAAATTGCCTTTCGAACGATATCTTGGTTTAGGGCGTTAAATTTACAGACCCTTGATAAAAAGGAGGTTATTCATCTTTTTTTGTTCCTATTTACACTCCAGCTCCTTCCAGTACTGCATCTCACGCTGTGTCCGAAATGTCTGTGAGTCGGCTCTTCCTCCAGTCTTCTTTTAATTTCGAAATTCATTTTCTTCCCGCTCGATTTTCGTTACATACGGTTGTTATTTGTATGGCATTTTGCTCTGATTTGAAAATGTTTTTGCATCCTCTTTTATGTTCAACTTGATGTTGGTGCGCTCTATTTTTAAAAAGTAAAAGTCAAAATTGGTATGTTCAATTGCTCAGCCAAGCTGCAATGAACAGTAAACAATAAAGTAGGTGAGATAACTAAGCTGTCTCTTAAACAGTGTAATTTAATATTATCAACTGAGTTGATAGCGTAAATTGTCCACCGTAAAGAGTTCTAAAGCTGATGACGTTACGAGCGTTAGCCCTTCGTCGGAGCGAAACGTCAGCTTTACGACTCTTTACGGCGGCCAATTTACGTTATCAACACTGTTGATAATACTATATTACCATGTTATGCTCTCCCACCACCCACCACAACTGGTTGTTCCAAGACTCCAGCTTCATTTTTAGGTATTTGATTCAAAATTTGAGATCTCCACCATAAAATAAAGACAATTTTGCATTTCTTTACATAAGTGAATTTAAATTTGAAGTATCAACTTCTGTTTTATTAAAAATAGTGAAAATTAGCGCTATGTGAAAGTATGAACACTATGCCTATGCCTGCCAACTAGTCCAAGCGCGGCCTTTCAAGTACTGATATTGCTGATAGCCCATCTGCTTCTCTGGGCTATGACATGGCTCTCGCATGAGGTGCTAAGTTATTGTAATAACCCCGATCCAGTTTCACTTTCAGGTTGGTTAAGCTGTTCCTCCCTCATAGCTGGCTTTGGTCACGATCCTTATCAGTTTTTCTTGTGCCTCTTCCGTTATGCAGTCTTCTGTCCCGTCAGAATTAGACTCTTCATTGTGAATATGAAAGCGATATTCGCAGTTATGAACACTACTTGAGCAGTAGTGAAAATAAGGCCTGAAAAAAATTAAATATATGTATACATATTTCCGATAGACAAATAAATCTTGATTTTAGTCTATCCTTGCGGTAAAGCGCTCAATGCGTTCGCAGAGCGTGGTATATCTGAAAGTTGGACAAATCAATAAGACACGATAAAACTTTTCTGTGACTCTGAGTTTCACGCTTACGCGATCATCAGACAGATTCGCGTAAGCGTGAAACTCAGAGTCACAGTTATAGGGTTAATTAGCCCAGCCTTCTCTCTCCATTTCCATTATCGTTTTCTTCCCTCTTTTTTCGATCATTATATTGTCATATGCATAGCATGGAAAATTTGTTGTCATCCTTTTATTTTGGCGCGCTTTAATTAGAAAAAGTACCAATCAAAATTTTCGGTTACTCAGCTAAGGTGCGACAAATGGTAAACTATAATAAGTGAAATAACAAAGTTGTCTTGTAAATACTGGATTGTTCCAAGATTCATTTATTTATTCGGTAATTCATTTATTGATTGCTTCATCTAATTTTTGGTAACCAATAGCTCTGGTTAAAAATCTTGCAAAGAGACTGAATGTCCGAAAAGTTTGAAGAAACAAAGAAATGTTTATCCATTACATCATCCACAGATTTTATTTTTACACATTGTAACCAATGTATGTTAATCATAAGGACACAATTTTTTTTGGATTTAAAAAGTTTATTTTTAACAGTAACAATCTATATTTCAATTTAATGATTTAATAAAGGCGACCGTTGAATTATTCTGTTATTCCTCTTTGCATCCCAGCTCAAGGGCCTGTAAGCAGATGTCTCTTCGGTACTTAAGCTCCAGTTTTGTCTAAACAAGAAATACAAACATGACAGAATAATTAGAATTAGCGGGCTCTCTCTGTGAAACAGGAGCAATAGGAAGGGTGCGTGTTTCAGGAAAAATCGCCCGCCTCAGTCGTACTGGCCTTCACTCGCCTGTAAGAAGAAAAAAGATGACGCCTCGTCTTGAAGGCTAAGTAGACCTAAGAAATTTACATGTAGCTCGTTGCATACAAGTACGAATGCAGCACAGTACTTAAAATGACACAGGAGCCGCTTAAAAGAAAATAAAACCAACTCAAAAAAGTTGTCAGCTACAGGGAGATTTCTGCACTAACCTCTTTCAAGCGTCTGCGAATGCTCTCTCTTCTGCATTTTCCCCTAAAAATAGTTAAGTTGAAACGCCGTTTACGAGAGGTAATTGAATAATAAGTCAGTTCATACCTAACTGAAATCGATGATAGTATGGTTTACATCGAAAACTGAACTCTTTCATGAGGAAGAAAAAAGAAGCAAATAGAACATTTAATGAGAGAGGATTTAAATTAACAAAATACTGAAGTGATCAAGGGGCGATCATAAAAACGATTATGGCAGGTTTTGGACGAAATTAAGCACACGGGATTTCTGTGATAACTAATTTAACTTGTGAATGTTTGTTCGAAACATTCCTTCGACCAACACTAAAGAAATGAGTAATACCAACATCGAGGTCGTTGCAGTTTTCATCTTGCTTGTACCAGCTTCACCCACCAACTGATAATTTTTGGCAAAACTTCTCGCATATGAAGATATATAGAGGTGCGTCAGTCAAAGTAAGATGTATTCGGCTGTTTAGGAGATATCTTTATTTGGCTCATAGGGGTGAAAATTAATAATTTTTTTCCTGCAGCAGTAGAACCGTTTCTTTTTACGTTCATGACACCACAACTTAATAAATATTGCTAAATAGTACTAGTATTCTAATATTATAAAAATACCTATGTGGCCAAAAAATGACTGCATTTCCTTTTTAAAAGAAATTGTTTTATTTAACAATTGGTTCATACGTCAGCGTGCGTTCATCGAGATATGAAGCACGCGGGAAGTTTCCAGTGGAGAGCACGAAAGATGCGTAAGAGTTGCTCGAGGCGTAACCGAGAGCAATTCTAGCTTCTTGAGTGCTTTGCTCTACCAACTGAGCTAACAAGCCAACTGGGAGCTGGTCACCATGTTGGTTTCAAGTAAACCCGTGAAGTGGCGAATAAACGAACGTGAATATATGAAAGTCATATATTTGAACTGCGGTTAAAGACGTGGATATGAAAACGATCTTCCGGTACAGGCCTGAATTTTTTTCAGGCCTTGTTTTCACTACTGCTCAAGTGGTGTTCATGACTGCAAAGATCGCTTTCATATTTCCTCGTAACTTATCTAAAACAATTTAGAAAAAAACTTCTGCGCGATAAGTTTGAACATTCTCATTACCTGTTTGCTAGATAATGTATGAGCAGTATTGGAAGAAGTTACATGTTAATCACTTCTAGGTGTTATAGGGTTAATTGGCCCCAGCCTTCTCTCTCCATTTCGATTATCGTTTTTCTTCCCTCTCTTTTTTCGATCATCATATTGTCATATGTATGGCATGAAAAGTTTTTGTTATCCTTTTTTCACATCGGAATTATTTTAGCGCGCTTTCGTTGGAAAAAGTACCAATCAAAACTGTTTGGTTACTCAGCTATGGTGCGGTAAATGGTAAACTATAATAAGTGAAATAACAAAGTTGTCCCGTAAACACTCGATTTTTTCAGGATTAATTTATTTATTCGGTATTTTATTAATTGATTGGGGTTCAACTACTTTTTGGTAGCCAATAGATGTGGTTTAAAACCTTGTAAAGAGACTGATTGTCCGCAAAGTTTGAAGAAACAAAGAAATGTCTATCCATCACATCATCCACAGATTTTATTTTCACACATTTTAACCAATATATGTTTATCATAAGGACACAATCTCTTTTGGATTTAAAAAGTTTACTTTACAACAACAATCTATATTTCAATTTAATGATTTCATAAAGCAGGCGACCGTTAAATTATGAGAAGCTTTGCTGTCTTGAGTTGACGTGGTTTCATTTTTTTTGTTCCACTTCGCATCCCAGCTCACGGGCCTGTAAGCAGATGTCACTTCGGTACTGGAGCTCCAGTTTTGTCTAAACAAGCAATAGAAATATAGCAGAATAAACAAAATTAGCGGGCTCTCTTCGTGAGACACGAGCGATTGGAGGAGCGCGTGTTTCAGAAAAATCGCCCGCCCCAATCGTACTGGCTACGCTTGCCTGTAAAACGAAAAAAGATGACGCCTCTTCTGAAGGCTACGGAGTCGTAGGACATCTAAAACATTTGCAATGTAGCTCGTTGTATACAAGTACGAATGCACCACAGTACCCAAAATGGAGAAAATCACGCTTGGAAAAAAAAATTGTTGTTAGCTACAGATTTCTGCACTTACCTCTTTCAAGAGTCTGCGGTCGTTCCTCATCGATATTCCTTTTGCATTTTCCCCCGCTTTCTTCAGCTTGTTTCCCAAAAAATGATTTGGTCAAAACGACGATTACGAGAAATAATTGAATATAAAAGTCAGTTTACTCTTAACTGAAATCGATGATAGTATGGTTTACATCGAAAACTGAACTCATTCAAGAGGAAGAAAAAAAAAGCAAACAGAACATTCAATGAGAGAGGATTAAAACTTAAAAAATAATGAAGTGATCAAGGGGCGATAATAAAACAATTACGGTAGGTTTTGGAAGAAATTTAAGCAGACGGGATCTCTATGATGACTAATTTACCCGTGAAGTAACAAGAGTAAACGGTAGCATTCCTTCGACCAACACTAAAGAAAGGAGAAGTGTAAACATCGAAATCGCTGCAGTTTTCATCTTGCTTGTACCAGCTTCACTCTCCAACTGATAATTTTTCGCAAACCTTCTCGCATATGGAGATATATAGAGGTGCGTCAGTCAAAGTAAGATGTATCCGGCTGTTTAGGAGATCTTTATTTAGCTCGTAGTGGAGAAAATTAATGAATTTTTCCGGCGGCAGTAGAACTGTTTCCTTTTACGTTCATGACACTACAACGTAATAAATATTACTAAATTGTACTAGTATTTTAATATTATTAAAATACCTACTTGGCCGGAAAATTATTGCATTTTCCTTTTAAAGAAATTGTTTTTAATAACTTGCATCAACAATGGTAGCACTTTGAGGCTCTTTGAATCTACCGACTAAATATTAATTAACAAGGCTATTTGATCTAATTTTAATTGTTTTCTGAGTTCAAATACGGTCACCGCGCTTAAATTTGAATTCATAATCATGGAACGAATTCTCTCTAACTTTTACATCTTGATTCTCAGTTATTCTCCTAAAAGTCATTGAGGCTCGCATCAGCATCTTTGAATTAACTTCCTACTCCTTCAGGTAATTCCTATGTAACGAGAGCCAAATTTTATAATAGGTTTATCTATGGAAATTCGTGGACACGGTAGCCCATGCAAGCGGACCCTAGTGTGAGAAATTTTGTTTGTATGGAACTTGTCCGTGTAACGTTAGGCTTTATAATATAATTCAAATAGTACGCGCGCTCTGATCGGCCATAAAACCATTTTACATGAGCGTATGTAAACACGGTTTTCGTTCCTCTTTCTTTCGTGTTCCCCCAACCTCCCGCGTGTTTACATCAGGCTATGTAAACATGGAAACCATTTTACATTTCTTCATTAAAGCGAGTTTTTTTTAAGTGACAACAAAAGATGTGTGTTTTTGGATGTAGATTTTTCTAATGATGTACCACCCCCCAGTGTGTGCATTGTAGTCCAAGCAGCTGGTTCGATTAGACCCCCAAAGGAATATGTTCTAAAAGGAAACGGTGAATTGTTTTCCTACTCACCAAAATCTTCCTCAGGAAAAACTTTCTGAAGAACTCCTATACATTTTCGTATGATGTGATTACGTAACCCTTTAAAATCACAATCCTGTCCTCGAAGGGTTTTTCTAACAATTGTTTTCTCAGTTTATCAGGCCATTTTCTGGACAACAAGAAACTTCGCCAGAGGCCAAACTAATATACCCCCTATTTTCTATTCAAATTATCATTTTACAGATTGTGAAACCCACAGGGCTTCTTCTTTGGTCAAATTCGGAATCCTGCCGACATCGGTTGACCCTTTTTTGGCATGAAATCGACAATAAACGTGCTTGATTTAACATTTGTAAACTTATTATTTATTCGGAAACGAATTCAAAACACTCCCCAAGGTTGTCACCAGCTGGTAGTTCTAACGCAAAAACTCTTGGAATGATTGAATCCATAATCATAGCGAGAATTGGGGTAAAGCTAGATGCTAATAAAAAGAACTCTGTGAATTAAGGAAATTGCCTTTCAAACGATAACTTGGTTTAGCACCCAGCTTTAATTTACAGACTTTGAAAAAAAAAAGATTAATTGACGGAACAAAGAAATATATTTCCATCATTTCATCCGCCGATTTTATCATGAGGACACAAACTCTTTTGGATTCAAACAGTTGATTTTTACAACAAACATTCTACAATTCAATTTAACTATTTATGAAAGCGAACGTAAATTCGTAGTTATGCTGCTCATGCTGTCTTCTTTTCTACGAATTCAGTTCTGTTGTTCCACTTCACATCCCCTCACGGGCCTGTAAGCAGATGTCTCTCCGGATCTGAACCTCCTTCTGTAACTAGACAAGCAATATAAAGAGTTGTTTTCCCGCTTTTCCTCGAGCACTTTTAAGATTAACGTTTGCTTAAAGAAGGAAATTTCGCGAGCTACAAGGCTGATAATTCCTGTTTGTTCAGTTTGTTATTCTTTGGCTAGTTTTGCATATCACAAGTTGATATCATGTTCTCGTCAACTATCGGGATTTTGTTTAATTTTTGGTGATAAATGATGGTTTTTGTGTGCTGGACACCATTATCTTATCAGAATTTTTTTATTCATGCAAAGGGGAGAATTTTCGACTGGTTGACTAGGCGTGTGACATGAAATTTTGTGATAATTTCGTGCGTGGACCAATGATTTTTTTTGTTCCGTGTGAACAAATTTATAGGATGCAGTTTCTTCTGGGAACATTTTCAGTTGGGTTTTCCTTTTTTTTTTATCCGGAAACAAATATGGCTACTGCAAGTGAACCCGCGTGAGTTTCATTCACTGAATCATGTAACGAATTCTTGTAAACGCTGATCTTGATTCTCAGATGTTCTTAAGCTTGTAATATACTACGTGAGGTTTAAACTTATCACTTGAAGCTTCTTACCTTCTCACATCCTGAGGGCTCAAATTGTTCGATAGGTTTATCTTGTATATGGAATTTCGCATAAGCACGTTTTGCAGCTCTGTTGGTTTAACCTATAAACACAACCGATCAAGTGGACCCAATTACGGGAAGTGATATTTACATAGAACTTGTCTGTGTAACCGTAAGAATTCCCCGCCCCCCATCCCCGTCCACCCACCCCCCCCCCCCCAATTCTCCGCCTCCCACCTGGTGGTGATGACGTGTTCTTTACTGTTTATGCATAAAAGTTAAATTTTGTTCCTTGAAGAGTTTGTAAAAACAGATTACTCTACTGATAGAGCATCACCAATATATGTGCAACACAGTCCAAGCAGCTGGTTCGATCAGTCCTCTAAGAAGAGTTTGTTTACCTTTTATTTCTCAGATTAAGATAACAACTCCGAAGGGCACCTGAATGTCTACAGTGTTTGACTGAACAGAAATAGATATCTTTTTATCACATCATCCCTGAAGCGAATTTTCACTCAGATGAGTGAAAAATGCACTCGACCGCCGACATCATTTTAACACATCGTACTGACAATGTAAATTCGCCACAAGAACACAGCCTTTATTGAATTCAAGCAGTATATTTTTACATTAAACTGTCTAAATTTCGACGGAATCATTTTAATATTAAAGGTAAATATTTTGTTTTATTAAGCTGTATTATCTTGCGCTATTGAGGTATTGAATTGGGGTACGCGCATGTTATTCTGTATGTTTCCTCGGAACAACACCGGAGAAAGAGCAGTATGAAAATCCCGGTCGCTGCGGTTTCCTTCTTGCTAACAACACCTCCACCTATAAACTTATGATTTTTCATAGTAATTTTCATAGGTACTTGGGGGCAGTTGATGCAAGATGTATCCGGCTGTTTAAGAGCTCTTTAACGAATTTTCGTTCAGCTCCTCTTAAGAACATTAATTAATCACCCGGCCCAGACAGAAGAAAAACCATTAGGTTGAGTTATAGATAAGAAAGGAAACTGTCCCAGTGGACCCAGTTACGAGATCGGATATTTGCATGGTTTTTTTTTTGTGTAACCTTTTATTAATGACTTATTTCAGTGAGAACAAAATGTAGGATGCCTTCTGAATATAAATGAGAATTGAATTCTTTCCATACAAAGATAGCTAATTTTAACAGTAAAGCACAAGCCGATGGCTATATGTGTATCGCAGTTCAAGCAGCTGGTTCGATACGCCTCTCAGCAAAATGCATTTCGCTTCATTCATTCGTAAAGGTTGCTTCCTTAGCTTATCTAGAGCTGACTAGTACTTTCGGCAATTGTTCAGTTTGAGTAAAGAGCAATTTAGAGGAAACCGGATCCTTCGACAACTACATCAGCCATCATAGAGCATGACGCGTATTGCTTTCCCAATCCTTGACCAAGCATTGAACCATGAATTTACGGAGGGGGTGGGGGAGCCGAGAGACTGACAGATAACTATACGATACCAAAACAGAGGCTTTTTGTACTTCGTATATATGAATATAATATATACACAGCTGTTTTTAAAAGCGTCTTAATTTGAAAATATAAATTAAATATATATATACCTTTTCTTTACTCATCAAAGAGGTGTTGACAGAATGAATTAAAGGGAAGTTTTCAAAAGGAGAGTACAATAGCTGCTGTCAAAATTTCCCAAAGTCTTTGTTTCCCCTTCGCTCGATATTTTTAATCGCTTCAAGCGTCCATTTGTTTGGATGTATTGTATAGAACAAGTTATCATATTAATAAGGGTGAAAAAATGGGAGTACGATTCAACTGTGGTCAAGTAGACAAGGGTTCCAGCTAAATAGGTATATATATACACATATATTTTTTTGTGAAATTCTTGTGATTTGCTTGAGATTACAGTTTCTAACGGCTTCTTACGCATAAAGTACTATGTATTTCGAGAATAAACAAAAAGCATACTCCGCCGTTATTGTTCCACGTTGCCTCAGCGAAGTCATGAAGTACTGCCTACTGGTCTAGCTTTGTTCTTGTTTTGTGACTTTGCCGGCTTGGACACCGTATAATATTCCTCAGTTCAAATACTTTTTTATGTAGCCACGAGGTTGCAGCTTTGAGTTTACAAGCGACAGATTTTCTTTCGACATGACTCAACTGACTCGAGAAATAATAGTTCAGGTGATAAACGACAAACGTTGTTCAAAAAATTCGATATTGAAGAATTTCAGGTCAATGACGTCGACGGCACGACGCAAAGGCCGGTATAAGGCAACGTTCATGAACAGGGACTCTCAGAGGATAACAAATTAAAAGGGATGTTGTTTCTTTGATGTGAAATAAACATGCATCTTTCATCACCTTCTTGACGAGAAACAAAATATATATCCATTCTTCTTGTCCAGTTAAAAATTATTGGATAAATAGATTAGGAGCTGTGTTGGTGCGACATCTTTTAACAGTCTTCGGCCATTGCATCAATATTCGTTGGAGCCATATCAGTGTACTACAGTCCAGTTGAAGTCATATGGGAGGGGGGGGGGGTTTGAAATTACCTTTAGACACTGTTTGGCTACATCTGTCCGTTACTAGCGAATATCGGCCCATCACCTACCTATATTGGTCTATCATGGCACAACAATATCAGATAACGATTCAACATTGCACTTGCTTCACGTTAGTCATGTTTACATCGTCTGGCTTTCGTGGACCTATCTTAGTGGGAAGTCATAGTCCAATGATGATAAAATCATCTTGAAAAAAATTTTAACCATCTTGAATAATCTTTAGTTATGAATTGTTCAGATTCCTACAAACTATCTTTAACCCTCAACCAGTAACTTCATCATCATAATGTGCATGTGGACCTTGAAATTTCTTCGGAAAAATATGAGATAATAACTCAAAGTTATTTTTACTTTTCAAACATAAAACACATCTGAAATTTCTTCCAGTTCTTGAGAGAATGGATGGTAAAATATTTAGGAAGAACCCCATTGTTTGTAACTCATCGAAAGTAAAAAAATGAATTAAACTTAGACCTGAAGCACATTATGTCCTTCTTTTTTTTTAACATGCGCTGCTTATTAATGGAGCTGTGTAATTCCATGTGGTCTCTTCATTGGAGGCCGGACTGAAAAGTAGCTCAAATTGATAGACCCTTGGGAATGAGTAGATTAATTATTAAATCATCTGATTTGTTCTAGTAATTTACATTCCAACTCCCTCCGAATATTGCAACTTACGCTGTGCCCGAAATGTCCTCGGATGTGATGCGATCTTTTTACCATTCTGATTCACGCTTTCTTCCCTAGTTTTTTTTAAGTTTTCATCCTTAAGTTTTTTATGCGTGGAATTTTGTGCCGACTTGAAATGTTTTGTCATGCTATTTTGACATTTGGCGCACTGTAATTGTAAAAAATACCGGTCAAAACAGATGCATTCAGTAAATTAGTTAAATTGCAAAGTTGTCTCGAAAAATCTCGATTGTTCTAGGATTCATGGACTCATTACTTGTGTAGATTTTTTTCGTTTTTCACTCGCCTATTTCTGACTAGCAGTATACGTAGCTCTTGTTTAAGTGAAGTATTCAGTAACCTAAATGTCTCACAAGTTTGTATTTCCCCTCACATCATCCCTGTAATGCTTCTATACTCAGATGATGGGAAAAAGCGCCGGTCCGCCGATATCATTTTAATACATAGCAAAAACCAATGTATATTGTCCATTTTGGAACGCAGCCTTTATTGAATTCAAGCGGTATGTTTTACAGTACATAGTCTATACATTTCGTCTGAATCATTTATTACTAAAAGCGAACATTTAATTGGAAAATTAAACGAGACTTACCTGTAAGTTGAAGTTTGATTGAAATTCTATCCGTCACCAAGCACTGAGGGATTACGTGAGATAGCATTGCGCCTGCGCGAACTCAGTTTTTAAAGCACTTGCCATGTGTGCAGGGGAAAGAAAACCCTAACCAGCAAAATGGGAGGGCCTTAAAAGGGAGGGCACGTAATCCCTCAGTGCTTGGTGACGGATAGAATTTCAATCAAACTTCAACTTACAGGTAAGTCTGGTTTAATTTTCCAATTCTATTCCGTCACCGCACTGAGGGCTCACGTGAGACTTCAAAGCCCACTGCACACATGAACAGAGTAATGACCAACCAAGCAAGTCATATGGGTCAAAAACAGTTTATTAACTTTACTCTTGTAACAAAACGTTAGAAAAGCTATCTGTGTTGATAACAGGCTTGCTATAAAACTTTGCAAAAGTGTCAGATGAGCTCCATCCTGCAACTGATAAGATGTGCTCTAATGGTACAGATTTCAACAAAGCCTTAAATGTTGCGGCAGCCCTAGTACTGTGGGGCTTGAAAAGGTTTACATCAATTCCTGACTTTTGCATTACAGCTTTGACCCATCTACTGATGGTGTCCCGGGAAACTGGTTTAAATGGCTTGTAATGACTAATAAACAATTGTTGTGCACCTCCACGTAGAGAAGAGGTACGATTAAGATATGCCTTCAAGGTAGTGACAACACAAATGTTAGGGTTGTCCGGGTAAGCTTCAAACTTAACAACAGTGGGTTTCGACCCTGGCTTAGACTGTTTAATAGGCCTGGAGATAATAAAAGTCACAGAAGTTTCTGAAACAACCGTGTCCTCCAAAGACAAGTAGTGAATTGTCTGCCCCTGTTGAGCTGATACTAATGACATTAAAGTGACTAATTTTAAAGTCAGATCCTTTAGTGAGCAGTCTGTAATAGAGATTGTCTTAAGATAGTTCAGAACCTTGCTCACATCCCATGTCTCAGTATATCTTGGGTTGGAGGGTCTTGCTTCGTAAACTCCTTTTAAGAACCTCTTAACACTCTCTTGTGCTCCAAAAGTCATCCCGTCCACAGGCTTTAAGACACTGGATAGAGCAGACCTTGCAGTGTTAATACCACTGTAACCGATGCCTGACTCAAATAGCTCCACTAAAAAATCTAGTGCCTGGGGGACAGTGGCAGAAACTGGATCAATCTGTTTTTTATGACAATATGTAGTCCATCTTTTGATGTAAGATGAATACTGCTTTGTAGTTCCTTTCCTCCAGGACTGTAAGATGATGGAGGTTGCCTTTTGAGAAATTCCTTGTGTCTCATAGGACTGCCGGACAATCTGCATGCAATCAGAACCATTTTCCTGAATAGGGGGTGGACTTCTTGTGGCATCCCCGGCATTTGTAAGGCAGTTCGTTGTTGTGGTAACACTCTTGGAGCAGCCACTAACATGCGAAGAAGTTTGGGATACCAACTCTGGGTTGGCCACATTGGAACTATCATCAATCCCTCTGCACAATCGGTTTGTATTTTATGTAGGCATCTTGCAATTAAACTGAAAGGAGGGAAAGCATAGAACAAGTGTTTATCCCATGTTACAGAAAATGCATCAATAAAGGCTGCCCCTGGGTCAGGTTTCCAGGATACATAGCATGGAACCTGATGATTTAGTCTGGATGCAAAGAGGTCTATGGAGGGCTCCCCCCAGATATCTGTGATCTGTTGGAAAATATCAGATCTTATCATCCATTCCTTGTTGTCTGAGAAAACGCGTGATTCCCGATCTGCCTCAACATTTTTGGTCCCTGGGATATGAGCAGCTGTTAACCATATTTGTTTTTCTATGCACCACTGCCAAATATCTTTAGCAATAGTGTGACATTCCCTAGAATGTACACCTCCCATAGCATTAACATAGTTCACAATTGTAGAGTTATCAGAGTAAATCTTAACGTGAATGCCTTGCTCATTTTTGCAAAATGCCTTAAGTCCAAAAATTGCAGCTAACAGCTCCAGACAATTAATGTGATATTTTGCTTCTTCCTCTGACCATCTACCCCCTATTTTCTCTGTCTCTTTGACAGCTCCCCATCCTTTAGTTGATGCATCGGTGTAAATTATTACATCAACCTTTGAATTAGGCAATAATATGGGGTAGTTATTTGTCTGTATGTTATCATACCACCACTTTATCTCTGAAAAGCTTTCTTGGGATAATCTCATTTGAGCATTATAATTGCCATAGTTTTGTCTTAAGGCTGTAGTTTTATCCCTCTCAAGTTGTCTATAATACAGTGGTCCATATAAGATTCCAGGAAAACTTGACACTAAAAGCCCTATAAAGCTAGCTAGTTCCTGGATTGGGAGCTCAACAAGCTCCATCATTTTCTTGCATCTTTCCCTTATGCGCTGGATTTTTTCCTGTGTTAAGGAGACAGTCATATTAACTGAATCCAAGACAAATCCCAGAAATGTAAGGACTTGAACTGGCTGTAAGACCGACTTATCAGGATGTAGGATAAAACCCAATGTTGAAAATAAGTCACAGGTATCATTAATATTGGCTTGGCAGTCCTCCACGCTCTCCCCGTGTAAATAGAGTCATCAATATAGCCTACATTTAGGTGACCCTTCTGGCGCAGCGTAGCATACACTGGCTTAAGGATTTTTGTGAAGAGTCGGGTGCACAAGCCAGACCATTTGGTAGACATGTAAACTGAAACAATCTACCTTTCCAGCAAAACCTCAGATATTTTTGATCATCTTTGTGAATTGGCACTGAGTAGTATGTGTCACGCAGGTCTACTGAGGCCATATAACAGTTTGGAGTCATAAGCCTTATTGCCGATTGTAAGGTATCCATCTTAAAATGTTGATACTCCACATGTTCATTCAAATTCTTCAAATTTAGAATTAATCTAAACCCTCCATCTTTCTTAGGGCGTATGAATATAGTAGAAATATATTCACCAGGGCAATGTGTGGTTTCTTGAGCGTCCGCGGCTATGTGCGTAAGAGTTGTGCCTGTGATAATCAGGCTTGTTCGTTGATCGACCACTGTGTGTGGAGACTTTCTTTCCCACTCGATTGACCTCGGTCAATTCTTTCACTTGTTTCGGGAGATCATTGCCAAACAATTGGTCAGTGATCGGAACCGACGAGGAGCAAAGATGTTTGTATTCCTCGTGTAAATCCGGTTTAATAAACTCCCTTCGTCTTTGATTGAGTTCACTGTTTCCATTAGGGAACAATGTAAGTGCATCTGTTGACTTTTGAAGAAGGTCGTTTCCCGCTGGGAGTGACGACAAGTGCTCAAGGAGTTTGTCGATCATATTTGTCAACGCGCACATTCCTTTGAAGAAGGATGTCTGCACCTTTTGCAGTCTAACATCTTGGGACCGGACTGTTGGAGTAAGGTGGTCCCATACTGGTTGATTAACTCGTACTTTTGTCAAGAATTCACAGTTCTCTGGTCTGTGATACTTGTTCAACTTTTCCTGAAGTTTCTCTTCAGGCAGCCCTTCTTTGAGCATGGCATTCACTACATTCGCCAGCTCTGTGTTTACACTTGGGCCTGTCTCCTCTTTCTTCAGCTCTTGTTTCAAGCTGTTAAGTACCTCAAATTTTCCTTCATTAGAAGGCATATTTTGAGCCCCGGTTGAGTCAGCCAGCTTTGTCACAGCTTCTTCTAAGCTCGTAGTTTTGTCATGTCGCTTCTTCTTCGTGGGGGGCTCTTCGCTGACCTCGTGGTCATTCTCGGCAGATTTTGCCTCCTGTTCTTCCTCCGTGTCAACATATTGTATTTCAAAGTCTGACTGAAACTGTTTGAACGACTCAGCAATAGTCTTGGATAAATCTTGAGACATCTGGGTGAAACCCTGTCTCAGCGTAGCGGCCAGCTCTTGTAAACCATGTGAGTCAGTTTTGGCGCCATCGGTGCCATCACCTCTTTCGATGATTCTAACATTTGCTTCAATGTGTTCGCTTCTAGGGCCACTACTTTTCCTTTTTAAGTTGTCTTTCTCGCCCTTAAGCTCAGATTTATCCGAGGTCTCGGGCATTTTTTGCGAATTATCGCTTAAAACTAAAATTCTCAGCGTGTTGAAAAAACAAACGTCCGTTCGCTCCAAAGGCGGCAACACACTGAGTTCGCGCAGGCGCAATGCTATCTCACGTGAGCCCTCAGTGCGGTGACGGAATAGAATTATAGTAAGCTGTCTTATCTTGAGTTTCATGGATTGGTGGTTTCGCCTAATCCATCTGACATCCTAGCTCACGGGCCTGTAAGCAGAAGTCTCTCCGGAATTTCAGCTCCATCTGTATCTGAAAAAGCAAAGCATACAGAACAAAGATTTGTTTCGACCGGAAAAGGCTGACGTGACAAAAAAAATCAAACAAAAAGTTTACCTGTGCCCTTTTACTCATACCCAATAGTTTAGCTGGACTTAGC
Organism: Pocillopora damicornis; assembly: GCF_964200805.1. Lineage (NCBI taxonomy): Eukaryota > Metazoa > Cnidaria > Anthozoa > Scleractinia > Pocilloporidae > Pocillopora > Pocillopora damicornis. Next base: position 19,188,620 of record NC_142677.1, read on the forward strand.
ATAGTACATTTTTGCGGTGGTGGTCTTTAATCCATCAAAATTAAAGCCTGGACGAATAGAACGACAAAAGATTGTGCTGCTAAAGCGAAAACAAGATTGACTTATTGCTGGAAATTAGAAAAGTTTTGGCGTTGATTCGAAACACAAGCATATGCTGCTCGTTGCGTGCAACGCCTGTTCGTTTAGTACCAAGAAGAGAGACTGAATCAGAGACGGTTTTGTTTACTTACCTCTTTCAACCGTCTGCGGTTGTTCAGCGTCAAGATTTCTGAATTTTCACGTTCTTGGTGCTTTCTCTTCAGCCTCTTTGCCTGTAAATAGTTTCATTAAAAAGGCTTTTAACAGAAGTAACTGGTTTACACCACCGAACTTTAACTCAAAGTAACAAGTAAGTGAGTAGTCAGTTCCCGATTAATGGATAATTTTGGCACGTTTTGGAAGAAGTCAAAGAAACATTTGGAACATACTTTTCTTTGAATTTCCCCTGCTTTTTGCACCGTGTTGGGTACCATCCCTTCGACTAACATCGAAGAAAGAAGCAGTATCAAAATCCAGGTTGCTGCGGTTCCCATCTCTTCAAACACTACCTCCACCTATGAACTGATACTTTTCCACAGCAATTCTCGTATATATAACGGCTACAATTGGGATCAGAAACATTATACTGGAAAATTCGAGCATTATAATTTTGAGCCTCTTCTCTGAAAACATATCATTACGCCCAAAGTTATGCTCGTGATTTTACATAATTTACCACGTAATAACTCAATCTAAGGGCGTTTAAGAGCCTTCCAACCCCCCTTTCCTTTTTGCCTCCCGTGATGGTGAAACTTAGGTGACAGGTGAAACTTACCGGTAATAAGAGGTTTCCTTCAATTCCACAGGTAGCCCAAGCTCACGTCTCGAGAAAAAACCAACGATTAATTCATGAAAGCGTCACGTTTTGTGTGACTCGGTGTAAAGTTTATAAGGAATAGTATGAGAAGCGAAGTAGGTCGATTTATAACGATAAATATTTCGAAATACGAACAATTTACACGTAAAATCAATAAAACTTACTCACACCCTGAGTGTTCGTTGTAGTTTCTGGCGATTTCTGCCGTTTTAAGCTTGTTTTACCATCGCTTTTGTTATTGTTAAAAGACGAAGTAACAGGAATAACAGCGATGGTAAAGCAAGCTTAAAACGGCAGAAGTTTATCGTTGTAAATGGACTATATTTCGTTCCCCATACTAGTCCTCATAAGGTGTTGAAATTTTCAACAGTTCCTCTCGTAACTTAACACCGAGTCACACAACGCGTGACGTTGGCTTTTTCTAGAGACGTAAGCTTGGGCTACCTGTGCCACCTCAAGCAAAACATTTCATTCGACCAAATTCTCAGACTGCGCATATTTACGAATGAAAGGTGTCAGTCTTTTAAAGAAATTGTGGTGCTGCGTCGGTGTTGAATGAAATGATAGCGTGGGGTTTAAGAGTGCCGAGAGAAAATTGTGCGTTAATATCTAAAGAATAATCTGGCCAATTTTCACGAAAATCCAACAAATCTACACACCTCATTAATTCATTTAAGTAGAAGTAGCTTGCGTATAACCATGGTTGGGAACTTGCGACTCATGCAATGCTGCTCTTATCTCAAAAGCCACCCTTACGGAAAATCTCTGAGAGATCTACATTGATGGTAAACATCCAACTTCGAAAAATAATAAACGCATGCATAGTCTACTAAAACATATTAACAAAAATATATTAACGTCCTTGAATAAGTTCAGAACTAAAATATGCCCAATTTCTTTCGAACATCAATGCAATTGTTACTTATGTAGATATAAGTTAATGTACTGTATAAAATCTACGATTTTATTTTTATTCATATTTTCTGTTTTTTTTTGTTTTTGTTCTTTCTCGGAGAAATTAGCTATACAGCTACTCTTGTAAATCCGAGGTGAAATAAAGGTGATGTGATGTGATGTGATGGTATCCAGGCAAAATTCATGAAATTTAGCCTTCCAACACACATCTGCATTGTAACGCAATGATCTTTATTACCAAGATTTTCTTCCGCATCTGATTAGTTTTTAGCCTCGGAGCGAAAATACCTCAGAAAGCATTTGATGTGACCGCTAGTTTTTTCGACTGATTGAAATTAACGTTATGCGGCAGTGAATTCCACAAGTTTTCTTTTGTCAGAGAAGCACGGGACTGTTTTAGTCCGCTTAATTCTGAACGATCCATGCCATTCACCAAGTTTTACGTAAGATAATTGAATTTTATCACGGTACTTGGTTTACACCGGATCATAAACGGTCGAAGCGATTCACAATCAGTTAGGTTTGTGCCTGAACTCGATAAATTTCGATAAATGTTCACTTGGAAGGTGACTTTTTTGAAAGCAAAGATGCTTACTATAAACTGTAACATAGCCTCTCTATGGTTTTATACGCGGATACTACTCCAACATGGTTTCGTGTTCAGGACGAATAATTAGCCTAGTGCTGAGGGCGGTGACTTAATTTACATCTCGATGTTAGCATAACGTTCCTTTTCAATGCCATTTTGTTACCCGTGAAAGCGGAAACTAAGACTGACGTGATTTTACTTCAGGTGCGCACAGTTCTCCAGAAGACGAACGAACGACTCAGTTTTGAAGTAACCCCCTTCCCCAAAGACATAATAAGTCTTGGATACCAAACAGCTAAAAAATATGGTGATTTATGTCCCTTTTTTCAAATCGTGCCAAAAATCATGCTAGCACCATCTATAACTGGTAAAAGGATACGAAAGTATCGAAAAGTCAGTTCTTTGTCGTAAAAGAATACGAAAGTATCGAAAAGTCAGTTCTTTGTTGTGAAATTTGCGTGACGAGTCGAAAATGAGATGGCGTTGAGGGACATGAATTTAGCTACCTACACGTATTTACACTTCAGGGACTTGAATCCTTAAATCAACCCCGACTGGTGATGTTTTCCGCGAGTTCACTCGAAAAGAGATCTTGCGTTATCGTCATCACGTTACGTTATTGGTGGTCAAATCTTTGCGTGACGAGTTAGTAGTCTGATCACGTGGAAGGACAAAGCAATCAAAACGCGCCCAGTCCTCAGACGACTAATTTAAGGTTTATTTTGTTTCTGTGGGAAAGATAATCAAACAAATTCAACATGCATGGTGTTCTCGGTTCGAAGTGGCCAAAGATGACTATATCTTCATTTATGAAGATGAAGGCGGGAACCGCGCTGATCTACTGTTTGTACTGCGTAGGATTTTTGGTATGCTTCCTCAGACTTGTTGAAATGAGTATACATCAAACATTGCTCAAGAGACCAGAGATTGTTTCCGTCTTTTGTCTAACAGGATTTATTTGCTGTAAGCTGCTTCCTACCTCTATTGACTCACAGAGCCAGAGAGCTTGGGGCATCACCGTCACTTGTCGGAGTTATCGGTAAGTGAATCTGCTAACAAGAACACTGCGAAACATAAATAAATTTGCTCGACCTGGAAACTCGCCAGTTCATTGACTAATTACACCTGTTTATTCGATGTTTTACTTTATCCCACATTACAAAAACCTCAAGTGCTTCCTCTCGATGGGAAGTTAACCTTGTTCATTTTTTTGGTATATTCATATATGCTTTTGTTTTTGTTTCTCATAAAATGAGTATTTCACATCATCGTTGTTCTTGTCTGACAAGTTGTCCAGAAAAATATCTCGTGCAAACAAAAGAACAAGTTGAACATAGACAAAAGATTCCTATTCTTTCTATGATTTTTTGGTTACGGTTACTGTCTTGAAAGTACAAACTGAAGACTTAGAAGTGTGGAAAAAATGTATTTTAAAAAGCTGGTAAGGCTTCAGATTTTTTATATTCACAAGTTTTTTATTTATTTTATATTATGTCACAGGGTCCATATATGGTGGCCTTCAATTCTTTTCCAGTCCTGTCATGGTAAGAGGTCTGGCTATATGCATGCCAGTCACACCACACTGTTTGAGATTTCTTCACATGATAGTTAATTTTGGAGAGGTCTAAATGACCAGTACGTGTAGAAATCTAGAGAATCTAATTGTTTATATAATATGTCTACTAGCCATCAAAAATAAGCAACAAGAAAGGCTCATGTTTTCATTTTATTTTGTTTTATACAATGTCACACTGGTGGGCTACTCACTTCAATCACCAATTATTACAGAATCCATAGCACGCAGCATGCAGCCAATCAGATCGCAGGATTTTTGATATCATCCCTGTGGGGGGTGGAGGGTGTAATATGGTTAATTTTTGCTGAGTATGTGCCTCTGGCCTCTCAGAACCCCTACCCTGTCGGTTTTAGTTTATTCTGTGGCCAATTATAGACCTTATCATGGTCACTTTTGACAAATGTAATCTCCATGATTCTAACTTAGTTTCATTGTAGTCTAATGCTGAGAATGTCAACCAACTGAGCTAACAAGCCAACTGGGTGCTGGTCATCATGTTGGTTCCAAATAAACCCGTGAATTGGCGAATAAACGACTGTGAGTATATGAAAGTTATATATTTGAACTGCGTATAAGACGTGAATATGAAAACGATCTTCCCATACAGGACTGAATTTTTTCAGGCCTTATTTTCGCCACTGCTCAAGTGGTGTTTATTACTGCAGAGATCGCTGTCATATTCACGTCTTTATCTGCAGTTCAAATATAAGACTTTCATATATTTACAGTCGTTTATTTAAATATAGTAGAGAATACTAATGAATTTTTTTGGCAGCAGTAAAATCGTTTCCTTTTACGTTCCTATCACTACAACGTAGTAAATACCAATGTGGCTAAAACGTTTCTGCTTTTTTTTTCTTTTAAAGAAATTCTATCTACTAGCTTCCATCGTGAATGATGTCACTTTGAGACGTTTTGGACCTTTCGACGGAATGATAATTGACAACGCCATGTGATCTGTTTTCAGTTGTTTCTGGTTACCAATAGTGTCACTGCTTTTAAACCCAGGTTTTGTCCACAATTATGTAACGAATTATATTGAACTCTTTTATCCTGATTTTCAGTTACACTTCTAAAAGTCTTTGAGGTTCGCATTAACATCTTTGAATTAGCTCCTTACTCCTTCAGGTAATTCCCATATCTTGAGGGCTAAAAGTTACAACCGGTTTATCTGTGGAAATTCATGGAGTTTGCAGCTGGTGCGATCAGGTCCTCAAGGAATATGTTTTCAAAAGTAAACGGGGAATTTCTTTCCCCCTCTCGTATAAAAATTTCTGAGGAAATACTTCCTTAGAGCTCCTCTAAATTTTTTTTTTGTGTTTGCTGAGGTAGAGGAAAAGATTTTCTAACCAACGTTTTCTTGCTAATCAGCTAATTTTCTGGACAACGGGAGACTTGTGTGAGAGAGTCTTGACTTAAATTGCCATCCACTGCCCTGCTAAGTGAAATTTGCTTCGGGAAAGTTTTTTCATACCGAACTGGAAGGTGTAACTGTTGCAGTTTTAAGTATAATGTTTCTCGCGGGTTACGGTAAATATCCGGTACTATTGGCTACCTACACTTCGGTAGATCGTTATTAAAAAGTAACTTAACTTTACAAAGCCTTGAAGATGAAGTGATTTTCATGAAACCGATCTCTATTGTTCCAAGATATAATTTGGTTCCCTGTAAATCACGTTATGCCCGAAATGTCTTCGGATCTCTTGTTCCTCAACCCTTCTACTATCAAGATCTCATTTTCAATCCTCCCCTCTGGCAGCTGAATTTTTCCTTGTAACTTATTTCCGTAAAATAAGTTAGTGTTAGATCAAGAAAAAAAAACTTCTACGTGATAAGTTTGAGCGCTCTCAATATCTGGATAGTACTGATAGAAGTTACGTGCTAATCACTCTGGGAATAAAAAAGTGTTAATTAGCCCAGTTTTCTTCCCTCTCTTTTCCGATTATCATATTGTTATGTGCATGGCATGAAAATATTTTGCTATCCTCTTTTCACATCGAAATTATTTTAACGCGCTTTGATTGGAAAAATCATCAGACAGATTCGCGTAAGCGTGAAACTCAGAGTCACAGTTATGGCGTTAATTAGCCCAGCCTTCTCTCTCTATTTCGATTATCGTTTTCTTCCCTCTTTTTTCGATCATCATATTGTCATATGCATTGCATGGAAAATTTGTTGTCATCCTTTTTCACATCGGAATTATTTTAGCGCGCTTTAATTAGAAAAAGTACCAATCAAAATGTTCGGTTACTCAGCTATGGTGCGATAAATGGTAAACTTTAATAAGTAAAATAGCCAAGTTATCTCGTAAACACTCGATTGTTCCAAGGTTCATTCATTTATTCGGTAGTTAATTCACTGACTGGTGCAACTACTTTTTGGTAGCCAATAGATCTGGTTTAAAATCCTGCAAAGAGACTGATTGTCTGAAAAGTTTGAAGAAACAAAGAAATGTCTATCCATTGTATCATCCACAGATTTTATTTTTACAGATTGTAACCGATGTATGTTTATCAGAAGGACACAATCTCTTATGGATTTAAAAAGTTTATTTTTGCAGCAAGTTTTATATTCCAATTAAATTATTTAATAAAGCAGGCGACCGTTAAATTATGGTAAGCTTTGCTGTCTTGAGTTGACGTGGTTTCATTTCTGTTGCTCCACTCCACATCCCAGCTCACGGGCCTGTAAGCAGATTTCTCTTCGGTACTTGAGCTCCAGTGTTGTCTAAACAAGCAATATAAACATAAAAGAATGAATAGAATTAGCGGGCTCTCTCCGTGAAACAGGAGCGACAGGAGGGGCGCGTGTTTCAGGAAAATCTCCCGCCCTAATCCTACTCGCCTTTACTCGTCTGTAAGAAGAAAAAAAGATGACGCCTCTTCTTGACTCTTAAGATATTTGAAATGTAGCTCGTTGCATATAAGTACGAATGCACCACAGTACCCAAAATTACACAGACCACGCTTAAAAATAACCAACTCAAAAAAGTTGTTCGCTACTGGGAGATTTCTGCACTAACCTCTTTCAAGCGTCTGCGGGCGTTCATCTTCGAGTATTCTGCTGGATTTTCTCTCTTCCCTAAAAATAGTGGAGTGAAAACGCCGTTTACGAGAAGTAATTGAATAATAACGTCAGTTGATACCTAGCTGAAATCGATGATAGTATGGTTTACATCAAAAACTGAACTCATTCAAGAAGAAGAAAAAAGAAGCAAACAGAACACTCAATGAGATAGGATTAAAGCTTATCAAATAATGACGTGATCAAGGGGCTATCATAAAACAATTATGGTAGGTTTTGGTTTAAGCACACGGGATCTCTATGATAACTAGTTTACCGCCGGGTATTGCGGGAGCAATTCCTTCGACCAACACTAAAGAAAGGAGTACTGCCAACATCCAAGTCGCTACAGTTTTCATCTTGCTTGTACCAGCTTCACTCGCCAACTGATAATTTTTCGCAAAACTTCTCGCATATGAAGATATATAGAGGTGCGTCAGTCAAAGTAAGATGTATCCGGCTGTTTAGGAGATCTTTATTTAGCTCATAGGGGAGAAAATTAATGAATTTTTCCGGGGGCATTAGAACCGTTTCCTTTTACGTTCATGACACTACAACGTAATAAATATTATTAAATAGTACTGGTATTTTAACATTATTGAAATACCTATTTGGACAGAAAATGATTGCATTTCCCTTTTAAAGAAATTGTTTTATAATAACTTGTATCGACAATGGTAGCACCCTGAGACCCTTTGAATTTACCGACTAAATATTAATTAACAACGCTATGTGATCTAATTTCAGTTGTTTTTTTAGTTCAAATACGGTCGCTCGTTCTCTTAAACTCTTCGATCTTGGTTCCCAGTAATACTTCTAAAAGTCATTGATAGGTAATTCCTACATATCGAATTTACAATAGGTTTATAAAATTTTAAATAGGTTTATCTATAGAAATTCGTAGACACAACAGCCTATTCAAGTACCCTACAGTGAGAAATTATGTCTGTATGGAACGTGTTTGTGTAACAAAATATACGAAAATTAATTGTTTTTCTCAGAGTGTTTTTGGATGTAAATTTTTCAAATGATGTACCACCCCCCAGCGTGTGCATTGTAGTCCAAGCAGCTGGTTCAATTAGACCCCAAAAGGTTTTTTTTGTTTTTTTAAAGAAAACGGTAAATTTTTCCTACTAACCGTAAACTTCCGTAGGAAAACCTTTCTTAAGAACTCCTACACATTTTCGTATGATGTGAGTACGTAACCCTTTACAATCAAAAGCCTGTCCTCAAAGAGTTTTTCTAACAACTCTTTCATCAGTTTATCAGACCATTTTCTTCACAACAAGAAACTTCACCAGAGGCCCAGCTTAACATACTTTCCCCCTCCACCCTTTCCAAATTATCATTTTGCAGATTGTAAAACCCACAGTGCTTCTTTCTTTGGTTAAATTCGGAATCCTGCCGACATCGGTTGAACCTTTTTTGGCATGAAATCGACAATAAACGTGCTTAATTTAACATTTCTACACTTTTTATTTATTCGGAAGCGAATTCAAAAAAATTCCTTAAAGGAGAACTGAAGCCAAAAATTGAGTTAATTTCTTTCGATAGCCAAAGCGACGAAATTCTCGATTTCAGGCGTTATTTGTGCTAAATGTGTTTTAGCTTGAAGAAATATTTCTTTAAAGTTTGTATTTTCGCGCTGTTTCGGCTTTCAAACCGTGGGCACCAATTTTAAATCAGCGGTCTTCCAAATGAGCCTGTGACGTATGTTATGGGGATCACTTTAGGACGTGTTATCGTTCGACTAAATTTTAATACAAATTGCTTCTTCGTCGACCCTTCGTCATGAGCGGAATAGAACCATTTCAGTTCTAACCAGTATATCAGCCTGGAGAAGAACCACCTCAGGAAGAGAGTGTAGAACAGGAGGTAGAAGCCCACGAAGAAGACACTACTTCGAGGATGGGAAACACCGAATGGTGTTTGTGCGGCGCTTGTGCGCTTATGCCGGTGGCAAATGAATGTTACTGCAGCCAAGAACTAGAGGAGCTTAATCAAAAGTTCGACAATTCAGGTTTGTACTTATTATGTGATTATTCTCGCGAGTATTTTGTTTGAAGCGGCCGCTTCTTTGCTAAGAGTGACAAAAAGTGGACAATTGCAAACTCGGTCTTAGTTGTAATTACAATTACAAGGTCTGATGGGTGAAAATTATTGAAACAGCGAGGGAAAGAAAATGTTAAGACTTTTTTCTTCTTTTTGGGTATTGATAGGTGTTAGATGTATAACAGAACATCCGAAATTTGGCATTGTATGCTTGGACACGGATGTTTTGAGCACGGCATTGGTTGCAATCCACAATGCGCGGCTCAATCCAATTCCCGACCCTATCGTCAACAGGTAAACTGTCTTTTTCTTTCTTATTTTGTACGCGTAATTAAGTCAATCGCTTTTGAGACTTTATATCCTCTTGTTCTCTAGAACTTGGCGTTTGGCAGCCTACAGACAATTTACTTGGTGGGCACATGGGATATTAGGAAAAAACCGGCGGAGAATCGTGCCAGTATGCGTCGTCACGGCCATACGTAAAACATTTCCTGAAGAGAGTGGTAATTACGTGGGGTTTCGAGAAGCAGATCTGGAACTTTGAACTTTATCCGTAATGCCCTTTAATAATGATTAGTAACATATCCTTTGCGTGTATAACATCAGAGGCTGTTATTTCCTTATATTACGGTTTCTTTCTAAAATTTGCGCGAAATATACAATTACTTATCGAGGATATGAATCACTAACACATTTCTGCATAGTGATTCAGTCAAAAGCCATGCAGAGCCAAACTAATGTCATCCCTACTGCAGTTATTAAATTATCCACATTGCCAGGGATAGCTGCGTGGCCTGAATGAAATAAACCTCAAACCTAACTTTGATTGCTTTTTGTTACGATGATTGCTTTCATTTTCATTTGATTATGTTATTAACAAAGTTGTTGTATTTAATTATTCGAAAATCTCGATGTATGATTAGCAATGAAATCTGCTTTAGGAGGCCGGGGTTTGATGGCAATGTTTTCAGGAATGTGTGGTGCTGTGACTGTTGCACTCCTCTCTTGTGGTTTTAAGCATTTTCTCTCTACGATAGCATTAAGCATTGGCTTGAGATGATAATTGGTTGTCTTCTCAGGTATGGGCTTTGCCACCCATTCTTTTGTATTTTTCGGCAACACTACCTTGTATTGCAGCTCCCCTTGGTTGGCACCCCTGGATACAGTGGCTTGTTGCCTACCAGTGTTGGCTTTGTGGTCTAGGGCTGCCGACTGAGTTCGAGCAACCATGCCATTATAAGAGAAGTGCTGCCGTTTGGGTGCATATTTGGTCTGCACACTATGGTACACCTCTAAATTGCCAGTATGACAACATAGTGTTAGTTGCTGAATGTCCTTCAACAGATTTTTATCGAATACAACCTCCTTCAATGCATTATGAGCAGAGGAGCCAGGCCTAAGCCACCTTTTAGTTCTTGCGATAGCCGGAGGGATTGGTTGGTGGGCACATTCCTCATACAGGTCAGCTGAATCCCAGGAGTGGATATTGGCAGTGTGATAGACAATGAATATCCACTTCTCTCTCAACATCTCCTTGTCTCCTCCACATGTTTTGGCACACCACCAAAGGTGGTTTGAGATGGATCTGATCCAGAGAGAGAGATCAGCACATTCTTTCTTCTTTGATGATCAACTTCAGGGAAATTTCTTTTTATGTCAGCCCTAATGCCCACATGACGGTCAGTTGCAACAACCATAATTTTCCCCCTTTTTTCATAGATGTTTTCCATACAGCGTTTAAAACCCTCTCTTTCCATGTCACCAGCTGATAGTTCCAACGCAAAACACTCTTGGAATGATTGAATCCATCATCACAGCCAGAATTGGGGTAAAGCTAGATGCTAATAAAAAGAAATCTGTGAATTGAGGAAGTTGCCTTTTGACTGATAACTTGGTTTAGTACCTTAAATTTACAGAATTAAAAATAAAATTACTTATCTCTTCTGTTCCCATTTACACTCCAGCTCCTTCCAGTGCTGTATCTCACGCTGTGCCCGAAACGTCTTTGGGTCGGCTCTTCCTTCAGTCTAATTTCGAAACTCGTTTTCTTCCCGCTCGATTCTCGTTGATCATGATTGTTATTTGTGTGGCATTTTGTTCTGATTTGAAAATGTTTTTGCATCCTCTTTTGTTCTGACTTATGCGCAACATAATGTTGGCGCACTTTATTTTTAAAAAGTAATAATCAAAATTGGTATGTTCAATAGCTCAGCCAAGATGCAATGAACAGTAAACAATCAAACAGGCGAAATTTGAATTGAAAATGTAAATTGACTACCGTAAAGAGTTTTAAAGTTGACATTTCGAGTGTTAGCCCTTTGTCAGAGCGAAACGTCAGGCTTAGAACTCTTTTACGGTGGCCAATTTACGTTATCAACTCTGTTGATAATACTAAATTACCATGTTATACTCTCCCACCGCAGTTAATTGTTCCAAGATTCCTTCATTTTAAGGTAATTGATTTACTGATTTATTCATTTATATTTTTGTAGCCAAAATATCGCAAATAAACTGATGTCCGCAATGTTTGACGAAACAAAGAAGTACATTTCCATCATTTCATCCGCCGATTTTATTTTTACACACTGTAACCAATATGTGCTGATCATCAGGAAACAAACTCTTTTGGATTCAAACAGTTTATTTTTACAACAAACATTCTACAATTCAATTTAACTATTTATGAAAGCGAACGTTAATTCGTAGTTATGCTGCCTATGCTGTCTTCTTTTCTACGAATTCAGTTCTGTTGTTCTATTTCACATCCCCCCATGGGCTTGTAAGCAGATGTCTCCCCGGATCTGAACCTCCTTCTTGTATCTGAACAAGCAATATAAAGGGTTGTTTTCCCGCATTTCCTCAAGCACTTTAAAGTTCAATGATATTAACGTTTGCTAAAAGAAGGAAATTTCGCGAGCTATAAGGCTGATAATTCCTGTTTGTTCAGTTTGTTATTCCTTGCTTAGTTTTGTATATCACAAGTTGATATCATGTTCTCGTCCACCATCGTGATTTTGTAATTTTTGGTGATAAATAATGGTTTTTGTGTGCTGGACACCGATATAATATCAGAATTTTTTCATTCATGCAAAGGGGAGAATTCTCATGAAATTTTGTCATAGTTTCGTGCATGGACCAATGATTTTTTTGTTCCATGTGACAGGGAAGGTCGTCTCTCATTTGTACATATGCTCAAAACGACCTTGAAAACTTCATTATAAAAGTACTAGAAATGCAGTTCAACACGTTTATGCTAAAGAATTTAGTCAATATTATGCTTAAAATTATGCCGGTATGAACAATTGACATAACACGTAATCGGATGTTTAAGAGCCCGTTTTTGATCTTTATATAATGCAGCCCATCTGAACATACTGAAGAGCGTTGATTTTTTTTCTCAGACAGCATTTAAATCATTCCCTTTTACCTTAATGTCTCTACAACCTCTGGAACGTACTAGTATGGCCGGCAGAACGGTATCGCTCTATTTCGTCCTTTTTAAAAATGATACTTAATCACAATACAAAGGGAAAAATTACCAAGTTTTGATTGGCTAAGATAGAGATAATTTTTATTTAACCCGGTATTTGTCCCAAAATTATTTAACTGTTTATCATCTTTCTGCTGCGTTTTTTTTTCATTCCACTATCGCGATAATGAAGCCATCGAAAAGATGTCGTCCTGCACGCATGAAAAGCCGCCATGTCAAATGGCTCACTAAATCAGCTTTTAAAACATGGAATGAGCGAGAGGCAACTCTGAGGATAAGGAAAGAAAACGAGTCCATATATGTACATTGAATTTCTTTCCATGCAAACGTTTCATAGTATGGTCATAGATAATTCTAATGATAGAGCACTATCAAATGACGATCGTCTACTATTCGTTTTATGAGAACCTTCTTTTAAGAATGTGTAGACTGCGATTAATTAGCCGAGAATTTTAAGAGCATACTAAGAATGTACCTTGGCTGAGATTCAATTAAGAAAGTCTTTATTTTGTTAATTTTTTTGGTTGTTGTTGTTTTTGTCTTTTTTTTTTTTGCGAGAATTATAAATAAATGTAAAATAAATGTAAAACATGCGGTCTAACAGGACAATTACCTAAAACACAAATTTTAATATTAACAATGCGGTTTTCTAACTGCGCGATACACTGAATAACAACTCAGTTTGTCGTCGATACTATACCAAGCTTCCTAACGGTGAAGCCGTGAAAGAAATACAGAGTTCTACCTTTTTTTCGCGGCTCCCTTACCTTCATGTTTACCACGCTCGCCAAAAACCGCCAGGATAGTAGCTTAACTAGGCCCTTACAGATTGTGCTAGTAAAAGTAGCATATCATATCCTGCCAGTAATGGTCTATTTTTTTCAAAATAATGCTCAAAATTATCTCGTTTTTGAAAACTTGAAAAAGGAAAAAAAATCAAAGAATATTTATGCTAAACTCGCACCTATAGAACTTGATCTAGAGATGACCATAGTTGGGAACTTGCGACTCATGCAATGCTGCTCTTATCTCTGAAAAGCCACGCTTACGGAAAATCACTGAGAGATCTACATTGATGGTAAACATCCAACTTCGAAAAATAATAAACACATGCATAGTCTACTAAAACATATTAACAAAAATATATTAACGTCCTTGAATAAGTTCAGAACTAAAATATGCCAAATTTCTTTCGACCATCAATGTAATTGTTACTTATGTAGATATTAGTTAATGTACTGCATATAGAATACGATTTTATTTTTATTCATATTTTCCGTTCTTTTTTTTTGCTCTTTCTCGGAGAAATTAGTTATACAGCTATTCTTGTAAATCCGAGGTGAACTAAAGGTGATATGATGTGATGTGATAGTATCCAGGCAAAATTCATAAAATTTAGCCTTCCAACACGCATCTGCATTGTAACGCAATGATCTTTATAAGCAAGATTTTCTTCCGCATCTTATTAGTTTTTAGCCTCGGAGCGAAAATACCTCAGAAAGCATTTGATGTGACCGCTAGTTTTTTAGACTGATTGAAATTAACGTTATGCGGCGGTGAATTCCACAAGTTTTCTTTTTTCAGAGAAGCACAGGACTGTTTTCGTCCGCTTAATTCTGAACGATCCATGCCAGTCACAAAGTTTTAAGTAAGATAATTGAATTTTATCACAGTTCTTGGTTTACACCGGATCATAAACAATCGAAGCGATTCACAATCAGTTAGGTTTGTGCCTGAACTCGATAAATTTCGATAAAAGTGCACTTGGAAGGTGACTTTTTTTAAAGCAAAGATGCTTACTATAAACTGTAACATAGCCTCTCTATGGTTTTACGCGCGGATACTACTCCAACATGGTTTCGTGTTCAGGACGAATAATTACCCTAGTGCTGAGAACGGTGACTTAATTTACATCTCGATGTTAGCATAACGTTCCTTTTCAACGCCATTTTGTTACCCGTGAAAGCGGAAACTAAGACTGACGTGATTTTACTTCAGGTGCGCACAGTTCTCCAGACGACGAACGAACGACTCAGTATTGAAGTAACCCCCTTCCCCAAAGACATAACCAGTCTTGGAGACCAAACAGCTAAAAGTATGGTGATTATGCCAGCAGTGCTATTTTTTATGTCCGTGTTTTCAAATCATGCTAGCACCAACTATAACTGGTAAAAGGAAACGAAAGTATCGAAAAGTCAGTTCTTTTTTGTGAAATTTGCGTGACGAGTCGAAAATGAGATGGCGTTGAGGGACATGAATTTAGCTACCTACACGTATTTACACTTTAGGGACTTGAATATTTAAATCAACCCCGACTGGTGATGTTTTCCGCGAGTTCACTCGGAAAGAGATCTTGCGTTATCGTCATCACGTTACGTTATTGGTGGTCAAATCTTTGCGTGACGAGTTAGTAGTCTGATCACGTGGAAGGACAAAGCAATCAAAACGCGCCCAGTCCTCAGACGACTAATTTAAGGTTTATTTTGTTTCTGTGGGAAAGATAATCAAACAAATTCAACATGCATGGTGTTCTCGGTTCGAAGTGGCCAAAGATGACTATATCTTCATTTATGAAGATGAAAGAGGGAACCGCGCTGATTTACTGTTTGTACTGCGTAGGATTTTTGGTATGCTTCCTCAGACTTGTTGAAATGAGTATACATTGCTCAAGAGACCAGAGATTGTTTCCGTCTTTTGTCTAACAGGATTTATTTGCTGTAAGCTGCTTCCTACCTCTATTGACTCACAGAGCCAGAGAGCTTGGGGCATCACCGTCACTTGTCGGAGTTATCGGTAAGTGGATCTGCTAACAAGAACACTGCGAAACATAAATAAATTTGCTCTACCTGGAAACTCGCCAGTTCATTGACTAATTACACCTGTTTATTCGATGTTTTACTTTATCCCACATTACAAAAACCTCAAGTGCTTCCTCTCGATGGGAAGTTAACCTTGTTCATCTTTTTGTATATTCATATATGCTTTTGTTTTTGTTTCTCATAAAATGAGTATTTCACATCATCGTTGTTCTTGTCTGACAAGTTGTAAAGAAAAATATCTCGTGCAAAGAAAAGAACAAGTTGAACATAGACAAAAGATTCCTTTTCTTTCTAAGATTTTTTGGTTATGGTTACTGTCTTGAAAGTACAAACTGAAGACTTAGAAGTGTGGAAAAAAAATGTATTTTAAAAAGCTGGTAAGGCTTCAGATTTTTTATATTCATAAGTTCTTGTTTTATGTTATATTATGTCACAGGGTCCATATATGGTGGCCTTCAAATCTTTTCCAGTCCTGTCATGGTAAGAGGTCTGGCTATATGCATGCTAGTCACACCACACTGTTTGAGATTTCTTCACATGATAGTTAATTTTGGAGAGGTCTAAATGACCAGTACGTGTAGAAATCTAGAGAATCTAATTGTTTATATAATATGTCAACTAGCCATAAAAATAAGCAACAAGAAAGGCTCATGTTTTCATTTTATTTTGTTCTATACAATGTCACACTGGTGGGCTACTCACTTCAATCACCAATTATTACAGAATCCATAGCACACAGCATGAAGCCAATCAGATCGCAGGATTTTTGATATCATCCCTGTGGGGGGTGGAGGGTGTAATATGGTTAATTTTTGCTGAGTATGTGCCTCTGGCCTCTCAGAACCCCTACCCTGTCGGTTTTAGTTTATTCTATGGCCAATTATAGACCTTATCATGGTAACTTTTTACAAATGTAATTTCCATGATTCTGACTTAGTTTCATTGGAGTCTAATGCTGAGAATGTCAACCAACTGAGCTAACAAGCCAACTGGGTGCTGGTCATCATGTTGGTTCCAAATAAACCCATAAAGTGGCGAATAAACGACTGTGAGTGTATGAAAGTTATATATTTGAACTGCGTATAAGACGTGAATATGAAAACGATCTTCCCGTACAGGACTGAATTTTTTCAGGCCTTGTTTTCACTACTGCTCAAGTGGTGTTTATTACTGCGGAGATCGCTTTCATATTCACGTCTTTATCTGCAGTTCAAATATAAGACTTTCATATATTCACAGTCGTTTATCTAAATATAGTAGAGAATACTAATGAATTTTTTTGGCAGCAGTAAAATCGTTTCCTTTTACTTTCCTATCACTACAACGTAGTAAATACCAATGTGGCTAAAACGTTTCTGCTTTTTTTTTTCTTTTAAAGAAATTCTATTTACTAGCTTCCATCGTGAATGATGTCACTTTGAGACGTTTTGGACCTTTCGACGGAATGATAATTGACAACGCCATGTGATCTGTTTTCAGTTGTTTCTGGTTACCAATACTGTCACTGCTTTTAAACCCAGGTTTTGTCCACAATCATACAACGAATTATATTGAACTCTTTTATCTTGATTTTCAGTTATACTTCTAAAAGTCTTTGAGGTTCGCATTAAAATCTTTGAATTAGCTTCTTACTCCTTCAGGTAATTCCCATATCTTGAGGGCTAAAAGTTACAACCGGTTTATCTGTGGAAATTCATGGAGTTTGCAGCTGGTGCGATCAGGCCCTCAAAAGTAAACGGGGAATTTCTTTCCCCCTCTCGTATAAAAATTTCTGAGGAAATACTTCCTTAGAGCTCCTCTAAATTTTTTTTATGTGTTTGCCGAGGTAGAGGAAAAGATTTTCTAACCAATGTTTTCTTGCTAATCAGCTAATTTTCTGGACAACGGGAGACTTGTGTGAGAGAGTCTTGACTTAAATTGCCATCCACTGCCCTGCTAAGTGAAATTTGCTTCGGGAAAGTTTTTTCGTACCGAACTGGAAGGTGTAACTGTTGCAGTTTTAAGTATAATGTTTCTCGCGGGCTACGGTAAATATCCGGTACTATTAGCTACTTACACTTCGGTAGATCGTTATTAAAAAGTAACTTAACTTTACAAAGCCTTGAAGATGAAGTGATTTTCATGAAACCGATCTCTATTGTTCCAAGATATAATTTGGTTCCCTGTAAATCACGTTATGCCCGAAATGTCTTCGGATCTCTTGTTCCTCAACCCTTCTACTATCAAGATCTCGTTTTTAATCCTCCCCTCTGGCAGCTGAATTTTTCCTTGTAACTTATCTCCGTAAAATAAGTTAGTGTTAGATCAAGAAAAAAAAACTTCTACGTGATAAGTTTGAGCGCTCTCAATATCTGGATAGTACTGATAGAAGTTACATGCTAATCACTCTGGGAATAAAAAAGTGTTAATTAGCCCAGTTTTCTTCCCTCTCTTTTCCGATTATCATATTGTCATGTGCATGGCATGAAAATATTTTGCTATCCTCTTTTCACATCGAAATTATTTTAGCGCGCTTTGATTGGAAAAATCATCAGACAGATTCGCGTAAGCGTGAAACTCAGAGTCACAGTTATGGCGTTAATTAGCCCAGCCTTCTCTCTCTATTTCGATTATCGTTTTCTTCCCTCTTTTTTCGATCATTATATTGTCATATGCATTGCATGGAAAATTTGTTGTCATCCTTTTTTACATCGGAATTATTTTAGCGCGCTTTAATTAGAAAAAGTACCGATCAAAATGTTCGGTTACTCAGCTATGGTGCGATAAATGGTAAACTTTAATAAGTGAAATAGCAAAGTTATCTCGTAAACACTCGATTGTTCCAAGGTTCATTCATTTATTCGGTAATTAATTCATTGACTGGTGCAACTACTTTTTGGTAGCCAATAGATCTGGTTTAAAATCTTGCAAAGAGACTGATTGTCTGAAAAGTTTGAAGAAACAAAGAAATGTCTATCCATTGTATCATCCACAGATTTTATTTTCACACATTGTAACCGATGTATGTTTATCATAAGGACACAATCTCTTATGAATTTAAAAAGTTTATTTTTGCAGCAACGTTTTATATTTCAATTAAATCATTTAATAAAGCAGGCGACCGTTAAATTATGGTAAGCTTTGCTGTCTTGAGTTGACGTGGTTTCATTTCTGTTGCTCCACTCCACATCCCAGCTCACGGGCCTGTAAGCAGATTTCTCTTCGGTACTTGAGCTCCAGTGTTGTCTAAACAAGCAATATAAACATAAAAGAATGAATAGAATTAGCGGGCTCTCTCCGTGAAACAGGATCGACAGGAGGGGCGCGTGTTTCAGTAAAATCTCCCGCCCTAATCCTACTCGCCTTCACTCGTCTGTAAGAAGAAAAAAAGATGACGCCTCTTCTTGACTCTTAAGATATTGGCAATGTAGCTCGTTGCATATAAGTACGAATGTACCACAGTACCCAAAATGACACAGGCCACGCTTAAAAATAACCAACTCAAAATAGTTGTTCGCTACTGGGAGATTTCTGCACTAACCTCTTTCAAGCGTCTGCGGGCGTTCATCTTCGAGTATTCTGCTGGATTTTCTCTCTCCTGCAACTTTCCCTAAAAATAGTGGAGTGAAAACGCCGTTTACGAGAAGTAATTGAATAATAACGTCAGTTGATACCTAGCTGAAATCGATGATAGTATGGTTTACATCGAAAACTGAATTCATTCAAGAAGAAGAAAAAAGAAGCAAACAGATTATTAAATGAGAGAGGATTAAAAATAATGAAGTGATCAAGGGGCGATCATAAAAACAATTATGGCAGGTTTTGGAAGAAATTAAGCACACGGGATTTCTGTGATAACTAATTTAACTTGTGAATGTTTGTTCGAAACATTCCTTCGACCAACACTAAAGAAAGGAGTAATACCAACATCGAGGTCGTTGCAGTTTTCATCTTGCTTGTACCAGCTTCACTCACCAACTGATAATTTTTGGCAAAACTTCTCGCATATGAAGATATATAGAGGTGCGTCAGTCAAAGTAAGATGTATTCGGCTGTTTAGGAGATATCTTTATTTAGCTCATAGGGGAGAAAATTAATAATTTTTTTCCGGCAGCAGTAGAACCGTTTCCTTTTACTTTCATGACACCAAAACTTAATAAATATTGCTAAATAGTACTAGTATTTTAAAATTATAAAAATACCAAAAAATGACGGCATTTCCTTTTTAAAAGAAATTGTTTTATTTAACATACGTCAGCGTGCGTTCATCGAGATATGAAGCACGCGGGAAGTTTCCAGTGGAGAGCACGAAAGATGCGTAAGAGTTGCTCGAGGCGTAACCGAGAGCAATTCTAGCTTCTTGAGTGCTTTGCTCTACCAACTGAGCTAACAAGCCAACTGGGAGCTGGTCACCATGTTGGTTTCAAGTAAACCCGTGAAGTGGCGAATAAACGAACGTGAATATATGAAAGTCATATATTTGAACTGCGGTTAAAGACGTGAATATGAAAACGATCTTCCGGTACAGGCCTGAATTTTTTTCAGGCCTTATTTTTTCTGCTGCTCAGGTGGTGTTCATGACTGCAAAGATCGCTTTCATATTTACGTCTTTATCTGCAGTTCAAATATATGACTTTCATATATTTACAGTCGTTTATTTAAATATAGTAGAGAATATTAATGCATCTTTTTGGCAGCAATAAAATCCTTTCCTTTTACGTTCCTATCACTACAATGTAATAAATACCAATGTGGCCAGAATGTTTCTACTTTTTTCTTTTAAAGAAATTCTATTTACTAGCTTCCATCGTGAATGATGTCACTTTGAGACCTTTTGGACCTTTCGACGGAATAATAATTGACAACGCCATTTGATCTGTTTTCAGTTGTTTCTGGTTACCAATACTGTCACTGCTTGTAAACCCGAGTTTTGTCCACAATCATATAACGAATTGTATTTTACTCTTCTATCTTGACTCTCAATTATACTTCTAAAAGTCTTTGAGGTTCGCATTAGCATCTTTGAACTAGCTTAATTTACGACTACTCCTTCAGGAAATTCCCTATCTTGAGGGCTAAAAGTTACAGCCGGTTTATCTATGGAAATTCGTGGATACAACAGCCTAAGTGGACTCAGCTATGAGTAGTGATGTTTGCATGAAACTTTCCTATGTAACGTTAGGCTTTAAAGTGAGTTATTTTTGGTGAGAACAAAGTGTATGACGCCTACTGAGTATATACGAAAATTAAGTTCTTTTCCTCGAAACATTTTTGGATGTAGATTATTCAAATGATAGAGCACCCTCCAATGTGCATCGCAGTTCAAGCAGCTGGTGCGATCAGGCCCTCAGGGAATATATTTTCAAAAGCAAACGGGGAATTTCTTTCCCACTCTCCTATAAAAACTTCTGAGGAAATACTTCTTTAAAACTCCTCTAAATTTTCTTATGTGTTTGCTGAAGTAGAGGAAGAGTTTTTCTAACCACTGTTTTCTTGCTTATCACGTAATTTTCTGAACAACGGGAGACTTGTATGGGAGAGACTTGACTTAAATTGTCATCCGCTGCCTTACTAAGTGAAAGTTGCTCCGGGAAAGTTTTTTCAAATCGAAATAGAAAGTGTAACTGATGGCAGTTTTAATTGTAATGGTTCTCCCGGGTTACGATAGCATCATACACCACTAGCCACCTACACTTTGGTGGATCGTTATTAAATAGTACCTTGACTTTACAAACCCTTGAAGCTGAAGTAATTAATCATAATACCGATCTCTATTATTCCAAAATATAATTTAGTTCCCTGCAAATCACGTTATGCCCGAAATGTCTTCGGATCTCTTGTTCCTCAACCCTTTTACTACCAAGATGTCATTTTTAGTTCTCCTGTCTGACAGCTACATATTTCCTCGTAACTTATCTAAAACAATTTAGAAAAAAACTTCCGCGCGATAAGTTTGAACATTCTCATTACCTGTTTGCTAGATAATGTATGAGCAGTATTGGAAGAAGTTACTTGTTAATCACTTCTAGGTGTTATAGGGTTAATTGGCCCCAGCCTTCTCTTGCCATTTCGATTATCGTTTTTCTTCCCCCTCTTTTTTCGATCATCATATTGTCATATGTATGGCATGAAAAGTTTTTGTTATCCTTTTTTCACATCGGAATTATTTTAGCGCGCTTTCGTTGGAAAAAGTACTAATCAAAACTGTTTGGTTACTCAGCTATGGTGCGGTAAATGGTAAACTATAATAAGTGAAATAACAAAGTTGTCCCGTAAACACTCGATTTTTTCAGGATTAATTTATTTATTCGGTATTTTATTAATTGATTGGGGTTCAACTACTTTTTGGTAGCCAATAGATGTGGTTTAAAACCTTGTAAAGAGACTGACTGTCCGCAAAGTTTGAAGAAACAAAGAAATGTCTATCCATCACATCATCCACAGATTTTATTTTCACACATTGTAACCGATGTATGTTTATCATAAGACACAATCTCTTTTGGATTTAAAAAGTTTATTTTACAACAACAATCTATCTTCAATTTAATGATTTAATAAAGCAGGCGAACGTTAAATTATGTTAAGCTTTGCTGTCTTGAGTTCACGTGGTTTCATTTCTGTTGTTCCACTTCGCATCCCAGCTCACGGGCCTGTAAGCAGATGTCTCTTTGGTACTGAAGCTCCAGTGTTGTCTAAACAAGAAATAGAAACATAACAGAATAAACAAAATTAGCGGACTCTCTTCGTGAGACACGAGCGCTTCTAGGAGCGCGTGTTTCGGAAAAGTCGCCCGCCCCAATCTTACTGGCCTTCGCTTGCCTGTAAGACGAAAAAAGATGACGCCTCTTCTGAAGGCTAAACAGTCGTAGGACATCTAAAACATTTACAATGTAGCTCGTTGCATACAAGTACGAATGCACCACAGTACCCAAAATGGAGAAAACCACGCTTGAAAAAAAACTAAAAATAGTTGTTAGCTACAGATTTCTGCACTAACCTCTTCCAAGTGTCTGCGGTCGTTCCTCATCAATATTTCTTTTGCCTTTTTCCTTGCATACTTCGGCTTGTTTCCCAAGAAATGATTTAGTCGAAACGTCGTTTACGAGAAGTAATTGAATATAAAAGAAAGTTTACACTTAACTGAAATCGATGATAGTATGGTTTACATCGAAAACTGAACTCATTCAAGAAGAAGAAAAAAGAAGCAAACACAACATTCAATGAGAGAGGATTAAAATTTAAAAATAATGAAGTGATCAAGGGGCGATCAAAAAACAATTATAGCAGGTTTTGGAAGAAATTTAAGCATACGGTATTTCTATAATAACTAATTTACCGCTGAAGTAACAAAAGGATTGTTAAACATTCCTTCGACCAACACTATATAAAGGAGTAATACCAACATCGAGGTCACTGCAGTTTTCATCTTGCTTGTACCAGCTTCACTCACAAACTGATAATTTTTCGCAAAACTTCTCGCATATGAAGATATATAGAGGTGCGTCAGTCAAGGTAAGATGTATCCGGCTGTTTAGGAGATCTTTATTTAGCTCATAGGGGAGAAAATTAATGAGTTTTCCGGCAGCAGTAGAACTGTTTCCTTTAACGTTCATGACACCACAACGTAATAAATATTACTAAATAGTACTAGTATTTTAATATTATTAAAATACCTATTTGGCCAGAAAATGATTGCATTTCCCTTTTAAAGAAATTGTTTTATAATAACTTGTATCGACAATAGCAGCACCCTGAGACCCTTTGAATTTACCGACTAAATATTAACTAACAGCGCTTATCGGAAACAATGTTGGCTACTGAACCCGACCGCCGACATCATTTTGACACATCGTACTGACAATGTAAATTCGCCACAAGAACATAGCCTTTATTGAATTCAAGCAGTATATTTTTACATTAAACTGTCTAAATTTCGACGGAATCATTTTAATATTAAAGGTAAATATTTTGTTTTATTAAGCTGTATTATCTTGCGCTATTGAGGTATTGAATTGGGGTGCGCGCATGTTATTCTGCATGTTTCCTCTGAACAACACCGAAGAAAGAGCAGTATGAAAATCCCGGTCGCTGCGGTTTCTTTCTTGCTAACAACACCTCCACCTATAAACTTATGATTTTTCACAGTAATTTTCATAGGTACTTGGGGGCAGTTGATGCAAGATGTATCCGGCTGTTTAAGAGCTCTTTAACGAATTTTCGTTCAGCTCCTCTTAAGAACATTAATTAATCACCCGGCCCAGACAGAAGAAAAACCATTAGGTTGAGTTATCGATAAGAAAGAAAACTGTCCCAGTGGACCCAGTTACGAGATTGGATATTTGCATGGTTTTTTTTTTGTGTAACCTTTTACTAATGACTTATTTCAATGAGAACAAAATGTAGGATGCCTTCTGAATATAAATGAGAATTGAATTCTTTCCATACAAAGATAGCTAATTTTAACAGTAAAGCACAAGCCGATGGCTATATGTATATCGCAGTTCAAGCAGCTGGTTCGATTCGCCTCTCAGCAAAATGCATTTCGCTTCATTCATTCGTAAAGGTTGCTTCCTTAGCTTATCTAGAGCTGACTAGTACTTTCGGCAAGTGTTCAGTTTGAGTAAAGAGCAAATTAGAGGAAACCGGATCCTTCGACAACTACATCAGCCATCATAGAGCATGACGCGTATTGCTTTCCCAATCCTTGACCAAGCATTGAACCATGAATTTACGGAGGGGGTGGGGGAGCCGAGAGACTGACAGATAACTATACGATACCAAAACAGAGGCTTTTTGTACTTCGTATATATGAGTATAATATATACACAGCTGTTTTTAAAAGCGTCTTAATTTGAAAATATAAATTAAATATATATATACCTTTTCTTTTCTCATCAAAGATGTGTTGACAGAATGAATTTAGGGGAAGTTTTCAAAAGGAGAGTACAATAGCTGCTGTCAAAATTTCCCAAAGTCTTTGTTTCCCCTTCGCTCGATATTTTCAATCGCTTCAAGCGTCCATTTGTTTGGATGTATTGTATAGAACAAGTTATCAAATTAATGAGGGTAAAAAAAAGGGAGTACGATTCAACTGTGGTCAAGTAGACAAGAGTTCCAGCTAAATACGTGTATATATACACATATATTTTTTTGCGAAATTCTTGTGATTTGCTTGAGATTACAGTTTCTAACGGCTTCTTACGCATAAAGTACTATGTATTTCGAGAATAAACAGAAAGCGTACTCCGCCGTTATTGTTCCACGTTGCCTCAGCGAAGTCATGAAGTACTGCCTACTTGTCTAGCTTTGTTCTTGTTTTGTGACTTTGCCGGCTTGGACACCGTATAATATTCCTCAGTTAAAATACTTTTTTTTTTATCTAGCCACGAGGTTGCAGCTTTGAGTTTACAAGCGACAGATTTTCTTTCGACATGACTCAACTGACTCGAGAAATAATAGTTCGGGTGATAAACGACAAACGTTGTTCAAAAAATTCGATATTGAAGAATTTCCGGTTATTGACGTCGACGGCACGACGCAAAGGCCGGTGTAAAAGAACGTTCATGAACAGGGACTCTCAGAGGATAACAAATTAAAAGAGATGTTGTTCCTTTGATGTAAAATAAACATGCATCTTTCATCACCTTCTTGACGAGAAACAAAATATATATATATATATTCTTCTTGTCCAGTTAAAAATTATTGGATAAATAGATTAGGAGCTGTGTTGGTGCGACATCTTTTAACAGTCTTCGGCCATTGCATCAATGTTCGTTGGAGCCATATCAGTGTACTACAGTCCAGTTGAAGTCATATGGGAGGGGGGGGGTTTGAAATTACCTTTAGACACTGTTTGGCTACATCTGTCCGTTACTAGCGAATATCGGCCTATCACCTACCCATATTGGCCTATCATGGCACAACAATATCAGATAACGATTCAACATTGCACTTGCTTCACGTTAGTCATGTTTACATCGTCTGGCTTTCGTGGACCTATCTTAGTGGGAAGTCATAGTCCAATAATGATAAGATCATCTTGAAAAAAATTTTAATCATCTTGAATAATCTTTAGTTATGAATTGTTCAGATTCCTACAAACTATCTTTAACCCTCAACCAGTAACTTCATCATCATAATGTGCATGTGGACCTTGAAATTTCTTCGGAAAAATATGAGATAATAACTCAATTATTCTTACTTTTCAAACATAAAATACATCTGAAATTTCTTCCAGTTCTTATGAGAATGGATGGTAAAATATTTAGGAAGAACCCCATTGTTTGTAACTCATCGAAAGTAAAAAAATGAATTAAACTTAGACCTGAAGCACATTATGTCCTTCTTTTTTTTTTAACATGTGCTGCTTATTAATGGAGCTGTGTATTCCATGTGGTCTCTTCATTGGAGGCCGGGCTGAAAAGTACTTCAAATTGATAGACCCTTGGGAATGAGTAGATTAATTATTAAATCATCTGATTTGTACTAGTAATTTACAATCCAACTCCCTCCGAATATTGCAACTTACGCTGTGCCCGAAATGTCTTCGGATGTGATGTGATCTTTTTACCATTCTGATTCACGCCTTCTTCCCTAGTTTTTTTTGGGTTTTCATCCTTAAGTTTTTTATGCGCGGAATTTTGTGCCGACTTGAAATGTTTTGTCATGCTATTTTGACATTTGGCGCACTTTTATCTTGAGTTTCATGGATTGGTGGTTTCGCTTAATCCATCTGACATCCTAGCTCACGGGCCTGTGAGCAGAAGTCTCTCCGAAATTTCAGCTCCATCTGTATCTGAAAAAGCAAAGCATACCGAACAAAGATTTGTTTCGGCCGGAAAAGGCTGACGTGACAAAAAAAAAAAATCAAACAAAAAGTTTACCTGTGCCCTTTTACTCATACCCAATAGTTTAGCTGGACTTAGCATAGTACATTTTTGCGGTGGTGGTCTTTAATCCATCAAAATAAGACCCCGGACGAATAGAACGACAAAAGATTGTGCTGCTAAAGCGAAAACAAGATTGACTAATTGCTGGAAATTAGAAAAGTTTTGGCGTTGAAGAGAGACTGGATCAGAGACTGAATCAGAGACGGTTTTGTTTACTTACCTCTTTCAACCGTCTGCGGTTGTTCAGCGTCAAGATTTCTGAATTTTCACGTTCTTGGTGCTTTCTCTTCAGCCTCTTTGCCTGTAAATAGTTTCATTAAAAAGGCTTTTATCAGAAGTAACTGGTTCATACCACCGAACTTTAACTCAAAGTAACAAGTAAGTAAGTAGTCAGTTCCCGATTAATGGATAATTTTGGCACGTTTTGGAAGAAGTCAAAGAAACATTTGGAACATACTTTTCTTTGAATTTCCCCTGCTTTTCCCACCGTGTTGGATATCATCCCTTCGACCAACATCGAAGAAAGAAGCAGTATCAAAATCCAGGTTGCTGCGGTTCCCATCTTGCAAACACTACCTCCACCTATGAACTGATACTTTTCCACAGCAATTCTTGAATATATAACGGCTACAATTGGGATCAGAAATATTTTACTGGAAAATTCGAGCATTATAATTTTGAGCCTCTTCCCTGAAAACGTATCATTACGCCCAAAGTTATACTCACGATTTTACATAATGTTCCACGTAATAACTCAATCTAAGGGCGTTTAAGAGCCTTCCAACCCCCCTTTCCTTTTTGCCTCCCGTGATGGTGAAACTTAGGTGACAGGTGAAACTTACCGGTGATAAGAGGTTTTCTCCAATTCCACAGGCAGTCCAAGCTCACGTACGTCTCAAGAAAAAGTCAACGATTAATTCATGAAAGCGTCACGCGTTGTGTGACTCGGTGTAAAGTTTATAAGGAATAGTATGGGAAGCGAAGTATGGTCGATTTACAACGATAAATATTTCGAAATACGAACAATTTACACGTAAAATCAATAAAACTTACTCGCATCCTGAGTGTTCGTTGTAATTTCCGGCGATTTCTGCCGTTTTAAGCTTGTTTTACCATCGCTTTTGTTATTGTTAAAAGACGAAGTAACAGGAATAACAGCGATGGTAAAGCAAGCTTAAAACGGCAGAAATTTATCGTTGCAAATCTACCATATTTCGTTCCCCAAACTAATCCTTATAAGGTGTTCAAATTTTCAACGGTTCCTCTCGTAACTTCACACCGAGTCACACAACGCGTGACGTTGGCTTTTTCTAGAGACGTGAGCTTGGGCTACCTTTGCCACCTCAAGAAAAACATTTCATTCGACCAAATTCTCAGGCTACGCATATTTACGAATGAAAGGTGTCAATCTTTTAAAGAAATTGTGGTGCTGCGTCGGTGTTGAATGAAATGATAGCGTGGGGATTAAGAGTGCCGAGAGAAAATTGTGCGTTAATATCTAAAGAACAATCTGGCCAATTTTCACGAAAATCCAACAAATCTACACACCTCATTAATTAATGTAAGTAGAAGTAACTTATGTAAAAAAAAAAACCTCGAGTTTTTAGGGACCGGTCATTATTTATCGCCTGGGGGGGGTCGGAGTATTTTTGTTGTCACATCGGAGCATTTACCTGATCCCCCCGTAGAGTATCTAGTTTTTTAGAGATCCCCCCTTATCGGTAGTGGAAAGTTTCATGATCCCCCCCCCTTTTCTCCCAGCCACCGCCAAATAACTTTTTGAATATGCAAGTGATATTTTAATAGTGGTACTTACGTCTCATGGACCTTGAACCACAACGGTAAATATTTGCTCGTCAGATACGAACTGAATTGTCGAGGAAGTGCCAATCTCAGGCTGTTCATCCAAATCCACGAAAACATAGTCATCGTCGCTCTCTGCCTCTCCACTTTCGGATTCTTCATCCTCGGATTCCACGTCATCTTCATCACTCGACAGTTCTTCTGTTATCACAGTCTCTTTATTCTGTCGGTAATAGTGACATCGAATGGCCTTCACTTTGTCAAGTTTCCGACCACAGTCGTCAAACCATGCTTGTTGAGATACAGGTCTAGTTCTCTTACCCGCAACTTTTCAACTTTGCCACCCTCGATGAGGTTATCCCATTGAAAGTCCTTGTACGTTCGTTCGGCCTCTTGCCTTCTTCGCTCCTGAGCTGCTCTTGTTCTGATGTCCTTTCGGATCTCAATATCCTTCAAATGATTAACATATGCAATGACGTGCTTCTCTTCCACATTATATTGTGAGCAGAAGCTCTTCATGGTATCCTGATCGTTTCTGATACTGTCAGAATGTTCCTCGTACAGATCTTTAATACATTTTCTTGGAAGGTAATCATCTGGTGTCCTGCCCGTCGATTCCGTCTGATAGATATCCATGCAATCATCCGGGGTCCCGGCGCGACCTAAAATTCCTTTTTTTTTTGGTCTGATCCCCCCCATTATGCTTGTCAATTACGGCTGATCCCCCCTAAAGGTCTTCAAAAAACCATGTGATCCCCCCCTAAATACTCCGACCCCCCCCAGGCGATAAATAATGACCGGTCCCTTAGCCTCCAGAAAAATTTCCGGTTTTGCACCGTATTCAAGCGCGTGTTATTACGGTCACATTGCCAACCAATGAAAGGGAACATTGAACTCCCTTGGCAAGTCTCGTGCCAAAGAGGTCCATCGTAATTCCAGGGAAGGTCATCTCTCATTTGTGCATATGCTGAAAACGACCTTGAAAACTTCATTATAAAAGTACTAGAAATGCGCAGTTCAACACGTTTATGCTAAAGAATTTTAGTCAATATTATGCTTAAAATTATGCCGGCATGAACAATTGACATGACATGTAATCGGATGTTTAAGAGCCCTTTTTTGATCCTTATATAATGCAGTCCATCTGAACATACTGAAGAGCGTTGATTTTTTTTTTTCAGACTGCATTAAAATCATTCCCTCTTACCTTAATCAGTCTCGATAACCTCTGGAACGTACTATTATGGCCGGCAGAACGTTATCGCTCTATTTCGTCCTTTTTAAAAATGATACTTAATCACAATACAGAGGGAAAAATTACCAAGTTTTGATTGGCTAAGATAGAGATAATTTTTTTTAACACGGTATTTTTCCCAAAATTATTTAACTGTTTATCGTCTTTCTGCTGCGTTTTTTTTTTCATTCCACTATCGCGATAATGACGCCATCGAAAAGATGTAGTCCTGCACGCACGAAAAGCCGCCACGTCAAATGGTTCACTAAATCAGCTTTTAAAACATGGAATGAGCGAGAGGCAGCTCTGAGGATAAGAAAGAAAACGAGTGCATATATGAAAATTGGATTTCTTTCCATGCAAAGGTTTCATAGTATGGTCATAGATAATTCGAATGATAGAGCACTATCAAATGACGATCATCTACTATTCGTTTTATGAGAACCTTCTTTTAAGAATGTGTAGGCTGCGATTAATTAGCCGAAAATTTTAAGAGCATACTAAGAATGTACCTTGGCTGAGATTCAATTAAGAAAGTCTTTATTTTGTTAATTTTTTTGGTTGTTGTTGTTTTTGTCTTTTTTTTTGCGAGAATTATAAATAAATGTAAAATAAATGTAAAACATGCGGTCTAACAGGACAATTACCTAAAACGCAAATTTTAATATTAACAACGCGGTTTTCTAACTGCGCGATACACTGAATAATAACTCAGTTTGTCGTCGATACTATACCAAGCTTCCTAACGGTGAAGCCGTGAAAGAAATACAGAGTTCTACCTTTTTTTCGCGGCTCCCTTACCTTCATGTTTACCACGCTCGCCAAAAACCGCCGGCATAGTAGCTTAACTAGGCCCTTACAGATTGTGCTAGTAAAAGTAGCATATCATATCCTGCCAGCACTGGTCTATTTTTTTCCAAATAATGCTCAAAATTATCTCGTTTTTGAAAACTTGAAAAAGGAAATAAAATCAAAGAATATCTATGCTAAACTCGTGCATATAGAACTTGATCTAGAGATGACCATGGTTGGGAACTTGCGACTCATGCAATGCTGCTCTTATCTCAAAAGCCACCCTTACGGTAAATCTCTGAGAGATCTACATTAATAGTAAACATCCAACTTCGAAAAATAATAAACGCATGCATAGTCTACTAAAACATATTAACAAAAATATCTGAACGTCTTTGAATAAGTTCAGAACTAAAATATGCCAAATTTCTTTCGACCATCGATGCAATTGTTACTTATGTAGATATTAGTTAATGTACTGCATGTAGAATACGATTTTATTTTTATTCATATTTTCCGTTTTTTTTTTTGTTCTTTCTCGGGGAAATTAGCTATACAACTATTCTTGTAAATCCGAGGTGAAATAAAGGTAATATGATGTGATGTGATAGTATCCAGGCAAAATTCATAAAATTTAGCCTTCCAACACGCATCTGCATTGTAACGCAATGATCTTTATTAGCAAGATTTTCTTCCGCATCTGATTAGTTTTTTTAGCCTCAGAGCGAAAATACCTCAGAAAGCATTTGATGTGACCGCTAGTTTTTTAGACTGATTGAAATTAACGTTATGCGGCGGTGAATTCCACAAGTTTTCTTTTTTCAGAGAAGCACAGGACTGTTTTCGTCCGCTTAATTCTGAACGATCCATGCCAGTCACAAAGTTTTAAGTAAGATAATTGAATTTTATCACAGTTCTTGGTTTACACTGGATCATAAACAATCGAAGCGATTCACAATCAGTTAGGTTTGTGCCTGAACTCGATAAATTTCGATAAAAGTTCACTTGGAAGGTGACTTTTTTAAAGCAAAGATGCTTACTATAAACTGTAACATAGCCTCTCTATGGTTTTACGCGCGGACACTACTCCAACATGGTTTCGTGTTCAGGACGAATGAATTACCCTAGTGCTGAAAGCGGTGACTTAATTTACATCTCCATGTTAGCATGACGTTCCTTTTCAATGCCATTTTGTTACCCGTGAAAGCGGAAACTAAGACTGACGTGATTTTACTTCAGGTGCGCACAGTTGTCCAGAAGACGAACGAACGACTCAGTATTGAAGTAACCCCCTTCCCCAAAGACATAACCAGTCTTGGAGACCAAACAGCTAAAAATATGGTGATTATGCCAGCAGTGCTATTTTTTATGTCCGTTTATTCAAATCATGCTAGCACCAACTATAACTGGTAAAAGGAAACGAAAGTATCGAAAAGTCAGTTCTTTGTTGTGAAATTTGCGTGACGAGTCGAAAATGAGATGGCGTTGAGGGACATGAATTTAGCTACCTACACGTATTTACACCAGGGACTTGAATCTTTAAATCAACCCTGACTGGTGATGTTTTCCGCGAGTTCACTCGGAAAGAGACCTTGCGTTATCGTCATCACGTTACGGCCAAATCTTTGCGTGACGAGTTAGTAGTCTGATCACGTGGAAGGACAAACCAATCAAAACGCGCCCAGTCCTCAGACGACTGATTTAAGGTTTATTTTGTTTCTGTGAAAAAGATAATCAAACAAATTCAACATGCATGGTGTTCTCGGTTCGAAGTGGCCAAAGATGACTATAGCTTCATTTATGAAGATGAAGGAGGGAACTGCACTGATCTAGATCAGTAGATCTACTGTGTGTACTGGGTAGGATTTTTGGTATGCTTCCTCAGACTTGTTGAAATGAGTATACATCAAACATTGATCAAGAGACCAGAGATTGTTTCCGTCTTTTGTCTAACAGGATTTATTTGCTGTAAGCTGCTTCCTACCTCTATTGACTCACAGAGCCAGAGAGCTTGGGGCATCACCGTCACTTGTCGGAGTTATCGGTGAGTGGATCTCCTAACAAGAACAGTGCGAATCATAAATAAATTTGCTCTACCTGGAAACTCGCCAGTTCATTGACTAATTACACCTGTTTATTCGATGTTTTACTTTATCCCACATTACAAAAACCTCAAGTGCTTCCTCTCGATGGGAAGTTAACCTTGTTCATTTTTTTGTATATTCATATATGCTTTTGTTTTTGTTTCTCATAAAATGAGTATTTCACATCATTGTTGTTCTTGTCTGACAAGTTGTCCAGAAAAATATCTCGTGCAAACAAAAGAACAAGTTGAACATAGACAAAATATTCCTTTTCTTTCTAAGATTTTTTGGTTATGGTTACTGTCTTGAAAGTACAAACTGAAGACTTAGAAGTGTGGAAAAAAATGTATTTTAAAAAGCTGGTAAGGCTTCAGATTTTTTATATTCATAAGTTTTTGTTTTATGTTATATTATGTCACAGGGTCCATATATGGTGGCCTTCAATTCTTTTCCAGTCCTGTCATGGTAAGAGGCCTGGCTATATGCATGCTAGTCACACCACACTGTTTGAGGTTTCTTCACATGATAGTTGATTTTGGAGAGGTCTAAATGACCAGTACGTGTAGAAATCTAGAGAATCTAATTGTTTATATAATATGTCAACTAGTCATAAAAAATAAGCAACAAGAAAGGCTCATGTTTTCATTTTATTTTGTTCTATACAATGTCACACTGGTGGGCTACTCACTTCAATCACCAATTATTACAGAATCCATAGCACACAGCATGAAGCCAATCAGATCGCAGGATTTTTGATATCATCCCTGTGGGGGGTGGTGGGTGTAATATGGTTAATTTTTGCTGAGTATGTGCCTCTGGCCTCTCAGAACCCCTACCCTGTCGGTTTTAGTTTATTCTGTGGCCAATTTAATATAGACCCTATCATGGTCACTTTTGACAAATGTAATTTCCATGATTTTAACTTAGTTTCATTGGAGTCTAATGCTGAGAATGTCAACCAACTGAGCTAACAAGCCAACTGGGTGCTGGTCATCATGTTGGTTCCAAATAAACCCATAAAGTGGCGAATAAACGACTGTGAGTATATGAAAGTTATATATTTGAACTGCATATGAGAAGTGAATATGAAAACGATCTTCCCATACAGGACTGAATTTTTTCAGGCCTTATTTTCGCTACAGATCAAGTGGTGTTTATTACTGCGGAGATCGCTGTCATATTCACGTCTTTATCTGCAGTTCAAATATAAGACTTTCATATATTTACAGTCGTTTATCTAAATATAGTAGAGGATACTAATGAATTTTTTTGGCAGCAATAAAATCGTTTCCTTTTACGTTCCTATCACTACAACGAAGTAAATACCAATGTGGCTAAAACGTTTCTGCTTTTTTTTTCTTTTAAAGAAATTCTATTTACTAGCTTCCATCGTGAATGATGTCACTTTGAGACGTTTTGGACCTTTCGACGGAATGATAATTGACAACGCCATGTGATCTGTTTTCAGTTGTTTCTGGTTACCAATACTGTCACTGCTTTTAAACCCAGGTTTTGTCCACAATCATATAACGAATTATATTGAACTCTTTTATCTTGATTTTCAGTTATACTTCTAAAAGTCTTTGAGGTTCGCATTAACATCTTTGAATTAGCTTCTTACTCCTTCAGGTAATTCCCATATCTTGAGGGCTAAAAGTTACAACCGGTTTATCTGTGGAAATTGGTGGAGTTTGCAGCTGGTGCGATCAGGTCCTCAAGGAATATGTTTTCAAAAGTAAACGGGGAATTTCTTCCCGCTCTCGTATAAAAATTTCTGAGGAAATGCTTCCTTAGAGCTCCTCTAAATTTTTTTATGTGTTTGCTGAGGTAGAGGAAAAGATTTTCTAACCACTGTTTTCTTGCTAATCAGCTAATTTTCTGGACAACGGGAGACTTTTGTGGGAGAGTCTTGACTTAAATTGCCATCGCTGCCCTGCTAAGTGAAAGTTGCTTCGGGAAAGTTTTTTCATACCGAACTGGAAGGTGTAACTGTTGCAGTTTTAAGTATAATGTTTCTCGCGGGTTACGGTAAATATCCGGTACCATTAGCTACTTGCACTTCGGTGGATCGTTATTAGAAAGTAACTTAACTTTACAAACCCTTGAAGATGAAGTGATTTTCATGAAACCGATCTCTATTGTTCCAAGATATAATTTGGTCCCCTGTAAATCACGTTATGCCCGAAATATCTTCGGATCTCTTGTTCCTCAACCCTTCTACTATCAAGATCTCATTTTTAATTCTCCCCCCTGGCAGCTAAATTTTTCCTTGTAACTTATTTCCGTAAAATAAGTTAGTGTTAGAAAAAACTTCTTCGTGATAAGTTTGAGCATTCTCAATGTCTGGATAGTACTGATAGAAGTTACATGATAATCACTCTGGGAATAAAAAAAGTGTTAATTAGCCCAGTTTTCTTCCCTCTCTTTTCCGATTATCATATTGTCATGTGCATGGCATGAAAATATTTTGCTATCCTTTTTTCACATCGGAATTATTTTAGCGCGCTTTAATTAGAAAAAGTACCAATCAAAATGTTCGGTTACTCAGCTATGGTGCGATAAATGGTAAACTATAATAAGTGAAATAGCAAAGTTGTCTCGTAAACACTCGATTGTTCCAAGGTTCATTCATTTATTCGGTAATTAATTCATTGACTGGTTCAACTACTTTTTGGTAGCCAATAGATCTGGTTTAAAATCTTGCAAAGAGACTGATTGTCTGAAAAGTTTGAAGAAACAAAGAAATGTCTATCCATTGTATCATCCACAGATTTTATTTTTACACATTGTAACCGATGTATGTTTATCATAAGGACACAATCTCTTATGAATTTAAAAAGTTTATTTTTGCAGCAGCGTTTTATATTCCAATTAAATTATTTAATAAAGCAGGCGACCGTTGAATTATGGTAAGCTTTGCTGTCTTAAGTTGACGTGGTTTCATTTCTGTTGCTCCACTCCACATCTTAGCTCACGGGCCTGTAAGCAGATTTCTCTTCGGTACTTGAGCTCCAGTGTTGTCTAAACAAGCAATATAAACATAAAAGAATGAATAGAATTAGCGGGCTCTCTCCGTGAAACAGGAGCGACAGGAGGGGCGCGTGTTTCAGGAAAATCTCCCGCCCTAATCCTACTCGCCTTCACTCGTCAGTAAGAAGAAAAAAAGATGACGCGTCTTCTTGACTCTTAAGATATTTGCAATGTAGCTCGTTGCATATAAGTACGAATGCACCACAGTACCCAAAATGACACAGGCCACGCTTAAAAATAACCAACTCAAAAAAGTTGCTCGCTACAGGGAGATTTCTGCACTAACCTCTTTCAAGCGTCTGCGGGCGTTCATCTTCGAGTATTCTGCTGGATTTTCTCTCTCCTGCGGTTTTCCCTAAAAATAGTGGAGTGAAAACGCCGTTTACGAGAAGTAATTGAATAATAACGTCAGTTGATACCTAGCTGAAATCGATGATAGTATGGTTTACATCGAAAACTGAACTCATTCATGAAGAAGAAAAAAGAAGCAAACAGAATATTAAATGAGATAGGATTAAAAATAATGAAGTGATCAAGGGGCGATCATAAAACAGTTATGGCAGGTTTTGGAAAAAATTTAAGCACACGGGATCTCTATGATAACTAATTTACCGTATTTTTTGTTTGTGAGAACATTCCTTCGACCAACACTAAAGAAAGGAGTACTGCCAACATCCAAATCGCTACAGTTTTCATCTTGTTTGTACCAGCCTCACTCACCAACTGATAATTTTTCGCAAAACTTCTCGCATATGAAGATATATAGAGGTGCGTCAGTCAAGGTAAGATGCATCCGGCTGTTTAGGAGATATCTTTATTTAGCTCTTAGGGGAGAAAATTAATGAATTTTCCGGCAACAGTAGAACCGTTTCCCTTTACGTTCATGACACTACAACGTAATAAATATTGCTAAATAGTACTAGTATTTTACTATTATTAAAATACCTACTTGGACGGAAAATTATTGCATTTTCCTTTTAAAGAAATTGTTTTTAATAACTTGCATCAACAATGGTAGCACTTTGAGACCCTTTGAATCCACCGACTAAATATTAATTAACAAGGCTATTTGATCTAATTTCAGTTGTTTTCTGAGTTCAAATACGGTCGCCGCGCTTAAATTTGAGTTTTATTCATAATCATTGAGCGAATTCTCTCTAACTCTTTGGTCTTGATTCTCAGTTATTCTCCTAAAAGTCATCGAGGCTCGCATCAGCATCTTTAAATTAACTTCCTACTCCTTCAGGTAATTCCCATATCTTGAGGGCTTTACAATAGGTTTATCTATGGAAATTCGTAGACACAACAGCCCATGCAAGCGGACCCGATTGTGAGAAATTATGTTTGTATGGAACTTGTCTGTGTAACGTTAGGCTTTAAAACTAGTTTTTTTTAGTGACAACAATGAAAATGTTTTTTTTCTCGGAGTGTTTTTGGATGTAGATTTTTCAAATGATAGACCCCCCCAGTGTGTGCATTGTAGTCCAAGCTGCTGGTTCGATTAGACTCTCCAATGAATATGTTTACAAAAGGAAACGGTGAATTGTTTTCCTTATCACCGAAATCTTCCTGAAGAAAAACTTTCGTAAGAATTCCTATGCATTTTCGCATGATGCGATTCCGTAACCCTTTACAATCACAATACTGTTCTCAAAAAGTTTTTCTAACAACTGTTTCCTCAGTTTATCAGGCCATTTTCTGGACAACAAGAAACTTCGCCATAGGCCAAAATAATATGCCCCACCTCCTATTCAAATTATCATTTTACAGATTGTAAAACCCACAGTGCTTCTTTCTTTGGTCAAATTCGGAATCCTGCCGACATCGGTTGACCCTTTTTTTTTCGGCATGAAATCGACAATAAACGTGCTTAATTTAACATTTCTAAACTTTTTATTTATTCGGAAACGAATTCAAAACACTCCTCAAGGTTGTCACCAGCTGGTAGTTCCAACGCAAAAACTCTTAGAATGATTGAATCCATCATCATAACGAGAATTGGGTTATGAGGTAAAGCTACATGCTAATAAAAAGAACTCTGTGAATTAAGGCTATTGCCTTTCAAACGATAACTTGGTTTAGTACCTTAGAGCTACATACTTTGAAAAAAAGAAGATTACTTATCTCTTTTGTTCCTATTTACACTCCAGCTCCTTCCGGTATTGTATCTCACGCTGTGTCTGAAATGTCTTTGGGTCGGCTCTTCCTCCAGTCTTCTTTTTATTTCGAAACTCGTTTTCTTCCCGCTCATTTCCGTTTATGGAAATTATGTATAAACATTAAATTTTGTTCCTTGAAGAGTTTGTAAAAACAGATTAATCTACTGATAGAGCATCACCAATATGTATGCAACACAGTCCAAGCAGCTGATTCGATCAGTCCCCTAAGAAGAGTTTGTGAGAACACAGCCTTTATTGAATTCAAGCAGTATATTTTTTTACATTAAACTATCTACATTTCGACGGAATCATTTTAATATTAAAGGTGAATGTTTTGTTTTATTAAGCCGTGTTATCTTGCGTTATTGAGGTATTGAATAAGGGTACGCGCATGTTATTCTGCATGTTTCCTCTGCACAACACCGAAGAAGGAGCAGTATGAAAATCCCGGTCGCTGCGGTTTCCTTCTTGCTAACAACACCTCCACCTATAAACTAATGATTTTCCATAGTAATTTTCATTGGTATTTGAGGGGGTAGTTGATGCAAGGTGTATCCGACTGTTTAAGAGCTCTTTAACGAATTTCATTCAGCTCATCTTAAGAACATTAATTAATTACTCAATAAGCAGTAAAACCATTATGTTGAGTTATGGATAAGAAACAAAACTGTCCCAGTGGAACCAATTACGAGATCGCATATTTGCTTGGTTTTTTTGGTGTAACCTTTTATTAGTGACTTATTTCAGTGAGAACAAAATGTAGGATACCTTCTAAATATATATGAGAATTGAATTTTTTCCATACAAAGATAACTAATTTCAACTGTAAAGCACAAGCCGATGGCTATATGTGTATCGTAGTCCAAGCAGCTGGTTCGATAAATCCCTCAGCAAAATGCATTTCACTTCATTCATTCATAAAGTTTGCTTCTTTAGCTTATCTAAAGCTGACTAGTACTTTCGGCAATTGTTTAGTTTGAGTTAAAAGCCAATTAGAGGAAATCAGATCCCTCGACAACTACATCAGCCATCATAGAGCATGAAGCGTATTGCTTTCCCAATTCCAGACCAAGCATTGAACCATGAATTTACGAAGGGGGTGGGGGAGCCGAGAGACTGACAGATAACCATACGATACCAAAACAGAGGCTTTTTATACTTCCTATATATAAATATAAATATATGTACACATCCGTTTTTAAGAACATCTTAATTTGAGAATATATATAAAATATATATACCTTTTCTTTTCTCATCAAGGAGGTGTTGACAGAATGAATTAAGGGGGAGTTTTCAAAAGGAGAGTACAACAGCTGCTGTCAAAATTTCCCAAAGTCTTTGTTTCGCTCGATTTTTTCAATCGCTTCAAGTGTCCATTTGTTTGGATGTATTGTAAAGAACAAATTATTATTATAAAATTAATGAGGGTAAAAAAATGGGAGTACGATTCAATTGCAACTGTAGTCAAGTAGACAAGTTTCCAGCTAAATGCGTGTATGATTGCATAGATTATGAACTAATAATCTTTACTCGTTTCTTGTTCGAAATAATTTGACGGTGAACGTCATGGCGGAAAACGTTGTAGCTTGGAAATTTCACAATGGCTATGTTGCACATTTCAATTATGACGAAAACAAAACAACAGTTTAAGAAAAGCGACTGTCAGTAGTAAACTCTTTCAGATGTACACATGCACCGAACAGTTTCCATTCTAAGTCGATCTTTTTAGCCATTTCTCGGTGAGATGATATTCATACCGTCGGACCGTACTTTTTCACAGTTATGTTTGACTTTTACGGCTATAATCAAGACACCAAAGATAGCGCTGAATATAACTAACAGTTAAAATATGTATACAAATATATATTTTTGCGAAATTCTTGTGATTTGCTTGAGATTACAGTTTCTAACGGCTTCTTACGCATAAAGTACCATGTATTTCGAGAATAAACAGAAAGCATACTCCGCCGTTATTGTTCCACGTTGCCTCAACGAAGTCATGAAGTACTGCCTACTTGTCTAGCTTTGTTCTTGTTTTGTGACTTTGCTGGCTTGGACACCGTATAATATTCCTCAGTTAAAGTACTTTTTTATGTAGCCACGAGGTTGCAGCTTTGAGTTTACAAGCGACAGATTTTCTTTCGACATGACTCAACTGACTCGAGAAATAATAGTTCGGGTGATAAACGACAAACGTTCAAAAAATTCGATATTGAAGAATTTCCGGTCATTGACGTCGACGGCACGACGCAAAGGCCGGTGTAAGAGAACGTTCATAAACAGGGACTCTCAGAGGATAACAAATTAAAGAGATGTTGTTCCTTTGATGTGAAATAAACATGCATGCATCTTTCATCACCTTCTTGACGAGAAACAAAATATATATATATATATATTCTTGTCCAGTTAAAAATTATTGGATAAATAGATTAGGAGCTGTGTTGGTGCGACATCTTTTAACAGTCTTCGGCCATGGCATCAATGTTCGTTGGAGCCATATCAGTGTACTACAGTCCAGTTGAAGTCATACGGGAGGGGGGGGGGGGGGGTTTGAAATTACCTTTAGACACTGTTTGGCTACATCTGTCCGTTACTAGCGAATATCGGCCTATCGCCTACCCATATTGGCCTATCATGGCACAACAATATCAGATAACGATTCAACATTGCACTTGCTTCACGTTAGTCATGTTTACATCGTCTGGCTTTCGTGGACATATCTTAGTGGGAATTCATAGTCCAATAATGATAAAATCATCTTGAAAAAAATTTTAACCATCTTGAATAATCTTTAGTTATGAATTGTTCAGATTCCTACAAACTATCTTTAACCCTCAACCAGTAACTTCATCATCATAATGTGCATGTGGACCTTTGAATTTTCCTCTGAAAAATATGAGATAATAACTCAAAGTTATTTTTACTTTTCAAACATAAAACACATCTGAAATTTCTTCCAGTTCTTAAGAGAATGGATGATAAAATATTTAGGAAGAACCCCATTGTTTGTAACTCATCGAAAGTAAAAAAATGAATTAAACTTAGACCTGAAGCAGATTATGTCCTTCTTTTTTTTAACATGTGCTGCTTATTAATGGAGCTGTGTATTCCATGTGGTCTCTTCATTGGAGGCCGGGCTGAAAAGTACTTCAAATTGATAGACCCTTGGGAATGAGTAGATTAATTATTAAATCATCTGATTTGTTCTAGTAATTTACATTCCAACTCCCTCCAATACTGCAATTTACGCTGTGCCCGAAATGTCTTCGGATGTGGTGCAATCTTTTTACCATTCTGATTCACGTCAGTCTTCCTTAGTTTTTTGGGGGTTTTCATCCCTGAGTGTTTTATGCGTGGAATTTTGTACCGACTTGAAATGTTTTGTCCTGCTATTTTGACATCGCAATTAAAACAAAATACCAGTCAAAACAGATGCATTCAGTAATTCAGTTAATTGCAAAGTTGTCTCGAAAAATCTCGATTGTTCTAGGATTCATGGACTCATTGCTTGTATAGATTTTTTTCGTTTTTCACTCGCCTATTTCTAACTAGCAGTGCACGTAGCTCTTGTTTAAGTAAAGTATTCGGTAACCTGAATGTCTCACAAGTTTGTATTTCCCCTCACATCATCCCTGTAATGCTTCTTTACTCAGATGATTGGAAAAAGCGCCGGTCCGCCGATATCATTTTAATCATATCAAACTCATGGGGTACAAATAGTCTTAACATGAATGCAGTGACCACGCCCACTTCAACACCCCACTCAAATCGAGTGTAATTTTCGAATGTTTTACCATCGTGCGGACTCTCTACGGAAAAAGCTCTCAATGTACCTCTGAAATATTAAACTATAATATTGTGGCTTTCTATTTCGCTAATTTTCTAACTTGAAGGTAAAGTTTTTCCCTCGTCATTTTTACCTTTTCTCAGAGCGGTTGCGTGAAATTAACAAGGCGTTTTTTATCAAAACACAACCGAGCGAAGGGTCTCGGGCGATATCTCTTTTTCACCGTTTCACGATGACTCTTTCTTCTTAATGTTTTTGGAAATGTGACAGATTCTTCTCGTTTGTGCGGTGCAATACACGATGTAAACGAAACATGCAAATCGAGATCCCGGACGAGAGTCCGCGAAGAACATGAACACTCTGCGAGTGTTCATGTTCTTCAGAGTGCGAATACTCTGGGACGAGTATTATTACACTATTCTTTTTATGAGAACCTTCTTTTAAGAATGTTTAGGCTGCGATTAACCAAAATTTTAAGGACATACTAAGAATATAACTTGGCTGAGATTCAATTAAGAAAGTTTTTATTTTGCTAACTTTTTTTTTTTGTTTTTTTGTTTTTTTTTGCGAGAATTATAAATAGATATAAAAAAATGTGAAACATGCGGTCTAACAGGAAAATTAACTAAAACACAAATTTTAATATTGACAATGCGGTTTTCTAATTGTGCGATACACTGAATAACAACTCAGTTTGTCGTCGATACTATACCAAGCTTCCTAACGGTGAAGCCGTGAAAGAAATACAGGGTTCTACTTTTTTTTTTCGCGGCCCCTCTATCTTCAAGTTTACCACGTACGCCAAAAACCGCCGGCTACGTAGCTTGATTAGGCCCTTATAGATTGTGCTAGTAAAAGTAGCATATCATATCCCGCCGGTAATGGTCTATTTTTTTCAAAATAATGCTCAAAATTATCTCGTTTTTGAAAACTTGAAAAAGGAAATAAAATCAAAGAATATCTATGCTAAACTCGTGCATATAGAACTTGATCTAGAGATGACCATGGTTGGGAAATTGCGACTCATGCAATGCTGCTCTTATCTCAAAAGCCACCTTTACGGAAAATCTCTGAGAGATCTACATTAATGGTAAACATCCAACTTCGAAAAATAATAAACGCATGCATAATCTGCTAAAACATATTAACAAAAATATCTTAACGTCCTTGAATAAGTTCAGAACTAAAATATGCCCAATTTCTTTCGAACATCAATGCAATTGTTACTTATGTAGATATTAGTTAATGTACTGTATAAAATCTACGATTTTGTTTTTATTCATATTTTCTGTTTTTTTTTTTGTTCTTTCTCGGAGAAATTAGCTATACAGCTACTCTTGTAAATCCGAGGTGAAATAAAGGTGATGTGATGTGATGTGATGGTATCCAGGCAAAATTCATAAAATTTAGCCTTCCAACACACATCTGCATTGTAACACAATGATCTTTATTACCAAGATTTTCTTCCGCATCTGATTAGTTTTTAGCCTCGGAGCGAAAATACCTCAGAAAGCATTTGATGTGACCACTAGTTTTTTCGACTGATTGAAATTAACGTTATGCGGCAGTGAATTCCACAAGTTTTCTTTTGTCAGAGAAGCACAGGATTGTTTTCGTCCGCTTAATTCTGAACGATCCATGCCATTCACCAAGTTTTACCTAAGATAATTGAATTTTATCACGGTTCTTGGTTTACGCCGGATCACAAACGGTCGAAGCGATTCACAATTTTAGGTTTGTGCCTGAACTCGATAAATTTCGATAAATGTTCACTTGGAAGGTGACTTTTTTAAAGCAAAGATGCTTACTATAAACTGTAACATAGCCTCTCTATGGTTTTATTCGCGGATACTACTCCAACATGGTTTCGTGTTCAGGACGAATAATTACCCTAGTGCTGAGAGCGGTGACT
This sequence comes from Pocillopora damicornis, assembly GCF_964200805.1. NCBI lineage: Eukaryota > Metazoa > Cnidaria > Anthozoa > Scleractinia > Pocilloporidae > Pocillopora > Pocillopora damicornis. The sequence goes on from NC_142677.1 coordinate 19,231,688, forward strand.
TAATTTACATCTCGATGTTAGCATAACGTTCCTTTTCAACACCATTTTGTTACCCGTGAAAGCGGAAACTAAGACTGACGTGATTTTACTTCAGGTACGCACAGTTCTCCAGAAGACGAACGAACGACTCAGTTTTGAAGTAACCCCCTTCCCCAAAGACATAATCAGTCTTGGAGACCAAACAGCTAAAAAATATGGTGATTATGCCAGCAGTGCTATTTTTTATGTCCCTTTTTTCAAATCGTGCCAAAAATCATGCTAGCACCATCTATAACTGCTAAAAGGATACGAAAGTATCGAAAAGTCAGTTCTTTGTCGTAAAAGAATACGAAAGTATCGAAAAGTCAGTTCTTTGTTGTGAAATTTGCGTGGCGAGTCCAAAATGAGATGGCGTCGAGGGACATGAACTTAGCTACCTACACGTATTTACACTTCAGGGACTTGAATCCTTAAATCAACCCCGACTGGTGATGTTTTCCGGGAGTTCACTCGAAAAGAGATCTTGCGTTATCGTCATCACGTTACGTTATTGGTGGTCAAATCTTTGCGTGACGAGTTAGTAGTCTGATCACGTGGAAGGACAAACCAATCAAAACGCGCCCAGTCCTCAGACGACTAATTTAAGGTTTATTTTGTTTCTGCGCGAAAGATAATCAAACAAATTCAACATGCATGGTGTTCTCGGTTCGAAGTGGCCAAAGATGACTATATCTTCATTTATGAAGATGAAGGAGGGAACCGCGCTGATTTACTGAGTGTACTGCGTAGGATTTTTGGTATGCTTCCTCAGACTTGTTGAAATGAGTATACATCAAACATTGATCAAGAGACCAGAGATTGTTTCCGTCTTTTGTCTAACAGGATTTATTTGCTGTAAGCTGCTTCCTACCTCTATTGACTTACAGAGCCAGAGAGCTTGGGGCATCACCGTCACTTGTCGGAGTTATCTGTGAGTGGATCTGCTAACAAGAACACTGCGAAACATAAATATGTTTGCTCGACCTGGAAACTCGCCAGTTCATTGACTAATTACACCTGTTTATTCGATGTTTTACTATATCCTACTTAAAAAAAACCTCAGGTGCTTCTTCTCGATGGGAAGTTAACCTTGTTTATTTTTTTTGTATTCATATACGCTTTTGTTTTTGTTTCTCTAAATGAGTGTTTCACATCATCGTTGTTCTTGTTTTACAAATTGTCCAGAAAATATGTCTTACAAACAAAAGAACATGTTAAACAGAGACAAAAGATTCCTATCTTTTCTGTGAACTTTTTGTCATGGTTACTGTCTTGAAAGTACAAACTGAAGACTTGTGGAAAAATGTATTTTAAAAAGCTGGTAAGGCTTTAGATTTTTTATATTCATAAGTTTTTGTTTTATGTTATATTATGTCACAGGGTCCATATATGGTGGCCTTCAATTCTTTTCCAGTCCTGTCATGGTAAGAGGTCTGGCTATATGCATGCCAGTCACACCACACTGTTTGAGATTTCTTCACATGATAATTGATTTTGGTGAGGTCTAAATGACCAGTACGTGTAGAAATCTAGAGAATCTAATTGTTTACATAATATATCTACTAGCCATCAACACTAAGCAACAAGAAAGGCTTATGTTTTCATTTTATTTTGTTTTATACAATGTCACACTGGTGGGCTACTCACTTCAATCACCAATTATTACAGAATCCATAGCACGCAGCATGAAGCCAATCAGATCGCAGGATTTTGGATATCATCCCTGTGGGGATGGGGGGTGTAATATGGTTAATTTTTGCTGAGTATGTGCCTCTGGCCTCTCAGAACCCCTACCCTGTCGGTTTTAGTTTATTCTGTGGCCAATTATAGACCCTATCATGGTCACTTTTGACAAATGTAATTTCCATGATTTTAACTTAGTTTCATTGGAGTCTAATGCTGAGAATGTCGACCAACTGAGCTAACAAGCCAACTGGGTGCTGGTCATCATGTTGGTTCCAAATAAACCCGTGAAGTGGCGAATAAACGACTGTGAGTATATGAAAGTTATATATTTGAACTGCATATGAGAAGTGAATATGAAAACGATCTTCCCATACAGGACTGAATTTTTTCAGGCCTTATTTTCACTACTGCTCAAGTGGTGTTCATTACTGCGGAGATCGCTTTCATATTCATGTCTTTATCTGCAGTTCAAATATATTACTTTCATATATTCACAGTCGTTTATTTAAATATAGTAGAGAATACTAATGAATTTTTTTGGCAGCAATAAAATCGTTTCCTTTCACGTTCCTATCACTACAACGTAGTAAATACCAAGAACGTTTGAAAGAAGCTAGAACGTTTCTGCTTTTTTTTTCTTTTAAAGAAATTCTATTTACTAGCTTCCATCGTGAATGGTGTCACTTTGAGACCTTTTGGACCTTTCGACGGAATGATTATTGACAACGCCATGTGACCTCAACCCTTCTTCTATCAAGATCTCATTTTTAATCCTTCCCTCTGGCAGCTAAATTTTTCCTCGTAACTTATTTCCGTAAAATAAGTTAGTGTTAGATCAAGAAAAAAAAACTTCTACGTGATAAGTTTGAGCACTCTCAATGTCTGGATAGTACTGATAGAAGTTACATGCTAATCACTCTGGGAATAAAAAAGTGTTGATTAGCCCAGTTTTCTTCCCTCTCTTTTCCGATTATCATATTGTCATGTGCATGGCATGAAAATATTTTGCTATCCTCTTTTCACATCGAAATTATTTTAGCGCGCTTTGATTGGAAAAATCATCAGACAGATTCGCGTAAGCGTGAAACTCAGAGTCACAGTTATAGGGTTCATTAGCCCAGCCTTCTCTCTCAATTTCGATTATCGTTTTCTTCCCTCTTTTTTCGATCATCATATTGTCATATGCATTGCATGGAAAATTTGTTGTCATCCTTTTTCACATCGGAATTATTTTAGCGCGCTTTAATTAGAAAAAGTACCAATCAAAATGTTCGGTTACTCAGCTATGGTGCGATAAATGGTAAACTTTAATAAGTGAAATAGCAAAGTTGTCTCGTAAACACTCGATTGTTCCAAGGTTCATTCATTTATTCGGTAGTTAATTCATTGACTGGTGCAACTACTTTTTGGTAGCCAATAGATCTGGTTTAAAATCCTGCAAAGAGACTGATTGTCTGAAAAGTTTGAAGAAACAAAGAAATGTCTATCCATTGTATCATCCACAGATTTTATTTTTACACATTGTAACCGATGTATGTTTATCATAAGGACACAATCTCTTATGGATTTAAAAAGTTTATTTTTGCAGCAGCGTTTTATATTTCAATTAAATTATTTAATAAAGCAGGCGACCGTTAAATTATGGTAAGCTTTGCTGTCTTGAGTTGACGTGGTTTCATTTCTGTTGCTCCACTCCACATCCCAGCTCACGGGCCTGTAAGCAGATTTCTCTTCGGTACTTGAGCTCCAGTGTTGTCTAAACAAGCAATATAAACATAAAAGAATGAATAGAATTAGCGGGCTCTCTCCGTGAAACAGGAGCGACAAGAGGGGCGCGTGTTTCAGGAAAATCTCACGCCCTAATCCTACTCGCCTTCACTCGTCTGTAAGAAGAAAAAAAGATGACGCCTCTTCTTGACTCTTAAGATATTTGCAATGTAGCTCGTTGCATATAAGTACGAATGTACCACAGTACCCAAAATGACACAGGCCACACTTAAAAATAACCAACTCAAAAAAGTTGTTCGCTACTGGGAGATTTCTGCACTAACCTCTTTCAAGCGCCTGCGGGCGTTCATCTTCGAGTATTCTGCTGGATTTTCTCTCTCCTGCAACTTTCCCTAAAAATAGTGGAGTGAAAACGCCGTTTACGAGAAGTAATTGAATAATAACGTCAGTTGATACCTAGCTGAAATCGATGATAGTATGGTTTACATCGAAAACTGAACTCATTCAAGAAGAAGAAAAAAGAAGCAAACAGAACATTCAATGAGGTAGGATTAAAACTTATCAAATAATGAAGTGATCCAGGGGCTATCATAAAACAATTATGGTAGGTTTTGGTTTAAGCACACGGGATCTCTATGATAACTAGTTTACCGCCGGGTATTGCGGGAGCAATTCCTTCGACCAACACTAAAGAAAGGAGTACTGCCAACATCCAAGTCGCTACAGTTTTCATCTTGCTTGTACCAGCTTCACTCGCCAACTGATAATTTTTCGCAAAACTTCTCGCATATGAAGATATATAGAGGTGTGTCAGTCAAAGTAAGATGTATCCGGCTGTTTAGGAGATCTTTATTTAGCTCATAGGGTAGAAAATTAATGAATTTTTCCGGCGGCATTAGAACCGTTTCCTTTTACGTTCATGACACCACAACGTAATAAATATTACTAAACAGTACTAGTATTTTAATATTATTAAAATACCTATTTGGCCAGAAAATGATTGCATTTCCCTTTTAAAGAAATTGTTTTATAATAACTTGTATCGACAATGGCAGCACCCTGAGACCCTTTGAATTTACCGACTAAATATTAACTAACAACGCTTATCGGAAACAATGTTGGCTACTGCAAGTGAACCCGCGTGAGTTTCATTCACAATCATATAACGAATTCTCGTAAACGCTGATCTTGATTCTCAGATGTTCTTAAGCTTGTAATATACTACGTGAAGTTTAAACTTATCACTCGAAGCTTCTTACCTTCTCACATCCTGAGGGCTCAAATTGTTCGATAGGTTTATCTTGTATATGGAATTTCGCATAAGCACGTTTTGTAGCTCTGTTGGTTTAACCTATAAACACAACCGATCAATTGGACCCAATTACGGGAAGTGATATTTACGTAGAACTTGTCTGTGTAACCGTATGAATTCCCCGCCCCCCATCCCTCGATTTTTTCAATCGCCTCAAGCATCCATTTGTTTGGATGTATTGTATAGAACAAATTATTATTATCAAATTAATGAGGGTACAAAAATGGGAGTACGATTCAACTGTGGTCAAGTAGACAAGTTTCCAGCTAAATACGTGTATGATTGAATAGATCATGAACTAATAATCTTTACTCGTTTCTTGTTCGAAATAATTTAACGCACGGTGAACGACATGGTGGAAAACGTAGTAGCTTGGAAATTTCACAATGGCTATTTTGCATATTTCAATTATAACGAAAACAAAACAACAAAATAAGAAAAGCGACGGTCAGTAGTAAACTCTTTCAGATGTGCACATGCACCGAAAAGTTTTCAGTCTAAGTCGATCGTTCTAGCCATTTCTCGGCGAGATGACATTCATACCGTCGGACCTACTTTTTCACAGTTATGTTTGACTTTTACGGCTATAATCAAGACACCAAAGATAGCGCTGAATATAACTAACAGTTAAAATATGAAAGTGGAAATGTGATCATCGCAGTAAATTTTCCAATTTAAGCAATTGGAAAGAAGAAGCCTGAAAAAAAATCAGGGCTTCAACGGGATTCGAACCCGTGACCTCCGCGATACCGGTGCGATGCTCTACCAACTGAGCTATAAAGCCACACATTGGGAGCGAGGTCAATTTATTGAGTTCATATCTTCCCGTGCAGTGAAATGATGTGGAGTTTATATGAAATAATTCATATTTGTACTGCGGTTGTAGATGAAAGTGGAAATGTGATCATCGCAGTAAATTTTCCAATTTAAGCAATTGGAAAGAAGAAGCCTGAAAAAAATCAGGGCTTCAACGGGATTCGAACCCGTGACCTCCGCGATACCGGTGCGATGCTCTACCAACTGAGCTATAAAGCCACACATTGGGAGCGAGGTCAATTTAGTGAGTTCATATCTTCCCGTGCAGTGAAATGATGTGGAGTTTATATGAAATAATTCATATTTGTACTGCGGTTGTAGATGAAAGTGGAAATGTGATCATCGCAGTAAATTTTCCAATTTAAGCAATTGGAAAGAAGAAGCCTGAAAAAAAATCAGGGCTTCAACGGGATTCGAACCCGTGACCTCCGCGATACCGGTGCGATGCTCTACCAACTGAGCTATGAAGCCACACATTGGGAGCGAGGTCAATTTATTGAGTTCATATCTTCCCGTGCAGTGAAATGATGTGGAGTTTATATGAAATAATTCATATTTGTACTGCGGTTGTAGATGAAAGTGGAAATGTGATCATCGCAGTAAATTTTCCAATTTAAGCAATTGGAAAGAAGAAGCCTGAAAAAAATCAGGGCTTCAACGGGATTCGAACCCGTGACCTCCGCGATACCGGTGCGATGCTCTACCAACTGAGCTATGAAGCCTATGAAGTTAAAATATGTATACAAATATATATTTTTGTGAAATTCTTGTGATTTGCTTGAGATTACAGTTTCTAACGGCTTCTTACGCATAAAGTACCATGTATTTCGAAGCATACTCCGCCGTTATTGTTCCACGTTGCCTCAACGAAGTCATGAAGTACTGCCTACTTGTCTAGCTTTGTTCTTGTTTTGTGACTTTGCCGGCTTGGACACCGTATAATATTCCTCAGTTAAAGTCCTTTTTTATGTAGCCACGAGGTTGCAGCTTTGAGTTTACAAGCGACAGATTTTCTTTCGACATGACTCAACTGACTCGAGAAATAATAGTTCGGGTGATAAACGACAAACGTTCAAAAAATTCGATATTGAAGAATTTCCGGTTATTGACGTCGACGGTACGACGCAAAGGCTGGTGTAAGAGACTCTCAGGGATAACAGATTAAAAGAGATGTTGTTCCTTTGATGTGAAATAAACATGCATCTTTCATCACCTTGATGAGAAAACAAAATATATATATATATATATATATATATATATATATATATATATATATATATATATATATTTATATATGTTCTTTTTGTGCGGTAAAAAAATATTGGACGAATAGATTAGGAGCTGTGTTGGCGCGACATCTTTTAACAGTCTTCGGCTCATATTGTTGCATCAATGTTCGTTGGAGCCATATCAGTGTACTAAAGTCCAGTTGAAGTCATATGGGGAAGGTGAGGGGTGAAATTACCTTTAGACATTGTTTGGCTACATCTTTCCGTTACTAGCGAATATCGTCAGACCCATATTGGCCTATTATGGCACAACAATATCAGACAACGATTCAACATTGCACTTGCTTCACGTTAGTCATGTTTACATCGTCTGGCTTTCGTGGACCTATCTTAGTGGGAATTCATAGTCCAATAATGATAAAATCATCTTGAAAAAAATTTTAATCATCTTGAATAATCTTTAGTTATGAATTGTTCAGATTCCTACAAACTATCTTCAACCCTCAACCAGTAATTTCATCATCATTACGTGGGCCTTTGAATTTTCCTCGGAAAAATATGAGATAATAACTCAAAGTTGATTTTACTTTTCAAACATAAAACACATCTGAAATTTCTACCTGTCCTTAAGAGAATGGCTAGTAAAATCTTTAAGAAGAATCCCATTGTTTGTAACTCATCGAAAGTAAAAAAATGAATTAAATTTTGACCTGAAGCACATTATGCCCTTATTCTTTTTAGCATGTGCTGCTTATTAATGGAGCTGTGTATTCCATGTGGTCTCTTCATTGGAGGCCGGGCTGAAAAGTACTTCAAATTGATAGACCCTTGAAAATGAGTAGATTAATTATTAAATCATCTGATTTGTTCTAGTAATTTACATTCCAACTCCCTCCGATACTGCAACTTACGCAGTGCCCGAAATGTCTTCGGATTCGGATTTTACCATTCTGATTCAGGTTTTCTTCCCTAGTTTTTTTGGGTTTTCATACCTGAGTGTTTTATGCGTGGAATAATGCTTTTAAACTCAAATGATGGGAATTAAAAACGCCGGTCCGCCGATATCGTTTTAACACATAGCAAAAACCATTTATTTATTGTCCATATAGGAACACAGCCTTTATTTAATTCAAGCAGTATGTTTTTACAGTACACAGTCTATACATTTCGTCTGATTCATGTATTAGTAAAGGCGAATATTTAGTTATAGTAAGCTGTCTCATCTTGAGTTTCATGGATTGGTGGATTCGCTTAGTCCATCTGATATCCCAGCTCACGGGCCTGTGAGCAGAAGTCTCTCCGGAATTTCAGCTCCATCTGTATCTGAAAAAGCAAAGCATACCGAACAAAGATTTGTTTCGATCGGAAAAGGCTGACGTGACAAAAAAAGTCAAACAAAAAAGTTTACCTGCGCCTTTTTTTACTCATACCCAGTAGCTGGCCTTAGCATAGTACATTTTTACAGTGGTGGTCTTTAATCCATCAAAATTAAAGCCTGGACGAGTAGATTGACAAACGATTGTGCTGCTATAGCGAAAACAAGATTGACTAATTACAGGAAATTAGAAAAGTTTTGGCGTTGATTCGAAACACAAGCATATGCTGCTCGTTGCGTGCAACGCCTGTTCGTTTAGTACCAAGAAGAGAGACTGAATCAGAGACGGTTTTGTTTACTTACCTCTTTCAACCGTCTGCGGTTGTTCAGCGTCAAGATTTCTGAATTTTCACGTTCTTGGTGCTTTCTCTTCAGCCTCTTTGCCTGTAAATAGTTTCATTAAAAAGGCTTTTAACAGAAGTAACTGGTTTACACCACCGAACTTTAACTCAAAGTAACAAGTAAGTGAGTAGTCAGTTCCCGATGAATGGATAATTTTGGCACGTTTTGGAAGAAGTCAAAGAAACATACTTTTCTTTGAATTTCCCCTTTTTTTTCCTTCGTGTTGAGTATCATCCCTTCGACCAACATCGAAGAAAGAAGCAGTATCAAAATCCAGGTTGCTGCGGTTCCCATCTTTTAAAACACTACCTCCACCTATGAACTGATACTTTTCCACAGCAATTCTTGAATATATAACGGCTACAATTAGGATCAGAAACATTATACTGGAAAATTCGAGCATTTTAATTTTGAGCCTCTTCCCTGAAAACATATCATTACGCCCAAAGTTATACTCATGATTTTACATAATGTTCCATGTAAGAGGGTCTGGATGGGGTTTAGTGTCAAGTGTTATTTGGCCGTTTTTTTTAATGTTTAGTGTTAAAATGGGTAAAATTTTAATGTTAAGCGTTTAAAAAAAGTTTAGTGTTAAGTGTTAAAAGGTATTAGAACAGCGATTTCACTCAATAAAGGTCAATAAAAGTTTTACAGAGAAAGCAATAATATTAGAAAAAAGGACTAAGATTTGTTCAAACTTAGCTCTTATGATAAAGGCGTGCAAACTAGAAACAAAAGGAGAAGAGTCTGCGCAGAACTAACCGAACTGGTCAGCATGCATACTTTGTACTCATGCGCATAAGTTCTGTAGACATTCTGTGGTCAGCGGTTTTTCAGCAGACTTCTGCATGCAAAATGGCCGCCTCGTTCGCATCGGCGGGAATTGCGGAAGTATTGATCAGCTTTTATAGATGTGGCGAGGAAGATGCTTTTGAGAGACATCGAAGTAGAATTCCAATCGGTATAGACCAAAGAAATCTAACGGACGCCAGGAAGCATATGATCAACTTTCTTGGTATTTCGCAAATGGCTACGTCGCTGGGTATGGGAAATTTCGAGCTGAAACTGTAGCGGCTGGCCAGGAGTGCTTACGGGAAAACGAAGAATTTACGTATCCTTACGCAACAACAGTGGGAGATGGAAGTGCCACTCCTTGTTTCTGACGAAACTCAAAGTGAACTCAATAGTAAGTAGACAACTGATCTGTCGAATTCATAAAGTGCAGGAAAAAGTTTTGAACTAATGATAAATATAACCACAACATATGTATTAGAAAATTGGGGGTTACAAATTATCCTTATTCGATCTTAGAAAAGGATAATTACTTTGAAGGTTATAAGTATGAAATACTAAAGTAAAATTTCCTCTTTTTCATCTTTTTTAAGTACATGTGGTACAGAAAATAATTAATTGGTCAGACAAGAAAATGGCGCTTGTACCGGGTGTGAAGCAAACTCCTAAAGAACCTCTTGGTACTTCAACAAGTTCTTCAGAAGATAAAGATCCAGAAATTGCCATCATAGACAATGAGCCTGGAGCATCAGATTCTGCGAGAAATAGAAGTAGGAAAAGAAGACAAGAATGTCAGGAAGATAAAGAACTAGTTCAAAATATTTTGCGAGACAATAAAGTTGTGAGAAATGTGCGTCAGAGGCATGAATTAGATGAGCTTCAAGCAGGTAAATTTTAATGAAATAGGTGGTTTTTGAATTTCTACTTTTACTTGTACTTTTACCTTTACTTATGTGTTTACTTTTATCTCGCTTAGACTTAGGGAAGCTTGCTGGAAGCTCAGCTCTTAATGAGGTGAAATTTACTTGTGGAGTCTGCAAGAAACCGTATTTTATCAGTACTAAGTCCAGCAGAACCACCCAAGGGAAGGTCAATTACTTCAAAATCAGTAAGTTTAAACAAATATTTTTAATTTACTAATATCATTACTGCAGATCACATGTTTCAGTACTCACAATAAGAAAAAATAATAATTCCGAGTGTATTTAGGTGATAGTAACTCTGGTCTTTTGTATTCAGCTGATCTCCTAAAAGACTAATGAATGTTTATAATTAAGTTGAACTTCCCTTATCACTTTTTCAATAATCCCCATGGTGGAGAAATGTAAACCTAGGAATACACTATTCACCTTTGCTAAAAATTTGTCCTTTGTAGCACATTTCAATAAGTGCCAAAGAAATTACGAGAAAGCACAGCGTTTAGTGAAACACAACCACACCCTGGACAGCCTTTGGAAAAAAGGAAATTGTGAACGACTTTCTTCAGCATCAAGCAGCAATTCCATGTCACAAGATGAGCAGGAGGACTTTACTGGTGCTGATGCCATAGAAACAGGCTCTGACAAGTAAAAACCTTACTGAAGAATATATTGTTGTATAAAAGAACTTTTTTTGGATGAAAATCTAGATTATTATAGAACTCATGCATAGACATGTCATTACCATGTACCAATAGATAATATTTGTTGTACCCACAAAGATTGTTTAGCTTTTTCCATAGATCTCAAAACCAATGTCTTTGACCAGCATTTGTAGTACTGCTGATAGAGTCTTAATGCATAGTTTTTGTTGATATTTTGAACCTAATGAAATAAAGCAGTTTATGTTTTTCAAATTGATGTTTGCACGTGTGTTTCATGTGTAAGAAGAAAATCATATTTTGCCAAAATATAATTGCATGGCAGTTAGCAAATAGTGGAACTACTAAAAACAATTGGCATTTGTATCATGATACCAAAAATCCATTACAAAGCTTAATATCTGGAGCATTCTCCATTGCTTGTAGTGTCCCAATGTTATATATGTTCTTCTTTGTTCCCCTTTTGAAATTCCTGATACTGGCTGATACTGTGAACACAATGAACAATGACCAGAAATGAATCTATATGTTGCGAAAACTATAATACATGTATGTGATAATTTCCTTATACAGTGATAGTGTTTACCAAAACGAAGATTTGGAAGAATCCGCAGACTTGTCTCAAAGCCATGATGAGACTGTCAGTTCATGTATTGAATCATGGGATGAAGAAACACATTGTGCTTTTGATGAAGCTGGCTATGTTGACCAGAAAGATTCAACACAGGATCCGGAGGGTCATGTGATAAGCGATGCGAACGTGGATGATGACTTGACATGTTTTAACTTGTGAGTGTTTATGTAACTAGAAAGATGGAGGACAGATGGTCCATTTGTGTTTGATCTTGTAGTTTCTATTGGCTCCAACTCTAAGCTTGCGAGTTTTGTTGAGGTTGCTTACGTAATGGGGAAATGTTGTTGCACTATAATTTATGAGAATTGACAAATTGTTAGCATTGGTCTGTGTGTGGTCTTTGCGCATTTAGACGTTTGTGTACGTTTATTCTTCTAGGTGTGTGGAGAATGCCCATCCAGTTGCTATTAAACTCAACCAACTTCTTGAGAAAGGAAAGATCCCGGAAGACTGTCTCTACTACAAATTTATTGACAACACTACATCTTTCGCTCTAGTTGATCCTAAGTCTGCTTCAGATTTCACATGGGACCGAGATGTGTGCGAGTTTTTTGACACTATCAAGTATCTCGGAGGTAGTCGGACACGAAATTTTGTGAGAGGGCCTGGTTTCTTTGGAACTGGGAGAGGGGGACTGAAAGAATTCAACACATTTTCTGATTTCAATCTTTGCGGTCCGTCAACAAATTTGTCAAAACGCTTTCAAGCTGGTTATACTACAGCCAGTGGGGTGATAAAACCGCATCTATTGTCCTTGTATTCCTTTGCCTTCAATCGACAAGCTGATTTGCCAGCGCTTGTTTCTACAGACAAGTTGAACGTTATACCATTGTTACAAGCTATTGATGGAACTGCATTAAAACCTGGCCTAGAATATGATTCACTTCAGAAAATGGTGGTTGGGCTAACAACTCAAATAGACCAAAATAATTTCAGCAGCAACTCCATTTCTGATCCTGAGGAAATAAAAAAAAAGCTCTTAACAAGCGTCGAAGTGGTCGTAGGTACATCACTGGACAACGGCTCATCAATTCCAGTTGGTGTGTACTATCGCCCCAAATCAGTAACTGGTGAAGAAATCCTCAAATCTATACAAGACACAGCTAAGACCTTGCAAACTTGCCAAATGTGTTTGAAGCTCCAGGCGTCTGTAAGTCAAATTGTATCAAATGACATGCCCTCTTGCTTTAGCAGCTGTGATGAGTGTCTTAAGCTCAAATCTGTTTGCTCAGCCTGTAAACAAAATGGCCAGGTCTCACACATTCCTTCCTTAAGGGCTTGTAACCGGTGTTTAGAAAAAGGACTAAAGTGTAACAGGTTTCTTGCTGCAACGGTAATTACCGATTGTGAAGAGTGTAACAAGAAGGCGTTGTCAAATCTACACTCTATGGCCGAAGATGGTACATTACCTATTGAACTTTCGCTTCTTGTCGCCCTGCCAGATGTGGTTCATCTTGGCAAGAGTATGAAATGCAGCTGGGCCAACTGGTTCATTGATCTTGAGGGCGCGAAGAGTAGTCTAGTTCTAATTCGAACACTCCGCGATTCTGCTGGCCCTGATGTACGTAAGAAGTTACGAAAAATGCTGACCCTGGACTGCGTAAGGAATAAAGATCGGATGGCTGTAGAACCTATCGTGCGCCTTACTAGAACCTCGGTACTAGAGGTACTGAGAGGAATAAGTTTGGTCGTCCACACAATAGTTCCAGAAAAGTATCGCTTTTGAAAATCCAATCAGAGTGGGATATGCAAAAGACCCATTGCGATTGAAAGTGGGGCTCAAGGAAAAGTGCTTGTGTTGGACTATGACTTCGAATCTCAAGAGGCTCGTCTCGTGGAATTACGTTTGCATCAACCAGTTGATGTTCACGTTCGGAAAGAGACATTCAAGGATGCAAGGGACCTTTGTTTTACCAGTGGTATAGTTTTCGTTTCTAAAAGAGGATCTGGGGCAATCCGTGTTATTGACTTGGAAGGCAAAGTACGTTTAAAGCCGGAGGGCCTGAAATCGCGAGCAGAACTACTTTCACAGCTGAGTCGTTTTAGTTTATCACAGGATGGCACAGTGCCAATTCTTCGGAAGCGACTCGCGACACATTTAAAAGCTTTAGCTGCACAAGTTAAGAACCCAGAAATCATCCAGCTTAACACGCCTTTAGTAAAACCAACGTCAATTTGTGTGGCGAGTACAGACATCCTTTTGTGTGCGGATGACGAGCACCAAAGGATTATTCAGTTGGAAGTAAGCTGCAATGGAGTTGCTGTCGTTGGTACTAGCATGCGAGAAATACATTATCCCGATGGCGTTTCCAGTATTGAATCTGAAAGTGGAAATGTGATCATCGCAGTAAATTTCCACTTTCATCTACAACCGCAGTACAAATATGAATTATTTCATATAAACTCCACAGTATTGAATCTCTTTGTGTGTGGAGAGGGTCCGCATACTTGGCTGCATCTGGTAATGCAGGTGGGTTATACGATTGTGACCTGGCAAATTCAAACGTCAAACAGCTCCTGCAGAATTCGTCCGATTCGTGCAGTGAAATCAAGAGGCTGTGTCATTATGGCGACGTAATGTGTTCACTGACATCGTAGATAGGAAAGTCAAGACCTTCGATCCGAAAACCTCAACTGTTAAAACATTGATGGGCACTGGAAAAGAAGGAACTAATGATGGAACTGGTGAAACCTGTACCTTTGCGCAAGTCCACGGAATATGCAGTTTCCAGAATACTATATTGGTGTCGGACGTAGCTGCTGGAACGGTAAAAATAGTTTCACCGCTTACTGGGACAGTGTCCTTTCTTCAAGCCCTTGGGAAGCTGTACGACAGTTTTGGAATTGGTGCTCATACCGTAGACGCAGTATCACTATCCCTTCAAGATGCTGTGAACAATGTTTCATCAGTGAACGAATATATTAAAAGCACAGTTGCTACAGTTAAACAGCACTACAACATGAAAGAAGCAGCAGCAACAAATGGTCCCCAAGGAACTGTGTCAAAGAAAACTCAAGTCTCGTTAGAACTCCTTGAACAAGGTATGGCACGACTGCAAAATAACTTGAAGAACATAAATGAGGATTATGTTGGTGACGTTGACCTCCGTACATTACTGACCACTATAGTTGAATACACCTTCATGCAGTCTCCTACTTCAAAAACGAGACTTTTACAGCTTTACAGTATGCTCGAGACTTTGGAACAATTGCAAAAGAATCATTAAAAAGAACAACAAAATGGAGTGCCAAATACTTTACACATGACAAATCGTTTTATCCAGTTCCAACATCTAGTATGGAGTTGGCAGATGTTGAAGTGATGAAGTCTCCAACAGCTGCAAGGATAGATCCTCTAATTGAAGTAGCGATGAAGGAGTTGGTGGATAAATTTCGTCCCGTGAGGCAGAGAACAGTGCGCAGTGAAATCACAAAAGACAAAGCCGGAGCTCTCCCACCAGCAGTGTATTACACTCAACCTCCTCATACCAAAGTAATGTTCCACAACGACCCAACTGTTGAAGGAGAAGTAATGGAACAAATTACTCCGCATATCATAGATGACGATGGGGACTCGCACACACCCAGTATCACGTTTGTGGACGATAGCACTATTGAAATAGTTGCTGTTGTTGAAGTGCCAGATCAAGAGGATGAATACGACACCGACTCAGGCACCGATGTGGATGATGACGATCACGACTCCTACCCCCACACAACAACACTCACCAGGTCCGGGCGCGCCATTCGCGCTCATTTTCGCCTTGACTTGTAGAGTTTGCACTATCGGGTCTGCGCATATACATTACCTTGTGATGAATCTGTGACCAAGAGTTAATTGCACAACAACCCGTAAATAGCGCCACCTTGGACCCTGGAAAGCAAACGATGAAGAGGTAGACCTAAAGAGACTTGGAGACAAACCGTAAAGAAGGAAAGGGGGAGTTTAGATTCAAGGCTTGCTTGCTGCTAATACATGTGCTAAGAAACAAGAGGATGGCTAGTGAGGATGCAACAGCCTTTTCCCGGTAGGTAAAAGGAGCATGATGATGATTAAATAAACAAATTGTTGAAATGAAAGTTTGCGAAAGTGTGATAACGACAGAGGAAAATTTTAATTGTTAAGCATAATGTACCCTTCTGCAGAGAAATAGTCTCCAATGATTTTCCATGATAGAGACATAAACAATGAACAACACAAAATTGCAATCAAAATGACACAGTATGTAAATCAATTGTAGCTGATTCCATATTGAATGCCCGCGTTTATCGTTATCAGTATCTGGCGCATTTTTTAGCCGTTTCTGGTTACATTTGTATCAATTTTAGTGTTTCAGAGAATTTTTTAGTGTTAGATGTTAAACAGCCCAAAATTTTAATGTTTGATGTTATAGAAGGTAAAATTTTAGTGTTTAGTGTTTTCGAGATACCCCCATCCAGACCCTCATGTAATAACTCAATCTAAGGGCGTTTAAGAGCCTTCCAACCTCCATTTCCTTTTTGCCTCACGTGATGGTGAAACTTAGGTGACAGGTGAAACTTACCGGTGATAAGAGGTTTCCTTCAATTCCACAGGTAGCCCAAGCTCACGTCTCGAGAAAAAGCCCACGATTAATTCATGAAAGCGTCACGCTTTGTGTGACTCGGTGTAAAGTTTATAAGGAATAGTATGAGAAGCGAAGTAGGTCGATTTATAACGATAAATATTTCGAAATACGAACAATTTACACGTAAAATCAATAAAACTTACTCACATCATGAGTGTTCGTTGTAGTTTCTGGCGATTTCTGCCATTTTAAGCTTGTTTTACCATCGCTTTTGTTATTGTTAAAAGACGAAGTAACAGGAATTACAGCGATGGTAAAGCAAGCTTAAAACGGCAAAAATTTATCGTTGTAAATGGACTATATTTCGTTCCCCATACTAGTCCTTATAAGGTGTTGAAATTTTCAACAGTTCCTCTCGTAACTTAACACCGAGTCACACAACGCGTGACGTTGGCTTTTTCTGGAGACGTGAGCTTGGGCTACCTGTGCCATCTCAAGCAAAACATTTCATTCGACCAAATTCTCAGACTGCGCATATTTACGAATGAAAGGTGTCATTCTTTTAAAGAAATTGTGGTGCTGCGTCGGTGTTGAATGAAATGATAGCGTGGGGATTAAGAGTGCCGAGAGAAAATTGTGCGTCATATCAAACTCATGGGGTACAAATAGTCTTAACATGAATGCGGTGACCACGCCCACTTCAACACCCCACTCAAATCGAGTGTAATTTTCGAATGTTTTACCATCGTGCGGATTCTCTACGGAAAAAGCACTCAATGTACCTCTGAAATATTAAACTATAATATTGTGGCTTTCTATTTCGCTAATTTTCTAACTTGAAGGTAAAGTTTTTCCCTCGTCATTTTTATCTTTTCTCCGAGCGGTTGCGTGAAATTAACAAGGCGGTTTTGATCAAAACACGACCGAGCGAAGGGTCTCGGGCGATATCTCTTTTACGCAGGCGCAAATTAAAAATGTACTGCCAGAATCAAAAAGAGGAACAAATTTCCTTTGTTTTGATATGTAAAGTGTCGAACAAAAAGCAGATTTACCCTCGTCAAATGGCGTTTCAAAACAGCTGTTTTGTAAGCGTGAAAGCAGTAGGACAGGGATCGGGAAACTCAGAAAGCGCTTCGGGAATTAATCTGTCATCGTTTATTTACGAGATAAACAAGTAAGATTTGTGAAGTTCGTTGAATTATGAAGTCTAAATAAATGCCTTTTTTAATCTTGTTTGCTGGATTTTTCGTAAACTTCTCTTATTAATTTTTCGTTTCAGCTTACTAATCTATACTATTTCAAAGCAATGTAAAGACGAAGACGGAGAACCATGAGTCGTTCCTTTCAACAATCGTAAACAAAGTGTTTGAGCAATCAGATGTACGAGGTGTAATAATCAATAGCGGCATATCAGAAGTCTTCAGAAAGAAAGTATTCTGTCTTCAGAAAGCTGTCAAGAAAGCTAGTAATCGTGGCGGAAGGTAACTAAATGCACTTCTTAGCAAGTTGGAAACAGGCCCTCGGTATCGATTTAATATCATATCGATCTCAATATCATACAGTTTTGTATCTTTCTTCCGTGGATTCGCCTTTCTAACGAGGGTGTATGTTGAGTATTCATTGCAAAATCGCTTTGTTTTTTTTATTTCCCTCTTTGGCCTGTCCACCATTTTGAAAATTCGTAACGGAGAGCATGTGGGGTTAGTGGTTGCGTACACCTGGAACCGAGAAAAACAAATGTTCGTCGCACTGGGGAAAGAGTTTGATATGAATATCTAAAGAACAATCTGGCCAATTTTCACGAAAATCCAACAAATCTACACACCTCATTAATTCATTTAAGTAGAAGTAACTTGCGCAAAAACAAACCTCGAGTTTTTAGCCTCCAGAAAAATTCCCGGTTTTTCATCGTATTCAGTCGTGTGTTATTACGGTCACATTACCAACCAATGATAGGCAACATTGAACTCCCTTGGCAAGTCTCGTGACAAAGAGGTCCATCGCAATTCCAGGGAAGGTCATCTCGTGCCCTCACCAGGAAAAACGAGTGGGTTGAACGAAGTCCAAAACATACATTGGGAAAGGGAAAATTTTCACTTCATCAAAATCTTCTGCCTTCGATTTCCTTGGCCCGAGCTATCTTTTAGATTCACCATAAAGCAACTTTCCTTTTTCACCGTTTCACGATGACTCTTTCTTCTCAATGTTTTTGGAAATGTGACAGCTTCTTCTCATTTGTGCGGTGCAATACACGATGTAAACGAAACATGCAAATCGAGATCCCGGACGAGAGTCCGCGAAGAACATGAACACTCTGCTGGGGACGAGTATTATTACACTTTTCACTATTCGGTACCAGCTACCGTAAAACACACTTTCAGTGCTCTCTCGCATTCTACGGAAGAATTTGTATTGATTTCTCAACTAGAGACCGAAAAAACCCAAATTTTGAAAATTTTGACCAGATTTTGCTGACAGTAATTTTAAACCAAGTTATCGACACAAATTTACAATTACCTCTCATTTGTGCATATGCTGAAAACGACCTTGAAAACTTCATTATAAAAGTACTAGAAATGCAGTTCAACGCGTTTATGCTAAAGAATTTTAGTCAATATTATGCTTAAAGTTATGCCGGCATGAACAATTGACATGACATGTAATCGGATGTTTAAGAGCCCTTTTTTGATCCATATATAATGCAGCCCATCTGAACATACTGAAGAGCGTTGATTTTTTTTCTCAGACAGCATTAAAATCATTCCCTTTTACCTTAATGTCTCGACAACCTCTGGAACGTACTAGTATGGCCGGCAGAACGGTATCGCTCTATTTCGTCCTTTTTAAAAATGATACTTGATCACAACACAGAGGGAAAAATTACCAAGTTTTGATTGGCCAAGACAGAGATAATTTTTCTTTAACCCGGTATTTGTCCCAAAATTATTTAACTGTTTATCGTCTTTCTGCTACGTTTTTTTTTCATTCCACTATCGCGATAATGAAGCCATCGAAAAGATGTCGTCCTGCACGCACGAAAAGCCGCCATGTCAAATGGCTCACTAAATCAGCTTTTAAAACATGGAATGAGCGAGAGGCAACTCTGAGGATAAGGAAAGAAAACGAGTGCATATATGAAAATTGAATTTCTTTCCATGCAAAGGTTTCATAGTATGGTCATAGATAATTCTTATGATAGAGCACTATCAAATGACGATCGTCTACTATTCGTTTTATGAGAACCTTCTTTTAAGAATGTGTAGGCTGCGATTAATTAGCCGAAAATTTTAAGAGCATACTAAGAATATACCTTGGCTGAGATTCAATTAAGAAAGTCTTTATTTTGCTAATTTTTTTGGTTGTTGTTGTTTTTGTCTTTTTTTTTTTGCGAGAATTATAAATAAATGTAAAAGAAATGTAAAACATGCGGTCTAACAGGACAATTAACTAAAACACAAATTTTAATTTTAACAATGCGGTTTTCTAACTGTGCGATACAC
Organism: Pocillopora damicornis; assembly: GCF_964200805.1. NCBI lineage: Eukaryota > Metazoa > Cnidaria > Anthozoa > Scleractinia > Pocilloporidae > Pocillopora > Pocillopora damicornis. The sequence continues at coordinate 19,251,246 of NC_142677.1, forward strand.
TGAATAACAACTCAGTTTGTCGTCGATACTATACCAAGCTTCCTAACGGTGAATCCGTGAAAGAAATACAGAGTTCTACTTTTTTTTCGCGGCTCCTTTATCTTCATGTTTACCACGCTCGTCAAAAACCGCCGGCTTAGTAGCTTAACTAAGCCCCTAGAGATTGTGCTAGTAAAAGTAGCATATCATATCCTGCCAGCACTGGTCTATTTTTTTCCAAATTATGCTAAAAATTATCTCGTTTTTGAAAACTTGAAAAAGGAAATAAAATCAAAGAATATCTATGCTAAACTCGCACCTATAGAATTTGATGACCATGGTTGGGAACTTGCGACTCATGTAATGCTGCTCTTATCTCTGAAAAGCCACGCTTATGGAAAATCACTGATAGATCTACATTAATGGTAAACATCCAACTTCGAAAAATAATAAACGCATGCATAGTCTACTAAAACATATTAACAAAAATATCTTAACGTCCTTGAATAAGTTCAGAACTAAAATATGCCAAATTTCTTTCGAACATCAATGGCACGCATCTGCATTGTAACGCAATGATCTTTATTAGCAAGATTTTCTTCCGCATCTGATTAGTTTTTAGCCTCGGAGCGAAAATACCTCAGAAAGCATTTGATGTGACCGCTAGTTTTTTCGACTGATTGAAATTAACGTTATGCGGCGGTGAATTCCACAAGTTTTCTTTTGTCAGAGAAGCACAGGACTGTTTTCGTCCACTTAATTCTGAACGACCATGCCAGTCACAAAGTTTTACGTAAGATAATTGAATTTTATCACAGTTCTTGGTTTACACCGGATCATAAACAATCGAAGCGATTCACAATCAGTTAGGTTTGTGCCTGAACTCGATAAATTTCGATAAAAGTGTACTTGGAAGGTGACTTTTTTTAAAGCAAAGATGCTTACTATAAACTGTAACAAAGCCTCTCTATGGTTTTACGCGCGGATACTACTCCAACATGGTTTCGTGTTCAGGACGAATAATTACCCTAGTGCTGAGAGCGGTGACTTAATTTACATCTCCATGTTAGCATAACGTTCCTTTTCAATGCCATTTTGTTACCCGTGAAAGAGGAAACTAAGACTAACATGATTTTACTTCAGGTGCGCACAGTTCTCCAGAAGACGAACGAACGACTCAGTATTGAAGTAACCCCCTTCCCCAAAGACATAACCAGTCTTGGAGACCAAACAGCTAAAATATGGTGATTACGCCAGAAGTGCTATTTTTTTATGTCCGTTTTTTCAAATCATGCCAAAAATCATGCTAGCACCATCTATAACTGGTAAAAGGTTACGAAAGTATCGAAAAGTAAGTTCTTTGTCGTAAAAGGATACCGGAAAAGTCAGTTCTTTGTTGTGAAATTTGCGTGACGAGTCGAAAATGAGATGGCGTTGAGGGACATGAACTTAGCTACCTACACGTATTTACACTTTAGGGACTTGAATCTTTAAATCAACCCCGACTGGTGATGTTTTCCGCGAGTTCACTCGAAAAGAGATCTTGCGTTATCGTCATCACGTTACGTTAATGGTGGTCAAATCTTTGCGTGACGAGTTAGTAGTCTGATCACGTGGAAGGACAAACCAATCAAAACGCGCCCAGTCCTCAGACGACTTATTTAAGGTTTATTTTGTTTCTGTGGGAAAGATAATCAAACAAATTCAACATGCACGGTGTTCTTGGTTGGAAGTGGCCAAAGATGACTATATCTTCATTTTTGAAGATGAAGGAGGGAACTGCGCTGATATACTGTTTGTACTGCGTAGGATTTTTGGTATGCTTCCTCAGACTTGTTGAAATGAGTATACATCAAACATTGATCAAGAGACCAGAGATTGTTTCCGTCTTTTGTCTAACAGGATTTATTTGCTGTAAGCTGCTTCCTACCGCTATTGACTCACAGAGCCAGAGAGCTTGGGGCATCACCGTCACTTGTCGGAGTTATCGGTGAGTGGATCTGCTAACAACAACACTGCGAAACATAAATAAATTTGCTCTACCTGGAAACTCGCCAGTTCATTGAGTAATTACACCTGTTTATTCGATGTTTTACTTTATCCCACATTACAAAAACCTCAAGTGCTTCCTCTCGATGGGAAGTTAACCTTGTTCATTTTTTTGTATATTCATATATGCTTTTGTTTTTGTTTCTCATAAAATGAGTATTTCACATCATCGTTGTTCTTGTCTGACAAGTTGTCCAGAAAAATATCTCGTGCAAACAAAAGAACAAGTTGAACATAGACAAAAGATTCCTATTCTTTCTATGATTTTTGGTTATGGTTACTGTCTTGAAAGTACAAACTGAAGACTTAGAAGTGTGGAAAAAAATGTATTTTAAAAAGCTGGTGAGGCTTCAGATTTTTTATATTCACAAGTTTTTGATTTATGTCATATTATGTCACAGGGTCCATATATGGTGGCCTTCAATTCTTTTCCAGTCCTGTCATGGTAAGAGGTCTGGCTATATGCATGCTAGTCACACCACACTGTTTGAGATTTCTTCACATGATAGTTGATTTTGGAGAGGTCTAAATGACCAGTGTAGAAATCTAGAGAATCTAATTGTTTACATAATATATCTACTAGCCATCAACACTAAGCAACAAGAAAGGCTCATGTTTTCATTTTATTTTGTTTTTACAATGTCACACTGGTAGGCTACTCACTTTAATCACCAATTATTACAGAATCTATAGCATGCAGCGTGAAGCCAATGAGATTGCAGAATTTTTTTTATATCATCCCTGTGGGGGGCAGGGGGGGGGGTGTAATATGGTTAAGTTTTGCTGAGTATGTGCCTCTAGCCTCTCAGAACCCCTAACTAGTCTGTTTTAGTTTATTCTGTGGCCAATTATAGACTCCACCACAGTCACTTTTCAGCGAATGTAATTTTCATGAATTTAACTTAGTCACATGGGAGTCTAATCCTGAGAATGTCTATCATAAGTAACAGTGACTGATGTTTCAAAGTGAAGTCATCATCACACTCTCCTGTGAAGATGACTTCAGCTACGAGACCAGCTAAGGGATGTATAAAAATAAATTTCAACTTACAACTTCTCAGGACTACCCTTGACTGGATGATTAGATTAGATAATCAAATGTTACCCCTGAGTTCAAACCTTTTGTGATAGATCACAAGTTGATTTACACTAATATGGAATATATCAAGGTGTGCTCCTATTTTCTCAGTGTGCACAAGCTTAAATATCTAGTTTAATTATAATTAATACCATATGATACAAAATAAAATGAATGACTTTGAATTAGCTCTGAATTATTTTGAACTCGAAGTTAATATATATTTCTGTTCCATTTTATTTTATATATATTTTTAGGGCAAACTGAGTGATGTATTTGGAAGAAAAAATCTTCTTCTGATTAGCCTCTTTGGTGCGGCTGTAGGTTATATTCTAACAGGAATTCCAACAACATTACTTTTTCTAGCACTCAGCAGAGTTCCAGTAGGTGAGATGCTTTTTTTTTTTCTGAATAGTAAGTACCTGAATGAGACCTCCTATCTTGTGTTTGTCAATTTTCACCTAAGCGCATGGAGCTCCTGCAGAGAAAAGTTGGTTAAAACCCTTTGACTCCCAGAGGTGATTAACATGAAACTTCTCTTAACAATATCCTCATATTATCCAGCAAATGGGTCATGAGAACACTCAAACTTATCAGGTAGAAGTTGTTATCTTGATCTAACACCAACTTCTTATAACTAGTTTACAAGGAAATGTGTAGCAGCTGGATGGGAGAATTAGCACCATGATCTTGGGAGACAAGGATCATAGTATTTTAGTGTATGGTAATATGTGCATGATTGGGTCTTTTCTGTTTTGCTACCAATTTATTTTAAGATGGACAGTCATGTATTGTTTCTTTTCAGGGATTTTCAAGCACAGTCAAAGTATTGCAAAGACATATCTTTCAGATGTTTCACCCTCTATAGATCACCCTAAAGTGTTTGGAAACTTCAATGCATTTTCTAGTCTTGGTTTTGTCATTGGTCCATTGATCGGCGGACATTTAGCCATGCAGTCAAATGGTTTCTCCAGGGTGACCACTTTAACTGGATTCATTTTCTTGATCAATTTTTTCTTTGTGTGGTTTTTTGCGACACCAGTTGAACAAGTGAAGAAGCAGTCTTTTACAAGGAAAGAACATGATGCATTCCTTGCTAAAGACAATACAGCAAACAACACAATAGATAACCACACAGAGGAAGAACTGGATATAAAAGAACTGAGGGATAGAAAAGCACTCAGTGAAAGAGCAGGCTCCTCCACATCCCATGGAACAAGTTTATACAAAATTTCTTCAATAGGTTCCTCACTGGATTTGATAGTAATTCGTTTCGTGATGGGATTTTCAATGCTAGTCTTCCGCAGCAACTTCACATCCATGCTAGAGTTTCACTTTAACACCAGTCCAAAAACCAATGGCTATATTATGTCTTACAATGGTCTAGTGGGTGGTTTTTCTGGAATTCTAGTGGGAAAGATAGCAAAATTCTACAATCACAATGATGCAAAGATGCAACTTCATTTCTCCCTACTTCTCATGGCATCACTTCTTGGCATAACATTCTCACCCAACATATTGTTCATTCCAGTCTTCATTACACCACTGGCTATCTCAAGTGCAGTTTGCCGTGTCTGCACGACTAATCTCACTTTCCATAGGGGCAGTGAGGATGAGAAAGGGGTCATGTTAGGGATAGGGAACTCATTACTGTCATTTGCACGAATGATTTCTCCTGCTTTAGGTGGGTTTGTTCAGGAGGTAAGTGTGTACGGGCCTGGTAGCATTGGTGCTCTTATAGCTGGCGTGGGTGTTGTTATCATGATACTTTTCCCACTTGATAGGCCCAGAGTGAACAAAAAGGAGAAAAAAGACCAGTGAGAAATACATTTAGCACTATGCTTTTGATTCCATCCATGTTACAAAGAGCCCTTTCACAATCTTCTATGTCATTATCAGGTATAAAAGCATATTGTTTTTAAAAAGAATGAAACCCTTGCACTGATTATCCATTGGCAGAGGGTAGACATGGGTTGAGAATGGTTAAGAATGGGAAGGATTAATTTAAGTTTATTGATATCATATAATAATAATAAATAATTGTTCTTGAACATGAGAAATATAAGCTTCGAATAGAGTTGTGTTGAAATTAATTGTAACCCTTAACTCCCATGAGTGACCAAGAAAGACTTTCTCCTTACAATATCAACACATTATCGCGCAGGCAAGTCATGAGGATAAAGAAAAATGTCAATTTGGTTTTCAAATCTTTATTTCATAAAGGAAAATACATGATGTATTGATATTTCAAAGTTGAAACAACTCTAAATTTATTTCACTGAAAATTTCTCTCAAATTAATTAATATGTAACCCTACAGGCAAAGTTATTGGTTGTTCCTTGAGAGTATTTCCACTGTACATTTGAAAGTATTAATCTCTTAAATTGTATGTTTTTTATAATATTTGTACCCAATCTCTGAGAGGTATTAGCCTCTGCTGGCAAGATCAGTCAGTGGTAATTATTTTTAATTTCTGTTTAAATGTAGATTTTCTTTTTGAACAATGTTCCATTTTGCTGAAAATGCTTGCAGATAACATACATGTATCAAGTACTTGTCCAGAACACATACATGTAACATGTAATCCAATCTATTTCAGTTCAAAGGCAAGCCATGACACTTGAAACCATAGTTATGTACAGCTTAAAATTCTCTCAACAGTATTTTATATTGGACAAAATATTTAATAACATAGAATTATTTACTAGAGAAAATAACATCCTGTAAAACAAAATGTTGGATCTAATGCATAATGCATAAATCACCAAATAAAAATACACTTAAGAGTTAACTTTCACATGTAAGTTCTCAGCAACACAGGTTGTTTTCATCTAAGCAATTATATGGGATGTAAACTAAAGAATGTATCAGAGGTATTAATGGATATTTTGTCATGTAAGAGTGTATGTCTTAGAAAAGTATTTTAAATTACAATCTACTGCAAGTCTTGTGATGGTGGTCATCTTTGTAGTAGAGAAGGTGGAGAGTGTATTTTCACTTTTTCATCCCATGAGCAGTCAGCAAGCTAAAGGATGGGAGAAAAATCAGAGGAAAACCTACATTCATTGATCATGACTGGTATTTTTTTCCATAGTTAAAACTGTTCACAAGGCCATTTTTAACCTTTAACCCCTAAGAGTTCCTGCCATCAAATTTCTCCTTACAGTATCCCCCCTGAAGTAAACATTAAGGTTATGAGAACTGAGGAATGATCACCAACTTATTAAAATAAGTAGCTCTTGATTTGTTACCAAATTCTCCTTGTCAGCACCTTAGGAAATGTATAGAGAACAGTATGGAGAATATGCATACTGATATTAAGGTGTAAAGGGTTAAAAAAAAACCCTAATTTCAAAGTTAAGTCAAGTTAAACACCTGCCAATCATACAAACTCACATGAAAAGCTCATATGCTTTTGATAATAATCATGATTAAAAAAAAAATGCTTACAGATCATTAATTCTTTAACTCAACCTTGGACTTTGGTAAATTAAGTGATCTACTCATCATTGATCAGTCAAAATATTTCTTTCTGTAAAAAATTACCTGTCCAGGAAGATGAAGATTGAAGTCTAATCCCAGAACAAATTCAGTGTGGTGTTCTATAGTCTCTAATGGACATGTTCCATTGCTAATATTCCATGTTCGAACTGTAAAGTCATAGGAGCAAGATGCCAATAAGGCACCGTAGTGGGGAGAGCACTGGTGAGAAATAATGGATGAGATGATAACTTTCTGTAATCAACCCTGACTATAACTGACTTCTTGATGTGAAAACATATGTTTAGAATATGTTCATACACCTGTACATGTAAGTGTGCACATCAGTAAAGCCCACTGATAAGTGAATAGCCTCTTCTTTTACATGTATGTCATTCTATGTGTATCATCTTCACTTAAGCTACTGTTTGTAGCAGGTTTTTTTTAAGTGACAATCAGCTCTCTATACACAGGAGGGACTCAGGGGGCCTCTCTGTCACGTAGCTCCAATTAACAGAGTACTGTCCTTGATTGGAAATAGCTACAGTGTATGAAAATGACAAATAATCAATTTGAAAAGAAATCAGACCATAAAAATCAAGTGTCACCAAAAAAGTTCAGTATTTGGTTCAGAGAAAAATGCAGAACCCTCCATCCCAATATGAAGCTAAAAATAATCAAAACTTAAAAAAAACACTACAAGGGTTTGCATTATTGCTGGGGAAAATTACACACTAGAGAATAAAAACACTGCACAACAGCTGAACACAGGTCACCAACTTGGTCACCTTCCTCAATATTTAGAAACTGAAATGTTTTCCCCTCACCATGGTGGCTACACTGGTTAGGGATAGAATCACTGTTTTAAAAAATAAGGGAGTTGCATTAAGGCCAACAATGCCTTTCCCCTCCCAGGAAACTGGTTTTAAAGCGGTTCCTACCTTAATTCGTCTTACTGCATACTGGTGACCTTCAAGAGTAAACACAGGGGCTGTTGTGTTTCTAAGATCCCAACCTCTATTATAAGTTGGAAGAAAATCACACCAAACCAACCATTAGAAATGTAACTGCAGGGTGTACATGTATGTATATCTAGCTTTTACTTATTAATGTTCTACTTACTAGAAAAAAAAAAGCTATTTTTTTGAAACAATATGAATAGACTAACTTTATTAGATGTCTTGTGATTCAAACTATGCTGTTTCCTAGACATATACTGTATATCCAACATGTGCAAAAGATTACTATAGATACCTATATTGCTTATAAATAACATTCTGGTACCTGATTTTTGTATCCACTGATCCTGTTACCACTAAATTCTACATAAGATACAAAAATGTTAGACAATTAAGTGAAATGTTCCTTTCTGTATTATTTAGTCTTAATACCAACAGATGTACAACCACAATTAATCATTATCATATGTTAAATTTGAATAAGGTTACATGACTGTACTTTTTCCCATAATAACTGAAATAAATTCTAGAAAACAGCTGTTTATATGTTCTTGAATTGAGGAAAAAGAACACATGCATGAGATGTTAGTCATTTCAAAGACAGATGCACCCACCATTTCTTCTTTCATTTGGCTCCAGTGATTGAGAGCATGGAAATTAGGCTAACTTTTTCATGCACATATCACCAGAACAACAGTTGCACCAGAGATTATACACACAAACCCTTCCCAATAACCTCACTGCTGCCATGTCTTTGGAATACAGTGTACATTTAAGTTAAGTTCTGCCTTGCCCCTAACAGTTTCCATTCACAATACAGTACACGTGTGTCTGCAGTTCATTTAAGGCATCAATCCAGACCCTTACCACATCATATTTGGCCCAGTCACAAGTGAGGACCTCCCCATCATGAGCCTGTATGGTCTGTTGAGCATGTGGAGGGGCTGATATGTCCCATATCCTGAGGGTGTTGTCTCCTACAATTTCAATAATGACTGACATGTATTATAAATGTAGTGGACATGAATCAAATTTATTGATGATATCAATGGTGGTCTTCTTTTTGTTAATTCTAAAGTGCTTTTCTTGGTGTAATTATGTTGTCATATACAAACTCTTGCCAACAGAGGTTAAAGTTTCTGTAGACTTTTTTCTACTCTACTTCATCCTATCACTTCTTATTGCCTGTAATTAATTCTAAATTCATGACTCCAGTAACTGCTCTGTAACAATTAATGTAAGCCCTCTTCATTTCAAGAGTGACTTGTTGGTAACTAATTCCTCTTTTTTAACAGACAGACAAATAATGGGAAAAGCAAAAAAACACAATTGAGAGGATATCGTTTGATTTGACCCTTTAACTCCCACAAGTGACCAAGATACAAGTTCCAATTAGTAAAATATCGGGCAGATAAGTGACGTTGATAAAGAAAAATATCAATAAGGGGATTTTTAGTTGATCCAATACCAAATTATCCAAACTAACATCATAAAAACTGTATTGCAGACAGTAAGGAGAATTAACAATGAGATTTTGGCAGTGAAAGGATTAAAACCTCTCTAAATTCTCTGCCTGAATTACCATTATAAGCAATGATTGTGAGGAAGGAGAACCAACAGTGAGATGTTTAAGTAACCTGATACAGAAGCAAATGTCCTTGAAACATGTGGAGACCACACTGCACTGTATACTACATGCTGATGATCAGCAAATGTAGCTAGAGATTGAGCTCCATTTGGATCCCACTGAGAAAGATAGATACAGCATAAAATAAGTATGTTACAATATTCAATATTGTTGGTTTTTTTTTTAATACCATAATATGGTACACATTTGCATCATAACTGCACTTATTAATCCTACCCGTCATGCTTGTAATTTGACAGTTTAATAGTACATGCACAGTCGATACATCATCTTGTGTTACTGGACAGTACACATCATGTGAATGTGCTGTTATTGTTCTATATTCTCGTGAAAATTTATAACAAATGGCTTCTCTGTTTCTTTTAGTTTTGATTAATTTTGATTAATGTGACAGTTTAAAGTACTGTTGAAATATCATCCCTGTGTTACTGGACAGTAAACCAATACTTACCAGTTTTATGCTGTGATCCCAAGATGCACTTAAAAATTGATCAAGTTGTCTATTACAGCTCCAGTCAACACCATACACCTTAAGAAGTATAGATACGAGAAGTAAACTTATTTTCTTGTTACACTGTTGTATTAAAACATAATCAAGAAAAACATGTAGCATTAACCATTATTATATTCAACCCTATGCAAAACAGCTATATTTTCACTGTAATTTGAGTCTGATTATTTTAATCAATGCCTCCCACCTCTGCACTGTGCTCTTTGCAGACCTTTATAGGACCCTAAACAAAACACGAGGAATTAATTTTCAACTGCTTTACTCAGCGCATCATCACATTGTACATGTGAAACACAACCCAGTTCTCTTCTCTAAAACACAAGCCAATAACCCTTTACACCCTAACATCAGTATGCATATTCTCCATACTGTTCTTCATACATTTCCAAAGAGGCTGACGAGGAGAATTTGTTTCACAATCAAGAGCTACTTTGATTGGTGATCATCTCCTCTATTCTTATAACATGTTTGATTCAGGGGTGGTATTGTAAGGAGAAATTAGATTTTAGTTACTCTTAGGGGATATGGGGCTAAGTCCTAAGCTATCCTAATTGGCTTGCAGAACCATAGGATGTCTACACCATCAAGCTAACCCAACTTATTTTAATGCACCACAACTCAGTTTTCCAAATGGTCTGTTAGCTTCCAAAATTTACCTTTGGGTTTTTGAGATCCCACATCTGTATTGAACCATCTCCACTTGCAGCAATACTAAAATCCTGATTGTGCTCACTCCATGAACAATCAAAAAGACTCTCTCCCCACTCCCATCTATCAAAAGAAATTGTATTGTCTTTTAGTCCTCTCAAGTTCCTCGTTTCTGAGAGTGGATCATTATTCTTGTGTTTTTTTTTAAAATTTGCATCAGACCTAAAGGTTTTTTTTTCTCTATGATCAGTACAAATGTATAAAACTCCTGAAATCATGAAAGAAATAATACAAAATTCTATTGATTACCCGGCAATTTCGTTCTAAGGTTAGGATGTTGCCAAAATTGAAAGGAAAAAAAATCAAGTTTAAGCTTTGCCACACCTGCCGATCACTTGAATTCCACTGGGAAGGATGTCCAGTACAAATAGTGTTCCACCACCTCGCATATGATAAAAAGTAATTTTTATAGAAAATCAATGATAAATGAAACATACATGAGCGTAAATTCCTGAAGAGAGATTTTACTTCCAACGTGTAACATTAATACTTCACATTGTTTGGAATGTATCAAAGATTTCATTTACCTGCTATTCCATAATGTTGTGAAGTTGCACAAAGGAATCTGTGACCAAAGTATGGTGAAAACTTAACTGCATATCCATGACGTCCACGAGTGTGAAATGTCACAGCCATGACTGGACAAAAAGAATCTTAAATAGAGATGAAATTACATGGTGTATATTAAACCCTAAATATATTCATTTCAGTGATCGAATAAAACTATTGATGAAAAGTGAGTTTTAAATTCACAGTTGTGTGTGAACTATTATGCCTAATCTAAGGACACCCCATCTAGAGCTAAATACACTGTGTAAGCGTCACGGAACAATTACGCGACATTTGCAATCAGCATATATGATGGATAAAGCGTCAGACATTATTTACCGCGCAAGATGTTTATGTTCTTGGTAAGAGGAATATACATGTTTCTATTGAGATAGAAATATATCGAGATCTTGGGAATCTCACATACATGTATTAACGATGGTATGATTTCTAGGCGAAAAGGAAAAGGAAATGCGAAATATTCCTTTCGTGTATCATGACAGCCGCGAAAATTATAAATGCTTTTCTTGCATAATTCATCAAATGAATGCCATTTCCGGTGAAGAAATGAACCCTGTCTGGCAAAAAGTGATCTTATTATGATAAAGGTGATCTTATTATATTAAAAATGTCTGTCCGCAGAGGTAAAAATGCATCATACCTGGCGCGTAACATTGTCCTGATGTACACACTTGATAGCTTCTTCGAGAACTGTCCGAAGACGCCATTCGCCATTACTACATATGCTTAGGTTCCTTTACATGACTCATTTTCTTTATTCTTGATTGGAAACGCTCGATTGCACTCTAAGTAAGACAAACCTCCTCACCCTACCCCCAACCCGATATTTGAAAACTCTCCATACCGACAAATGATATTATTTAATGATTTTTTTTTTTTTAATAGTATCTCTTTATTGCGCCGTACTCTCCAAAGGGAGATGTTAGTCTACTTACAATAAAGTTCAATAATACAATATGAATAACATAAAACGATAACTTTACCATATCCGAATACAATACCTTGATTGAAAAGCTATTACTGCTAAATTACATTTGTGCATTGAGACTTTGATACATTAAATGAGGAACTATAACAAAAGTGAAGAAAAGAAAAAGAACGTAAGGAGTATTGTTTGAAGTGTTTTGGTGAGAGTTTCACTGTTGGCAGGTGTACCACTAAGTTTTTTATTTATTTACTTTTTTATTATTTAAATTTTGTTTTTATTTTATTTTGTATTTTTTAAAGAGAGTTGAGATATTTTAACCGCATTTGTCAGGAGCTAGTTATTGACGGTATTTTCAATTAATTTTTTTCTTCATTCACCATGAGACACAAATCGGACGAGAGCCAATGCACGCAATTGATTACTTCAAGCGTCGTGTTTAACGAGCCCCAGCGAACAAGGCCGTCCGCCATTACGACATATGCTAATATTCCTCGTTGATATCGCTTCTTTCGGTTCTTTGTATGATTCATTTCCTTTATTCTAGACCGGAAACGCTCGATTGCACCCTCATTTGGACAAACTTCCTCACCCTCCCCCCCCATCCCGGTATTTGAAAACTCTCCATACCGACAACTTATATTATTTAATGATGCATATTCCAGATGGTCGACTGGTAATCGTGGGCGCGCAACGAGAGCAAGTGAGATCATCGAGGTCGCGGGTTCGAATCACGCTATAGGAGTTATTCTTAATCTGGCTTGGGGGCCGAATAACTTCTCCCCGAGTATGATTTGGAACTGGCGGACAAGGAGTAACTCTCAAACTGGCTTGGGGACCGAGTAACTCCTCCCCGTGGAATTTGCATTTTGATTTTGCTGTCTTTTCGCTTTTTCCCCTCTTTTTATCATCATCATTTTTATCCTTTTTTCATCACGTTCTCTCTTTGTTTTTTGAGCAGTTATCTTTTAGGGCCACAAAGTATTCTTCAGTGATATGGTTTTGGTACGAGTTAGATGCTTTTTTTTTCGCTCTCTTTTTCCTTTCTTTTTCTCGAAATTACATATATTATATTTTAATGTTATTATTATTGTTATTATTATTTTGGCTTCTTACCGACCAAGTGCGATTGCGGTACTTTGGAATATTGGCCCAGGTCGTGGCAATTCGGACCGACCGCAGCGAGGTCTGCACAAAAACGACAGTACGGTTCGAGTAAGCGAGTTTAGTTAGTAGTTTATTAAAGTTATTTAATCCTGGAAAAACATGTTGTTCCTCGCATCAGAAATTATGGAGCAAGAAAATGGTGCTGAGGAAATTAATTCACACTTAAAGAAGCAGCCGTAAAGTCAATCCGCTCACCACTTTCGATAGCAAATGAACGCTTTTTTTGGTTGTTCTTAACGATTTTCACATCACCATCAAACATTTGGAAGGTGAAGGATCCAGTTATAGATCGAAGTTTGCACCTGCAAAAACTGGAGCAGTGGAAGTAGATGAAGTAGAGGGCCGTTCATGACTGGCAATTGCTGCAGTCGAGCGAGTGGCTACTTGTTTTTGACTTTGCACACTTGAGATAATTTCATCTCTGGATTCAGAACGGTCAACTCTGCTGAGGATCCTAGATATTCTCTTTTGGTGTTTATAACTTGCTGATTGCATGTAAGATTGTAAACTCTCCAACTTCTCAGTTGGGCCACAAAGTTTTCCAGAATATCTGCATCGAAGAGCCTTGAAATACAGGTTTTCCTGGCGGAATGATTGGTTACTCTTTTTCCTTCAAGCTGAAGCCCAGCATTCTTCGCTTTTATGGAGAGAGACTTTCTAATCTCATTTTTACCGAGGGGTGCCTTCCTCATTTGAGAGCCGATTATGGCGGACCGCCAAGTAAAACGGTGATTCTGGCGTATTGAGGCATTTCCACTGGCCGATGACTGCAAGATTTCTTTTAGAAATTGCCTGAGTAACTCACCGACGAGAGATATTTATGCAACTTCGGAAAACACAAGTGATATTAAGCCTTAATTTTATTCGGCCCCAAATGATTACCTAAACCAACTGAACAAGATGAATGCTGCGTCTGGCAAAAAGTAAACTTATTGTAAAAGAAATGTCTGTGTAATAAATGCGTCCACAGAGGTAAAAATGCGTTATATCTGGCGTGTAACATTGCACCAATGCAAACACTTCTTAGCGTCTTCGAGAAGTGTTGGAAGCTTCGTGTTTAGCACGCCCCGGCAAACGATGCCATCCGCCATTACGAAATATGCTAATATTCTACGCTAAGATCGCTTCTTTTAGTTCTATGTATGATTCATTCCCTTTATTCTTGACCGGAAACGCACGATTGCACTCTATGTAAGACAAACTTCCTCACCCTACCCCCCAGCCCGGTATTTAAAAACTCTCCATACCGATAATTGATATTATGTAATGATGCATATTTCAGATGGTCGACTGGTAATCGTGGGCGCGCAACGAGTGCAAGTGAGGTCATCGAGGTCGCGGGTTCGAATCACGCTATAGGGGTTATTCTTAATCTGGCTTGGGGGCCGAATAACTTCTCCCCGAGTATGATTTGGAGCTGGCGGACAAGGAGCAACTCTCAAACTGGCTTGGGGGCCGAGTAACTCCTCCCCGTGGATTTGCATTTTGTTTCTGCTGTCTTTTCCATTTTTCCTCTTTTTATCATCAGTTTATGCTCTGTTTTTTTCCTCTTTTTTTCTGAGCAGTTGTATTTTCGAGAACGGTTTTGGCACGTGTCGGTTGCAGTTTTCCTTTTTTTCGAAATCAGGTGCAACATCTTTTTCTCTGTTTATGTCATTATTATTATTATTACCACTTATTCATTTTTTTTAATTATCTGATTTCTGCATTTCGGTTGGGGTCAGTTGCAAACCAGTGTATTCTAAGGTAGCTTTAAGTTGTCGCCCATAAGTAATTAAGCTTAAACAATAGGAGTTAGTGTCAAAATATCTCCATAGCTGGAGTTTTGAAAAAAAGGTCCCCAATTTGAATCAACACCTTTCACCATGTACAACCTTTACGGTCCCTTTTATTAGGGAAATAATCTCACCGATTGATGTAAGCACCAGTCCTGTTGTCAGGGACCAAACAGACCGTGGACTTAATTGATATCTTCTACATTTAGCTGCAATGCTAAAAGAGAAAACGCCCACTACTCGCCGTGAAATTCGAGAAAAACCCTCGCTAAGTTAACATGTAGATTTAGCTCTGACAGTTAGCATTAATTTTAAAACAGCATCAAGCAATCCGAGTGCATGGAGCTCAGAAAACCTCTTCATCAGTAGTCGCATCGCACAAGGGAGACCACCTGTTTTTTGTAATGACTGCCAAGCGCCATCAAGAGTTTTCAACCAATTTTTCCACTAAAGACTCTAGAATTATTTTTGAAAAAAGTCACAGTATTACACCCTATTATTTGTTAAAGCATTTTATAATAATTGAATCAGAGACCAAAGTAAGTTGGCATTGTGGTAAGGTGTATTTGTTTTTCTTTTTCCTTTTCAAATGCCTTTATGTGAGATTATAATTATTCAATCATTAAATGATATTGAAAAAAGGGTTAAATTGACAGGGAAAATGTAGAAAATGATGTTAAGTAGCTAAAATGTGATGTACTTTTAATAACACAAGCAAACTTAGGGTAGGCAAAAATAGTGGACAATAAATCTTGTGTAAACAAATGATCCAGTTCTTAAACTTGTCTTTTTGTTGATCAGTATTTTGATGACACTTTACACCTTCTTGTGGTGCATGGGCATTCGGCCTTCTACAAGTGATATTTCCTCGTTATTTATTTATTTTCTTTTGTTTTGATTTTTACAACTATGGCTTACAGGAATAGTAGGTGAAACTCTAGAGTTAAAAAAGTTTTCTACCTTTTCTTTGTTAGCATTCTTTCTATTCTGCGGAATGCATTTTTCGTGGCTCCTCAAGCTTTTGTCGTCCTGGAGTTTGTATTTGCCACACCAGTTTGTTACGTTGCGAATTTTCTTTATTCACCGTTATACACAAATCGAACGAGAGCCAATGCAGGCAATTGATAACTTCTTTGAGAAGTGTTCGAATCGTCGTGTTTAACGAGCCACAGCGAACGAGGCCGTCCGCCATTACCACATATGCTAATATTCGTCGTTGATATCGCTTCTTTCGGCTCTTTGTATGATTCATTTCCTCTATTCTCGACCGGAAACGCTCGATTGCACCCTCATTTGGACAAACTTCCTCACCCTCCCCCCCAGCCCGGTATTTGAAAACTCTCCATACCGACAATTGATATTAATTAATGATGCATATTCCAGATGGTCGACTGGTAATCATGGGCGCGCAACGAGTGCAAGTGAGGTCATCGAGGTCGCGGGTTCGAATCACGCTATAGGAGTTATTCTTAATCTGGCTTGGGGGCCGAATAACTTCTCCCCGAGTATGATTTGGAGCTGGCGGACAAGGAGCAACTCTCAAACTGGCTTGGGGGCCGAGTAACTCCTCCCCGTGGAATTCGCATTATTTTATGTCGTGTTTTTTACCTTGTTTTCATTCCTTTATGAGCGGTCATTTTTTTTGGACTATTGTGATATTTTCGGATACGGTTTTGGTACGTCCCAGTTGCTTTTTTCCCTTTTTTTAGAAATTAAGTCTAATATCTTTATCTCTGTTTATTTTATTATTATTATTGAAGCCAGTTATTCTTTTTTTTTCAAAGTTTTACATCTTATTTAAGCATGTTGAGCGACGTTGCATAGTATATTATTCTATGGTAATTTCAAATTGTTGCCACCCATACTTACGTCCCATCTACTTGGGAAAAAATCCCACCAAGTTCTCCGATAAATGTAAGCATCAGCCTCTTAATGTCAAGGAGCAAACTGACCGTGGACTTAATTAATGTCTTTTGCATTTAGCTGCAATACTTAAAAGAGAAAATTCCTTATATTCGCCGTGAAATTAGAGTTCAGAAAACTTCTTCATGGTAGTCACATCGCTCAAGGGAGAAAACCTCTTTTTGTAATGACTACCAAGCGCTATCAAGAATTTTCGATCAATTGTTCCGTTGAAGACTCCAGAATTATTTCTTAAAAAAGTCACAGTATTACACCTTTGTATTTGTTAAAGTTTTTTATGCTAGTTGAGACCAAAGTAACTTGGCATTGTGGTAAGGTGTATTTGTTTTTCTTGTTCCTTTTCAATACATCTGTGTGAGATTACAATTATTCAGTCATTAAATGGAATAAAATGGAAAGGGTGTTAAACGAACGGGGAAAATTGATGTAGAAAGAAATGATAAGTAGCTAAATTATACTTATGATTTCCTTTTGATAACAAGCAAAGGTAGGGTGAGAAACAATTATAGGTAACATGTAAAATTTAAAGATAAATCTTGTGTACACCGGCAACTATGGCTTATAGGAATGGTACGTGAAATCCAGAGTTAAAAAGTTTTCGAACTTTTCTTTGAAGGCGTTCTTCCTAATCCGCAGAATGTATTTTTCGTGACTCGCAGAGCGTTTGTCGGCCTGAAGTTTGCATTTATAACACCAGTTTCCAACGTGGTCAAACATCGTTAAGGGATAAGTACTTTTGCTAGTTCAAAGCTGTGTCCCCAAGACGAAAGACACGGACATCGTTTGTTCCCTCGCTCAATTTCGTTTCTGCGCCGCAGACAAATCCATGATCCGGAAGGGATCCCTCCAGCCCTTGCCATTTACTTGTAAGCTAGCTTGCCTAAACGAACCCGAATCACTGCATTTTATTTTTTCTTTACGAGTTCTCCCTTTTTTTATACACTGTTTTACACACTTCGAACAAGAGTCTCTTATGAAGAAGCAGTAACTCTCATTACGAGATGAAAGAAGGAACCTCTGTTGAACAACATTGAAGAACATGAACGGAAGATTTCAGTTACAGACATGTGGTGATTGAGGCGCCAATTTCTGAAGACGACCAAGTTGTGACTCTGCTTTGAAGTTCATGAAGAAGTTCGCCACTTTTTTCACTACCATCCGGAAAATCGAGAAAGGAGTTGAGTCAAATTGCTGATCGACTTTTCAAAACTCCAGCTCTATTTCAAAAGTAGAAAAGAAGGGAGACACCGAGAGAAACCTTTTTGACACTACCTCATATTGTTCAAGCTTAATTACTTATGGGCGAAATATGAAACAACCTAAGAAAACATTGTCATGTAATTTCAGATGTGAAAATTTGAAAAAAAAAAAAATAAGTGGTAATAATAACATAAACAGAGAGAAAGATATTATACCTAATTCCAAATAAAAAAAAAAGAAAAAAAAAGGGGAAAAAAAGGCAACAGACACGTACCAAAACCGTATCCGAAAAATATCACAGTGGTCCAAAAGTATAACTACTCATAAAAGAAGGAAAAACAAAAAAAAAAAAGACATAACATGATGATAATCAGGGAAAAAATAGAGAAGACAGCAAAATCAAAATGCTCCCTTAGTATGATTTGGAACTGGTTGATAAGGAGTAACTCTCAAACTGGCTTAGGGGCCGAGTAACTCCTCCCCGCATTTTGTTATTACTGTCTTTTTCATTTTTTCCTTACTATCATCACTTTATGTCCTTTTTTTTTTCCTTTTCTCCGTTCTTTTATGAGTAGTCGGTTTTTTTTAGACTATTGTGATATTTTCGGATACGGTTTTGGTACGTCTCGGTTGCTTTTGTTCCCTTTTTTTTAGAAATTAGGTCTAATATCTTTATCTCTGTTTATATCATTACTATTACAGCCAGTTATTCATTGTTTTCTAAAGTTTTACATGTGATTTAAGCATGTTGAGCGACAGTTGCATAGCATATTATTCTATGGTATTTTCAAATTGTCGCCCAAAAGAAATTGACTCTGCGCCTTTCACAATTTGCCACCCATACTGTCCCATCTACTTGGGAAAAAATCCCACCAAGCTCTCCGATTGATATAAGCACCAGTCTCTTGTTGTCAAGGAGCAAACAGACCGTGGACTAAATTGATGTCTTTTGTATTTAGGTGCAATACTTAAAGAGAAAATTCCTAATACTCGCCGTGAAATTCGAGTTCAGAAAACTTCTTCATGGTAGTCACATCGCGCAAAGGAGACGACCTGTTTTTGTAATGACTACCAAGAGCTATCAAGAATTTTCGACCAATTTTTCCGTTGAAGACTCCAGAATTATTTCTGAAAAAAGATAGTATTACACCCTTTTATTTGTTAAAGTTTTTTTATACTAATTGAGACCAAAGTAACTTGGCATTGTGGTAAGGTACATTTGCTTTTCTTTTTCCTTTTCAAAACATCTACGTGAGATTATAATTATTCAATCATTAAATGGAATCAAATAAAAAGGTTGTTAAACGAATGGGGAAATGAAGAAAGAAATGTTAAGTAGCTAAATAATACTCATGAAGGTAGGGTGAGAAAAAAATTATAGATAACGTGTAAAATTTAAAGATAAATCTTGTGTACACCAGCAACTATGGCTTCCAGGAATGGTACGTGAAATCCAGAGTTTAAAAGTTTTCGAAACTTTTCTTTGGAGGTGTTCTTCCTAAACCGTAGAATGTATTTTTCGTGACTCGCAGAGCGCTTGTCGGCTTGAAGCTTGCATTTATGACACCAGTTTCCAACATGGTCAAACATCGTTCAGGGATAAGTACTTTTGCTAATTCAAAGCTGTGTCCCCAAGACGAAAGACAGGTGTAATATCTTTCTCTCTCTGTTTGTTTATCTCATTATTATTATCATTTTTTTTATTTATTTATTTTTTTTTGGGTTTTTACAGTTTTTACAAGTACGCAAGATACATCACAAATTTCTACATGCATAAATTTACATTACACTACTCTATTACACAAAGAAAAATACCACTACACTGGACTACGAGAATAAAGGAAAAGAAAAAAAAATTATTATTATTACCACTTATTAATTTTTTTACTTATCTAATTTCTGTATTTCGGTTGGGGTCAGTTGCATACCAGTGTACTCTAAGGTATCTTTAAATTGTCGCCCATAAGTAATTAAGCTTGAACAATGAGAGTTAGTGTCAAAATGTTTCTATCGACGTCTCTCTCTCTTTTTCCCCACTGATTGTAGCTAAAGTTTTAAAAATAAGATCCGCAATTTGAATCAACACCTTTCACTATTTACAACTTTTACGGTCCCTTTTATTGAGGAAATAATCTTACCGATTGATGTAAGCGCCAGTCCTGTTGTCAAGGATCAAACAGACCGTGGACTAAATTGATATCTTCTCGAGCTGCAATGCTAAAAGAGAAAATTCCAAATACTCGAGAAAAACCCTCGCTCAGTTAACAAGTAGATTTAGCTCTGACAATCTTAAGTCTTCTCTTAGCATTAATTTTAAAACAGCATCAAACAATCCGAGTGCATGGAGCTCAGAAAACTTCTTCATCAGTAGTCGCATCGCACAAGGGAGACCACCTGTTTTTTGTAAGGACTACCAAGCGCCATCAAGAGTTTTCGACCAATTTTTCCATTGAAGACTCTAGAATTATTTCTGAAAAAGTCACAGTATTACACCCTTTTATTTGTTGAAGCGTTTTATAATAATTGAATCAAAGACCAAAGTAACTTAGCATTGTGGTAAGGTGTATTTGTGTCCTTTTTTGCGTTTATGTGAGATTATAATTATTCAATCATTAAATGATATTGAAAAAGGGTTAAATTGACAGGGAAAATGTAGAAAATGATGTTAAGAAGCTAAATTACACTTGTGATGTACTTTTAATAATACAACAAAACGTAGGGGAGCAAAAATAGAAGATAATAAATATTAAATAAATCTTATGTACACAACTGTTCCAATTCTTAAACTTGCCTATTTGTTGATCAGTATTTTGATGACACTTTACACCTTCTTGTGGTGCATGGGCATTCGGCCTTCTAAAAGTGACATTTCCTCGTTATTTATTTATTTTCTGTTATTTTGATTTTTACAACTATGGCTTACAGCAAAAGTACGTGAAACTCTAGAGTTAAAAAAAGTTTTCTACCATTTCTCTGTTAGTGTTCTTTCTATTTCGCGAAATGCATTATTCGTGCCTCGTGAAGCTTTTGTCGTCCTGGAGTTTGTATTTGCAACACCAGTTTGTTACGTTTCGAATTTTCTTCATTCACCATTAGACACAAATCGGACAAGAGCCAATGCACGCAATTGATAACTTCAAGCGTCGTGTTTAACGAGCCCCAGCGAACAAGGCCGTCCGCCATTACGACATATGCTAATATTCCTCGTTGATATCGCTTCTTTCGGTTCTTTGTATGATTCATTTCCTTTATTCTAGACCGGAAACGCTCGATTGCACCCTCATTTGGACAAACTTCCTCACCCTCCCCCCCAGCCCGGTATTTGAAAACTCTCCATACCGACAACTTATATTAATTAATGATGCATATTCCAGATGGTCGACTGGTAATCGTGGGCGCGCAACAAGTGCAAGTGAGGTCATCTTGGTCGCGGGTTCGAATCACGCTATAGGAGTTATTCTTAATCTGGCTTGGGGGCCGAATAACTTCTCCCCGAGTATGATTTGGTGCTGGCGGACAAGGAGCAACTCTCAAACTGGCTTGGGGGCCGAGTAACTCCTCCCCGTGGAATTCGCATTTTGATTTTGATGTCTTTTCATCATGTTTATCCTTTCTGATTTTTTTCTCTTTTTGTGAGTAGTTATCTTTTAGGGCCATTAACTATTTTTCAGTGATATGGTTTTGGTACGTGTATATTGCATTTTCCCTCCTCTTCTTCCTTTCATTTTCTCGAAATTAGATGTAATATACAGATGTAATATATATTTATATTTTTTTTTCTGTTTTAATGTTATTTTCATTTTTCTAATTATTTTAACTTCTTACTGATTGTGGCAATATGGACCGAACGCTGCGAGGTCTGCACAAAAACGATAGTACGGCTCAAGTAGGCGAGTTTAGTAAGTTGTTTTTTTAAAAAATATTTGTGGCATTCGAACCAAAATTATTAATTTATCTCGTAAAAAGGCACTTTCCCTCACTTGAATTCAAAGTAACATTTTATTGATGACGCGAGCACCTCAGAAAGACCTAGCAAGAATTCAACAAAGGTTTGTGACGGAATTTGTCGAAAATCCCAGCAGCTACTGGTTGTTTGTTTTTTTTTTGCCGAATAATTTTGTCGATCTTAGAAAAATATATATGTTTCTTGCGTCAGTGATTATGGAACAAGAAAATGCTGCTGTGGAAATTAATTGAAAACTAAAAAAGTAGCTGTATAGTCAATCGTCCTCATCACTCTCGATAACAAATAGACTCTTGTTTCTATTATTCTTAAGGATTTTTACATCACCATGAAATATCTGGAAGGTGGATCCAGTGATAGATGTACGTCTGCACCTGCAAAACCCGGAGCGGTGGAAGACAGTAGAGGGCCGTTCATGACTGGCTAATCAATGCACTTCCATTACATTGCTGGAGGCGATTGCTGCAGTCGAGTGAGTGGCTACTTGATATTCTTGATTTTGCACACTTGAAATACTTTCATCTCTGAATTCAGAACGGTCAACTCCGCTCAGGATCACAGACAGTTTTTTTGGTGTTTCTAATTTGCTGATTGGATATAAGATTGTAAAATCCGGCTCCTTGTAAACTCTTTCTCGCTTGGGCCACAAAGTTTTTCAGAATATCTGCATCGAGGAGCCTTGAAATACAGGTTTTCCTGGCAGAATGATTGGTTACCCTTTTTCCTTCAAGCTGAAGCCCAGCATTCTTCGCTTTTATGGAGAGAGACTTTCTAATCATCATTTTTACCGAGGGGTGCCTTCCTCATTTGACAGCCTATTATGGCGGACCGCCAAGTAAAACGGTGACTCTGGAGTATTCAGGCATCTCCACTGGCCGATGACTGCAAGATTTCTTGTAGAAATTGCCTGAGTAACTCACCTACGAGGGATATTTATGCAACTTCGGAAAACACAAATGGTATTAATCCATAATTTTATTCGGCCCCAAATGATTACCTAAGCTAATTGAACAAGATGAATGCCGTGTCTGGCAAAAAGTAAACTTATTGTGAAAGAAATGTCTAAGTAATAAATGCGTCCACAGAGGTAAAAATGCGTTATATCTGGCGTGTAACATTGTACCAATGCAAACACTTATTAGCTTCTTCGAGAATTGTCGGAAGCTTCGTGTTTAACAACCCCCGGCAAATGATGCCATCCGCCATTACGAAATATGCTAATATTCTACGTAAAGATCGCTTCTTTCAGTTCTATGCATGATTCATGATTCATGTATGATTCATTGTATTCATTCATGACCGGAAACGCACGATTGCACTCTAAGCAAGACAAACTTTCTCACCCTCCCCCCCAGCCCGGTATTTGAAAACTCTCCATACCGACAATTGATATTAATTAATGATGCATATTCCAGATGGTCGACTGGTAATCGTGGGCGCGCAACGAGAGCAAGTGAGGTCATCGAGGTCGCGGGTTCGAATCACGCTATAGGAGTTATTCTTAATCTGGCTTGGGGGCCGAATAACTTCTCCCCGAGTATGATTTGGAGCTGGCGGACAAGGAGTAACTCTCAAACTGGCTTGGGGGCCGAGTAACTCCTCCCCTTGGATTTGCATTTTGTTTCTGATGTCTTTTCCATTTTTTTCTTTTCATCATCATTTTATGCCCTGTTTTTTTCCTCTTTTTTTCTGAGCAGTTGTCTTTTCGAGAAAAGTTTTGGTACGTGTCGGTTGCATTTTTCCTTTTTTTTTCGAAATCAGGTGTAACATCTTTTTCTCTGTTTATGTCATTATTATTATTATTACCACTTATTGTTTTTAATTATCTGATTTCTGCATTTCGGTTGGGGTCAGTTGCATACAAGTGTATCCTAAGGTAGCTTTAAGTTGTCGCCCATAAGTAATTAAGCTTGAACAATAGGAGTTAGTGTCAAAATATTTCCATCGTCTTCCTTTTTTTTCCCCATTGAATGTAGCTGGAGTTTTGAAAAAAAAGATCCCCAATTTGTATCAACACCTTTCATCATTTACAACCTTTACGGTCCCTTTTATTAGGGAAATAATCTCACCGATTGATGTAAGCACCAGCTTCCTGTTGTCAAGGACCAAACAGACCGTGGACTTAATTGATATCTTCCACATTTAGCTGCAATGCTAAAAGAGAAAACTCCTAATACTCGCCATGAAATTCGAGATAAACCCTCGCTAAGTTAGCATGTAGATTTAGCTCTGACAGTCTTAAGTCTTCTCTTAGCATTAATTTGAAAACAGCATCAAACAATCCGAGTGCATGGAGCTCAGAAAACTTCTTCATCAATAGTCGCATCGCACAAGGGAGACCAACTGTTTTTTGTAATGACTGCAATCGCCATCAAGAATTTTCGACCAATTTTTCCACTAAAGACTCTAGAAATATCTCTGAAAAAAGTCACAGTATTGCACCCTTTTATTTGTTAAAGCATTTTATAATAATTGAATCAGAGACCAAGTAAGTTGGCTTTGTGGTAAGGTGTATTTGTCAGTTTGTTTTTCTTTTTCCTTTTCAAATGCCTTTATGTAAGATTATAATTATTTAATCATTAAATGATATTGAAAAAAGGGTTAAATTGACGGGCAAAATGTAGAAAATGATGTTAAGTAGCTAAATTATACTTATGATTTACTTGTAATAACACAAGCAAACTTAGGGTATGCAAAAATAGTGGACAATAAATCTTAAATAAATCTTGCGTACACAACTGCTCTTGTTCTTAAACTTGCCCATCAATGAAAGATGACACTTTACACCTTCTTGTGATGCATGGGCATTCGGCCTTCTACAAGTGATATTTCCTCGTTATTTATTTATTTTCTTTTATTTTGACTTTTACAACTATGGCTTACAGCAAAAGTACGTGAAATTCTAGAGTTAAAAAAGCTTTCTACCTTTTCTTTATTAGCGTTCTTTCTATTCCGCGGAATGCATTTTTCGTGACTCGTGAAGCTTTTGTTGTCCTGGAGTTTGTATTTGCCACACCAGTTTGTTACGTTACGAATATTCCTTTATTCACCTTTATACACAAATCGAACGAGAGCCAATGCACACAACTGATAACTTCTTTTAGCTTCTTCGAGAAGTGTCGGAAGCTTCGTGTTTAACAACCCCCGGCAAATGATGCCATCCGCTATTACGAAATATGCTAATATTTTACGTTAAGATCGCTTCTTTCGGTTCTTTGTATGATTCATTCCCTTTATTCTTGACCAGAAACGCACGACTGCACTCTAAGTAAGACAAACTTCCTCACCCTACCCCCCAGCCCGGTATTTGAAAACTCTCCATACCGACAATTGATATTAAGTAATGATGCATATTCAAGATGGTCGACTGGTAATCGTGGGCGCGCAACGAGTACAGGAGAGGTCATCGAGGTCGCGGGTTCGAATCACGCTATAGGAGTTATTCTTAATCTGGCTTGGGAGCCGAATAACTTCTCCCCGAGTATGATTTGGAGCTGGCGAACATGGAGTAACTCTCAAACTGGCTTGGGGGCCGAGTAACTCCTCCCCGTGGAATTTGCTATTTGATTTTGATTTCTTACCATGTTTATCCTTTCTGATTTTTTTCTATTTTTGTGAGCAGTTATTCTAATTATTTTAACTTCTTACTGGTCGTGACAATATAGACCGAACGCTGCGAGGTCTGCACAAAAACGACAGCACGGCTCAAGTAGGCGAGTTTCGTAAGTTGTTTTTTTTTAAAAAATACTTATGGCATTCAAACCAAAATTATTAATTTATCTCTTAAAAAGCACTTTCCCCACTTAAATTCAAAGGGACATGTTATTGATGACGCGAGCACCTCAGAAAGACCGAGCAAGAATTCAACAAAGGTTTGTGACGGAATTTGTCGAAAATCACAGCAGCTACTGGTTTTTTCTTTTTCAAATATGCCAAAGAATTTTGTCGATCTTAGAAATAAATATATGTTTCTCGCGTCAGTAATTATGGAGCCAGAAAATGCTGCTGTGGAAATGAATTCAAACCTAAAAAAGTAGCTGTAAAGTCAGTCGTCCTCATCACTCTCGATAACAAATGGACGCTTGTTTCTATTATTCTTAAGAATTTTTACATCACCATGAAATACCTGGAAGGTGGATCCAGTGATAGATTTACGTTTGCACCTGCAAAACCTGGAGCGGTAGAAGACAGTAGAGGCCCGTTTATGACTGGCTAATCAATGTATTTCCATGACATTGCTGGTGGCGATTGCTGCAGTCGAGTGAGTGGCTATAGCTACTTGATATTCTTGATTTTGCACAATTGAAATACTTTCATCTCTGGATTCAGAACGGTCAACTCTGCTGAGGATCATAGACCTTCTCTTTTGGTGTTTATAACTTGCTGATTGGATATAAGATTGTAAAATCCGGCTCCTTGTAAACTCTTTCTTGGTTGAGCCACCAAGTTGTTCAGAATATCTGCATCGAGGAGCCTTGAAATACAGGTTTTCCTGGCAAGAATGATTGGTTACCCTTTTTCCTTCAAGCTGAAGCCCAGCATTCTTCGCTATTATGGAGAGAGACTTTCTAATCTCATTCTTGCCAAGGGGTGCCTTCCTCATTTGAGAGCTAATTATGGCGGACCGCCAAGTAAAACGGTGACTCTGGCGTATTCAGTCATCTCCAATGGCCGATGACTGCAAGATTTCTTGTAGAAATTACCCGAGTAACTCACCGACGAGGGATATTTATGCAACTTCGGAAAAGACAAGTGAAATTAATCCTTAATTTTATTCGGTCCCAAATGATTACCTAAACTAATTGAACAAGAAATGTCTGTGTAATAAATGTGTCCAAAGAGGTAAAAATGCGTTATATCTGGCGTGTAACACTGTACCAATGCAAACACTTATTAGCTTCTTCGAGAAGTGTCGGAAGCTTTGTGTTGACCCCCGGCAAATGATACCATCCGCCATTACGAAATATGCCAATATTCTACGTTAAGATCGCTTCTTTCAGTTCTTTGTATGATTCATTCCCTTTCTTCTTGACCGGAAACGCACGATTGCACTCTAAGTAAGACAAACTTCCTCACCATACCCCCCAGCCCGGTATTTGAAAACTCTCCATACCGACAATTGATATTAAGTAATGATGCATATTCCAGATGGTCGACTGGTAATCGTGGGCGCGCAACGAGTGCAAGTGAGGTCATCGAGGTCGCGGGTTCGAATCACGCTATAGGAGTTATTCTTAATCTGGCTTGGGGGCCGAATAACTTCTCCCCGAGTATGATTTGGAGCTGGCGAACAAGGAGTAACTCTCAAACTGGCTTGGGGGCCGAGTAACTCCTCCCCTTGGATTTGCATTTTGTTTCTGATGTCTTTTCAATTTTTCCTCTTTTTATCATCATTTTATGCCCTGTTTTTTCCTCTTTTTTTTTTTTGAGCAGTTGTATTTTCGAGAACGGTTTTGGTACGTGTCGGTTGCATTTTCCCTTTTTTTCGAAATCAGGTGTAACATCTTTTTCTCTGTTTATGTCATTATTATTATTACCACTTATTATTATTATTTTTTAATCATCTGATTTCTGCATTTCGGTTGGGGTCAGTTGCAAACCAGTGTATTCTAAGGTAGCTTTAATTTGTCGCCCATAAGTAATTAAGCTTGAACAATAGGAGTTAGTGTCAAAATATTTGTATTGACGTCTCCTTTTTTTCCCCCATTGACTGTAGCTGGAGTTTTAAAAATAAGATCCGCAATTTAAATCAACATCTTTCACTTTTTACAACCTTTTCGGTCCCTTTTATTGGGGAAATAATCTCACTGATTGATGTAAGCACCAGTCCTGTTGTCAAGGACCAAACAGACTGTGGACTTAATTGATATCTTCTACATTTAGCTGCAATGCTAAAAGAGAAAACTCCTAATACTCGCCGTGAAATTCGAGAAAAACCCCCGCTAAGTTAACATGTAGATTAAGCTCTGACAGTCTTAAGTCTTCTCTTAGCATTAATTTGAAAACAGCATCAAACAATCCGAGTGCATCATTTGCCGGGGGTTGTTAAACACGAAGCTTCCGACACTTCTCGAAGAAGCTAAGAAGTGTTTGCATTGGTACAGTGTTACACGCCAGATATGACGCATTTTTACCTCTGTGGACGCATTTATTACACAGACATTTTTTTTACAATAAGTTTACTTTTAGCCAGACGCGGCATTCATCTTGTTCAATTAGTTTAGGTAATCATTTGGGACCGAATAAAATTAAGGATTAATATCACTTGTGTTTTCAGAAGTTGCATAAATTGCCCTCGTAGGTGAATTACTCAGGCAATTTCTACAAGAAATCTTGTAGTCATCGGCCAGTGGAGATGCCTGAATAAACCAGAGTCACTGTTTTACTTGGCGGTCCACCATAATCGACTCTCAAATGAGGACGTTTGGTATATGAAGCACCGCTGAGATTATAGAAAGTCTCTCTCCATGAAAGCGAAGAATGCTGGGCTTTAGCTTGAAGGGAAAAGGGTAACTAATCATTCTGGTATGAAAACCTGTATTTCAAGGCTCCTCGATGCAGATATTCTGGAAAACTTTGAGGCCCAACCAAGAAAGAGTTTACCAGGAACCGAATTTTACAATCTTACATGCAAGCAGCAAATTATAAACACAAAAAGAGAATGTCTATGATCCTCAGCAGAGTAGACTGTTCTGAATCCAGAGATGAAATTATCTCAAGCGTGCAAAATCAAAAATTTCAAGAAGCCACTCGCTCGATTACACCATGCCAATTACCACCACCACGAATGGAAACTCATTTATTAGCCAGTCATGAACAACAGTTCTAACAGGCCTTTACTTCATCTACGGGACTCTACTTCCACCGCTCCAGTTTTTGCAGGTGCAAACTTAGATCTATAAATGGATCCACCACCTTCCAAATGTTTCATGGTGATGAGAAAATCGTTAAGAACAACCAAAAAAAAGCGTTCATTTGCTATAGAAAGTGGTGAGCGGATTGACTTTACGGCTGTCTCTTTAAGTTTGAATTAATTTCCTCAGCACCATTTTCTTGCTCCATAATTTCTGATGCAAGGAACAACAAGTTTTTCCAGGATCGACAAAACTCTTTGGAAAATTTAAAAAACAACCAATGCAATAAAAAATTTTAATAATCTACCTATTAAACTCGCTTACTCGAACCATACTGTCGTTTTTGTGGAGACCTCGCTGCGATCGGTCCGAATTACCACGACCTGGGGCCAATATTTCTAAGTACCGCACTCGCACTCAGTCGGTAAGAAGTTAAAATAATAATGACAATAATAATAATAACATTAAATTGCAAAAAATTTATTATTTGTTATTATTATTGTTATTATTATTTGAACTTCTTACTGACCGACATACGCTAATTTATATTACATCTAATTTCGAGAAAAAGAAAGGAAAAAGAAAGGGAAAAAAGAAAGGAAAAAGAAAGGGAAAAAAGAAACAAAGACGTACGAAAACCATATCACTGAAGAATGCTTAGTGGCCCTAAAAAAATAACTGCTCAGAAAACAAAGAAAAAGATAAAAAAGAAAAAGAAAAAGACAGCAAAATCAAAATGCGAATTCCACGGGGAGGAGTTACTCGGCCTCCAAGCCAGTTTGAGAGTTACTCCTTGTCCGCAAGCTCCAAATCATACTCGGGGAGAAGTTATTCGGCCCCCAAGCCAGATTAAGAATAACTCCTATAGCGTGATTCGAACCCGCGACCTCGATGACCTCACTTGCTCTCGTTGCGCGCCCACGATTACCAGTCGACCATCTGGAATATGCATCATTAAATAATATAAGTTGTCGGTATGGAGAGTTTTCAAATACCGGGCTGGGGGGGAGGGTGAGGAAGTTTGTCCATATGAGAGTGCAATCGAGCGTTTTCGGTCAAGAATAAAGGAAATGAATCACACATAGAACTGAAAGAAGCGATATCAACGAGGAATATTAGCATATGTGATAATGGCGGACGGCCTCGCTCGCTGGGGCTCGTTAAACACAACGATTCGGACACTTCTCAAAGAAGTTATCAATTGTGTGCATTGGCTCTCGTTCGATTTTTGTATAACGGTGAATAAAAGAAAATTCGTAACGTAACAAACTGGTGTGGCAAATGCAAACTCCAGGACGCCAAAAGCTTCACGAGTCACTGAAAATGCATTTCGCGAAATAGAAAGAACGCCAACAAAGAAAAGGTAGAAAACTTTTTTAACTCTAGAGTTTCACCTACTATTCCTGTAAGCCATAGTTGTAAAAATCAAAACAAAAGAAAATTAAAAAAAACCAGGAAATATCACTTGTAGAAGGCCGAATGCCCATGCACCACAAGAAGGTGTAAAGTGTCATCAAAATACTGATCAACAAATAGGCAAGTTTAAGAACTGGAACAGTTGTGTACACAATATTTATTTAAGATCTATTGTCCACTATTTTTGCTCACCCTACGTTTGCTTGTGTTATTAAAAGTAAATCATAAGTATAATTTATTTACTTAACATCATTTTCTACATTTTCCCCTTCAATTTAACCCTTTTTTCAATATCATTTAATGATTGAATAATTATAATCTCACATAAAGGCATTTGAAAAGGAAAAACAAAAACAAATACACCTTATCACAATGCGAAGTTACTTTGGTCTCTGATTCGATTATTATCAAACTCTTTAACAAATAAAAGGGTGCAATACTGTCTCTTTTTTCGGAAATAATTCTAGAGTCTTCAGTGGAAACATTGGTCGAAAACTCTTGATGGCGCTGAGCGGTCATTACAAAAACAGGTGGTCTCCCTTGTGCGATGCGACTACTGATGAAAACGTTTTCTGAGCTCCATGCACTGGGATTGTTTGATGCTGTTTTAAAATTAATGCTAAGAGAAGACTTAAGACTGTCAGAGCTAAATCTACATGTTAACTTAGCGAAGGTTTTTCTCGAGTTTCACGGCGAGTATTAGGAGTTTTCTCTTTTAGCATTGCAGCTAAATGTGGAAGATATCAATTGAGTCCATGGTCTTTTTGGTCCTTGCCAAAAGGAAGCTGGTGCTTACGTCAATCGGTGAGATTATTTCCCCAATAAAAGGGACCGTAAAGGTTGTAAATAGCGAAAGGTGTTGATTCAAATTGCGGATCTTATTTTTAAAACTCCAGCTACGTTCAATGTTGGGGAAAAAAAAGGGAGACGACGATAGTAATATTTTGACACTAACTTCTATTGTTCAAGCTTAATTACTTGGGGCGACAATTTAAAGCTACCTTTATACAAAAGGAACATGACGCATTTCCTATCTCGCGCATAAAACATTCCATCCAAAATACATTCATACATGTCTTTTGTTTTCTTTACAATAATTGTCAAATTCTCTCGAGTTCGTTATCTTTTTTTTTTTTTTTTTTTCATAATCTAACAGACATAAACTATGTCACTCCGCGTGGACCTTCCTGCAAAATTTTACCGAAATCGCATAGTAGTATTCTCAGTTGTGGATAAAGCAGGTTAACATGGGGTTTTACATAACATATGTCATAAACGGGTACCCGTGAGAAAGCTGACTAACATTTACTGAGCGGGAAACATTTCATTTGTCATTTTGGAAATCATGTATGCTCGTGGAAAATGTCCTGTCTTTTTTATGACACTTACACAGGTTATTTAGCTCTAGATGGGTGTCCGCTGAATAGCCTTATACTCCGCTCGGGCGCTTGTTCGGAAGTTGTTCGGAAGTTGTTCGGAAGTTGTTCGGAAGTTGTTCGGAAGTACGAAGGAAGTCCGTTGCCAGCTTTGCTACCAGGCCTCTTAGTCGAGTATGTTGCAGACAATTCAGTGCAGCAGACATAACAATAACTCTGCAGCTTCACAAACACGAAGTCGTATTTCGACACTTGGCTTGCAAAATAATTATTTATACACTGTGGCCTTTTTAAAATTTTTATAGCCTTTGGCATAAAATCCCAAAGTACATCATAATGAATAGTTCCAGTTCCAAGGAATTTCTCCAAGAGCTCAAAGAGAAGGCTAAGAGCAGTGTTCCTGAAGTTGCAGAGGAACGTCAAACGTACGTTGATCCAACAGATGGAACAGTTTATGAATGGGACTCTGAAAAACGAGGATGGTTTCCTAAGGTATTAATACTGTTGAATGTTGATTGCATTCCTTAACTATCCTTTAAGTTTGATTCCTGTTTTTCGCCAAAAGCGGAATAGTTATCGGTATTCAAGGACCTTCTTTCGTTATTGAGTTTAATTGTTCATTATCTTTTGAGAGATTTCCATACAGCCGGATATCATTCCTATAAAACCGTAGTCCCGGTGTCATTGTTTTCTTTATAAAAGAACTGTATGCATAATGAAGTGGAGGGCTGTTCGGAAATCTTGCCGTATCTCTTTTTATCACAAATCCAAATCATTCTCCATGGGGATTTGATATGAAATTCTTTTAGTTGAGTTTGGATTATGCTAAATGAAAGCTGAAATTCAAATTAATGATAATACGTGAATCAAGTAACCAGTTTTGGAGAAGTGGCCAAAGCAAGGCTTTTAGTGTTCATCTGATACCTTGTGAGTGAATGGAACTTGTGGACATGAGGTTTTTCATTTGATATAAAGTTCTTATTTTTCCTAACACTATTAATGATCTAATTCCAGGTGGATGAAGATTTCCTTGCTTCATATCAAATGAACTATGGTTTCACGCCTGATGGTGAACAAGCTGTAACAGTGAGTAGTGACAGTCAGACAGCTGGCCCACATGTACCACAGACTGTACAAAGCCAGGTACAAATAAATCATTCTGTGCTATTTACATTTTTGTACATGTGTATTCACTTTTTGCTTCTATACCCAAAGGTGATGTACTTTCCTCAGTTTTATAGGTGATGGCAGTTGATATGTTTGTTCACCATTATAATTAATGAATAGTTTATTATTTTGTAATGACTGATTCATTGCTCTATGTGTAGTTCTGTTACGGAGCCTTTGATTTTAAAATTTATTAGCTTATTCATATACTAGGTAGCTGTTTTTCCATTTGTCTACCTGTCTGTCTGTCTATCTGTCTTTTTGTTTTTGTCAGTCTGACTAACTGACTTACTATCTACAAGCTCTCCCCTCCTATAAATCAAGTTGGTTAACTGTGTGGAAGCCCAACACACACAACACCAATTTTCCATCACTGAGATAAGAAGAGGGATGTAATGAAAAATTACTATTAAACAAAGTCATCATTTTTTGTATACAAGGATCAAAAGAGAGAGATAGAAGATGATCAGGGATCAGAATCAAAGAAAAAGAAAAGGAAAGCAGATGAAGGTAGAAAGCTTTGTTTTTAAATATGTTTTTATTTGATTTACTGATTAAAGTTAATATGCAAAGAAATTGTAAATCTCTTTGATTAATTCTGGTTGCTTCAGTCTTTGCTTAAACTCAAACCTCTCTTTCTAGATCATATACCCTTATCTCTCTTTCACACTTTCAGGTTGGTTTGAAGTTGAGGGCAGCAAAAATCCAAATGTTTATGTGTCTGGTGAGTTTTCAAATATTTCAGGTTACATATACGTGTTGTTAAGCATAGTTAAATGTATTTCATTGTTCATTTGCCGTTATCATAGGATACAAGATTTATGCTGGTTATCAGACTGTTGCTTTCAATAAGACCTGTCACTCTCTGGAGCTCTGGCAGGTATTCTGCTGTAAAATGCCAGGTTTACTTTGGAAGCTTTCAAGAAAACTCATGAATTGAGTTTTAAAAATGCTTTGAGATCCTCTAGAGTTCATTCAGTTAACTGTTACCTTTACAAAGAAGTTTTGATGAAAATGACTGATATTGTCTTATCATATATTCCAACATATATTTTATACATTTCCAGCAAAAAATGATTTTGAGTTTCCAAGAACATACAGACTTATTAAAATCTTGGTCACCAGTAACCATATGTCCTTTCAGAGGACTTTTTGTGTGAAACTCAGGGAGTAGGCTTACATGTCAGCAAATGAAAGATTTTGATCAGAAATAGAACAATCAGGTGAACAATTGTTATAAAAGAGATGGATATTTAATGATCAACTAGGATAGTTTAACACCAAAAACTCTGCTTGAAGCCATTTTTTTATAAATGGAAGTAATGGGATAACAAGAGGGAAATTCTCTGGCAGGTGCTATACTGAGGTAGCCAACTTCTTCAAATCTTATCGAAAGCACTGGGTTATAACAAATTTACCAGTATACCATTGGCGCAGCTGAAAATCTTCAATTTATATTGAGTCAGACTTGCCAAAAAAAAGTCTACAATTTAATGTAGTGGTTAACTCCAGTTTCTATTAGTAAGTAATATGCATTTAAAAATGAATGTTCCAAAGGTTGAAAGTAAATGTGGTATTTAACATCTATTTTTTTTTGTCTTGTAATGTGCTTGTAAGTTTGAATCCTTTCTGTTTAGGACTACCACAGGATACCACTGAAGAAGAATTTATTGAAATGATGAGCAAGTATGGCATCATCATGCAAGATCCCGAGACAAGTAAGTCTGATTCATAAGTGTTTGGTAGAAACTGAAATTGTGACATGTACTGTTAGAGTGTAACTGGTTGCTTGTAACTATGATGAGGTGCTGTGAAAAGCCTATCAGTACGAATATGCAAGACTTTGCAGTTGAAAATGAATTATAAATGCTAACAACTTCCCACACTTGTATAGCACTTAATAATTACATGTATAACATCAATACTTTAATCTTGTTTTCAGACAAGCCTAAAGTAAAGCTCTACAGAGACCAAAATGGTCAAATTAAAGGAGATGGGAGGTGCTGCTATTTGAAGGTACATGTGTTTTATAATTGTTATAGGAATAATTACATTTCACTATTTAGAAAAAAATCATTTTGTTTAATGTAGCTTTTGAATAATTGGAAAACTTCTTGAAGTTAGGGAGTGTGCTTGTTTTTTTTTTTTTTTTTTTTCTGAAGGTTGAGACCCTAATTCTCATTTGCAGCCACTTTTTTCAGTAGCTGTGATGGAGATTATTTAACACCTGAACAAGATAATTTTCTGCTTGGGACTTAAGTTTTCATTCTGTTTCCTGTATTGTGTATTAGCCATATATCTCACTCATTGATAAACTTTGATATCTAATCCTCTGTCTTTTTTTTTTTTTTTTTTTTTTTTCCAGCGTGAAAGTGTTGATCTTGCAATAGAACTCTTGGATGAATCTGACTACAAAGGACGAACTATACATGTTGAACAGGTATGTCTGCTAGTTATATGCTTTATTTGGTTTTTACCTGGAATTTGCTCTGAATTTCCACCTTGCTAATCATATGACTTGCTACAGGGGTATAACCTGAGAAAATACACAGATGTACAAGTGTAGTAAGAGTAGTAGAGAAAAAGGGAAAGGAGAGGGGTGAAAGGGGGGGGGGAGGTTTAAATAACGAGGGTGGTCATTTGGTTAGAAACTTTAAGGGAAGGTGGTGGGAGAGACGCTTTGAAAGGCAAAGGGACACCAAAGGTCAGAGATCAGATGAAGCAGATTGCTAATTGAAAGGTAGTGATATAACCAGGAGGATGTTTCTTATTGTTTGCTAGAGTATTGCAGTCTTGTAAAGGTTTATCAGTGTGTAGGAAATGGCATACAGTAAATCAGTAACTTTTTTGTCCCTTCCTTTGGTTGTTTCAGGCTACATTTCATCTGAAAGGTGATTACAATCCAGCTCTCAAGAAAAAGAAAAAGAATAAAAAGAAGAAAGCTGGAAAAGGACAGGAAAAGTAAATTTGGTTTGCCATTTCTGTATGTCATTGTATCATTTTGGGGCTCATAAAGATATGATTTTACATTACAATGTACTTATATCAGGAAAATGTTTTTTTTTTTCAGATTACTGGATTGGGTGGAGAGAGATGAGAGGAAAAAAAATGAGAGGATCATTGTTTTCAAGAATATGTTTGATGTTAAAGACTTTGAGGTTTGTTGTTAATTTTCTTTAGTCTTTTCTGCCAAAAGTTACTCAAATTTTACATGCAGAACACAATGTGGGAAAGAAATTAGAGCATGACAGGATAAAAAAAATGAGGAATAGAATCTTGAGGGAGCATTTACTGTGATACGTCGTATAAGGGGAACTGTGATGCATGTACAGAAATCGCATAAGCTAATATTTAAAGGTTTCAAAACCAGGGGCCTCAACTGAAGGGGAACGTTGACATTTTGAGTTGATTGATGCATTTATGCAAAACATGAATCAAGAGTTTTTCTTGTTTCAGCCGGAACTGAAGTCTCTGAAATAGTTAATGAAATCTTATCACATTTAGACAGCCTCATGCATAAGATTGTGCCTTTTATTTCCAAGTTTTTTTCCTTTTATTTGTTTGAATCAGATTTAATTACCGTAATAACTTCATAATAACTTCTTCTGCTTTCTCTCTTTGTAGAAAAATCCTCTTTTGATCACAGAGTTGCGCGATGACATGAAAGCAGAATGTGAAAAGTTTGGTGAAGTGAGGAAGGTGATCGTGTTCGATGTGAGTGTTTCTCACCTTGGAACAAGGTGTAAAGTTTACAAACACATTTTTAAATTGATGTTACTGGTAATTCAGTCTCTGGTTGGAATTTCTCAGGAAAGCTATGACTTTGTAAAATTATACTTGTTATGTTGTAATAAAGTTTATGTGTCTTCCGATAATTGTTATAAAAGTTTGTCTCAAGCTCTCTTTTATCGATTTAAGTTGCTAATATTGCAGTCACTGAATAATGCGTACATGTAAATATGTGACTCGAGGTGATAAAGTACGGACTGTTAGGAATTAAAGCTGCAGTAGAATATTTATTTTGTCACTGAATCTCCAGCATATGCAAAGCTTTGTAGTTCATAAGGTTATTTGAGAATTTATTCTAACCAGTAATTCTGCTGTTTATGTCTGCACAGCGTAACAAGGAAGGAGTTTGTTCAGTGGCGTTTGCAACATTTGAGGGAGCTGAGACTTGTTTGCCTGTAGGTTCCTTTAAGATTATTTTGTGGCCTTTTTTTTCACCCAAGGTCTTTCCCCTTCGGTCTCTCTTGGTACTCGAAAGACTCTGGAGTTGAAGTATTTTCTCGCTTTTTCTACCTCAACTTGAATACTTGAATACCAATATCTGATTGGTTCATTTTCAATTCTACTTGATTCTTATTGGCTGTCGTTTCTACTTGTACTAGGTGATGAATGGTCGATGGTTCGCCGGCCGGAGAATAACGGCTGAAAAATGGGATGGAAAGACAAACTTCAAAGTGGAGGAAACGGAAAAACAAGAGGAAGAGCGGCTTGATGAATGGGAGAAATATTTAGCTGGTGATTTAGACTAAACAGAGGATGCACCTAACCAAGGTAAACCTGGTTCACGAAGAACGAAAAAAATTTGGTCGTCTTGCTTGAAAACGAACAGTAGTGAAAAGGGCGAATTACGCTTCAGGTCTTGAGAGTTAGAGTATTAATTAACATTTCGTCATTTTCAGGAAATATCGTAGATATTCACCAAACGAATGTCAATAAACGAATCATCTAACACGGAGAGCAACGCAACTGAGTTGAAAACCTGTAAACGGTTTAAGAACACAGGATCAATGATTGCTTCAATGGCAAATAGACTTTAGCGCAACCTGTTGCTAATGTTTGCTCTGGCGGATCCCAACACCCGACTTGTGTCAAGCATGGAACAGCTGATTCGTACGATCTGCTAGAACTAGGGGAAGAAAGGAAGGCTTGTAGTCTTGATAAGAAATATAAAACATTATACGAAAAGCAGCAATTTATTACAGTATCCGTAACAAAGAGCATAGCGAAAACCACCGTTATCACAAACATCTTATTTGTTCGAGGAAATGAGACAGCTATTTAAGTAGTGAACAGTTCGAATTTACTTTTGTGCATTTTGGATTTCACTAATCTACGCCACCGCTTCCTGTGATATTGACAAGTGTTCATCAAGTAATGGCAACCTTCTTTGATGTTTATCGTACATTTGTTAGAAAAAAAACTCACTAACTATATGACTACAGTCCCTCTGATAAAGGGATAACGTTCGAACCGTCAGCTTTTAAAACCCTCTACGGTGGCCAATTTGCATCATCAACTTTTTTATAAACCATATTACAATGTAGCACTTCCCACAGACGCAGTATCACAGTTTCTTTAGAAACTTACTCCCTTTACACATAAAATGCACGAGCGCATATGATTTTCGTTACGTTGAGAAAAAAAAACTGAACTCTTCTTTATTTACGGCAAATTTCCTTCCAAATTATGAGATGCCTGTGCTAGTATTAAACTTGTTTATCAGTTTTCCCAAACACCGTGAATGTCCTACTGTAGAATCTCATGTAAAACAGTACTGAATTGTCTTCCTCCTCAAACGCCACCTGCTCCTTTTATTTATCTAATTAACATAATTTTAAGGAATTGGCGGTAGAGTGGAGGAAATTATCCTCCTAATATTATGAAGACATTGAGAATTATCATAACAGTAAAACAGCACTGGCAGAAAATAACGATTTATCTCTCTCTCCCGTCTTATGAATTACGAGCGTCTCGTTTCTTTATAATTCGGCAGAAGTATTGGATAAATCGCAAGCTGCTACGCTTTGTCATTTTTTTTTTTATCCATATTAAGCGTGCTCATAAAACCCTATTTTGGTAACCGGATAATTGAATGACCGGTAGGAACTTAAATTTCAATTTCCCAACTGTATTCGCGTTTCAATTGCAGTTATTACTCACCGGTCGATGGTTCACTTCAAACTTAATGAAATGCCCGACAATTTTTATAATATACTGAAAGAGGAATCGCTTACTGAATCAGCTGGTCCGTGTTTTTGCGAAATAAATTGACAATGATTCTTTAAAGATTTTTTTGTCACTTTAATGACCGGCAAGGTTTGCTGTATTGGTGCATTAATGGCCCTTGTGTGTGATTTTCTCGACAAAAATTTCTCGACCGTCATTAGTAATACGACAGATCCAAATTAACTGCGCTTTCTATTTAGCTGATCGGTGAGAAGTTCAGCGAAATCTTAATTTTAACAAGCAGACTTTATTAAGGCACGACTTCAATTTTTGCTTATAGTGAATCTCCTTAGGGCTATAACCGCTTCGAGGAGTATTTTGAAAATTAATTAATTTCAGTGTGCAGGATAATCTAGCCCCTAATCTTAGACATCATTTATAACTTCGGGAAATTTTAGTTGTTTACTTCAAGAACTTATTGACAGCTCTGAAACATTATATGTGTACGTGTATAGCACAGAACAGTATTATACGCACTTAGAACTTCATCATTTATTTAAAAGAAACTGCACCTTTTTTTTTCCCTTTTACAAAATGAGTGTATTTTAAAGAAAAGAAAACGAGGTACGGAAAACTTCTTATATAAATTACTCTAGTCTGGTCCTTTGTTTAATTTAAAGAATTGTCGTTATCGAGCAGAAGCGTATAGATTTTTTTAATTTATCGCCGCACGAAAACGTAAATAGAAAAGTGGTCCCATTTATCTTCGTCGCTTTTCGTGCTATCCGCAGTTAATCCACTCTTTCCGCCGCTATTGGAAACCAGGTCGAAATCGGAGTCTTTGAGCCGTTTGAAAGCTCTCTCGATGTGATTATGTTTAAGATAAAATCTGTTTGTATATCTGTTGCCTTCGGGGTTAGAGTCCCGTGTCTCGTTCAAAGTTTCTCCAAACACCTCGCGACATAAAGACACTTGGCCAGAAACTTCAATTCTTTGCAACTTGCGAAAAGTTACGTCTGCTTGGCCGGTGCGTCCAAACGCATATGTACCGCGAATGTGTAAGGTAATGTAACCAAACTGTTCGCTTACGACTGTAGCTGCTCGTTCCCGCCTTTTTGAGTATTGCTCAAGTTGTTGTTCTAGATCTTCCATTTCAAAGAACTCTGCTTCCGTTTTAAGCCTTTCAATCTCGCAGAAATCCTCTGGAAGATGCAATCGTTTGGTGCGCAGAAAGTCAAGTATATACCGAAACAACGACCCATCGCGATCTATGAAATATTTCCCAGAGTTGTCTTTATTTACTTCCTGCCTACCGCTGAACATTCGACCCAGAAGCGAGTCGGGATCTCTCGTTAATGTCAACACCGATGTTGAATAATACTTACCGCCGACGTTGAGTTCGATGTTTTCTGGAAACAATCGATAATGTTCTTGTGTTGGAGACACGCCAAAACCAGAAGCCATGTTCAGCACGATGTATTTTGTAGTGCGATCCCAGCTGTACGTGTTGTGTTTATTTGTGTTTGACGACAGCGAATAAGAAATGAGGAGGTGGAGAAATGAATAGATTACTGTCTGCCGCGTGTTGTGTTTGGTTTTAGAGCTTTCCTTTGGATAATAATTGACAGCTCCTTGGGAATAACATTAAATTATTTTGGTTGTGAAAGGGGGACTTACCTCGCTGTTACGCAAAACAAAGCGTCACCGTCGACGGAATGAAAGTAACCACATGAAGAACCCATTCTGCCATTGTAAGCTGTGTTTTAACAATCGGTGCGACGCTTCCCGCCAAACAGATTAGGCAATTCTTATCCATTATTTTATATTTATCAAATAATGAAAGATGGGATTTAAAACAAAAGTGCAAACAGAAATAAAATCGTAGACTCCCCGTCTCGCCATTTAAACATTGTTTAAGAAACTGCATATTATTAAATACTGAAAAAGAAAATTTCACAGTGGACATTTTATCAATTTTTTTTTTAATATCCATCTTCACCTTTTGCAAATACATTTCAGCATTCATAACAGTTCGCGTCTTTTTTTCTTTTGAACTAAGCTGCAGTCACCGTTTAAGATTTTTTATATTGCTTTTACGAACGACGGCATACTCGATTTATTCAAATTAATATCCGGTAATAATATGGGATTGCACCTTTTATGAAAACAAATTGAACCGAGTTGTGATACCGAGAGCATTTTAGAAATAACTCATTAGTTTATTTTTATTAAATGGATCTCGGAAATATCACACGCAAATTTTTAGTTTCGTTCGTGTGCGCGACCCTTGATATTTACTTTATTGTCTGTAGTTAAACAAACGCACGTTTTTCTTTAGAATTGGCCCGCCTCTTTTCTACGTTCAATAGTCAGTCTTCGGGGTAGAATAATCAGGTAATACTGAAGCAGATATCTCGTCTCCGTGGTTACCAGGATCATTGACAGATGATACTTTGGGACAGGACAGGACAGGACAGGAAAGGAGATTGATCCGCTAGACCAAAAAAATAGTGTGCCATGTATGGTTAAATTTTCACTCTCTTAAACCTAAAATAAACGAGCAGTAATTCATTACGAACGAGGAAAAGAGAAAAGTAGAAGTTACCCAAGGGGTGCCACCTTTCCTAGGCACTACAGATATACCAAGTAGATCTTAATGGGGTGATAGCTTTTACGACTGATGGTTAAAATTTTGGCCATGTTATGGCTAACGGCAAGAGATGCTAACGGTTAATATCTTTCATTTGCTGTCACCAAAAATTTATTTTACGTTTAACTTATCTTACAACTAACCATTTCAATTTGTCAATTTTTACTCCCAACGGCTAAATTATTTTGCCCGGTTTACGGCTAACGGTTAACCCCATTGAGACCTTCTAGGCTTCCTTTGTACTTTCGATGGTATTTTTTTTCCGACATGTTCTCGGTTTTTATTTGGAGTATGAGAGGTACATCTTAGTGTAACAGGTGAAAAATGACTTCTTCCGGTTATTTCAACCCAACGTCCCTGCGCAAGTGTAACTTTCTTAGTGTTTTAAATCCAAATCCGTGACTCTATCTATGCAATGTTTGCTGACACAATCGGGTCGTGTCAGCTTGCATATGTGCAAAGGAAGTCGAGTAGAACTTTAATGCAGCTTTAGAGCGTAGAAGATAAAGATCATGGTTGGTGAATTCCTTATTAGCGTACAGGAAGCTGTACATCTACAGTGTCAATCTATCCTATGGCTAACGTACAGTGTTAAGCGTGCAGGAATCTAAGTTTGTGGCCAACAGTGGTATACCTCCGCTTACTCATGCATGTAATGCAGGATTTTAAGCAGTTGGTATGTTAACATGGGTGATTCTTAACATGGCTTTTTGGTCTTGTTAATTTTCACAGATTTGAAATTCTAACTCTAAATATACTTTATGTAGATCCTCTACTTTTTCGATGTTTAGATTATATTTCGGTCCAAAAGATCACATGCAGTTTATAATCTCTTGTTCGGTCCTAATCTGGAGAGAGAAGTCCAATCGTGTCTAGATATGATTCTATGTTGACGATGAGAGACAGGGTTTCGATCACAAGGGACTTCTTCAAGTGGTTTCTCTCTCTATGTTAACACATCTGTCATGAAAGATATGAAACATTAAACATCTTTCCTTATTCGACGCTCGAAATCAACTATCTCATTCTACACTGTGGCCTCACTGGGGACTTACGCTATCGCCGATCTTAGCCATTAGTGAAGTAGATCTCAGACTCAGGACTTCTTGGACGAACTCGAACTTAATGTTGCGCATCGTTTTTTTCTGGCGGCTGATTAATGATCTTTGAAGAAAATAGCACTGTGCGCAAAGTGAACAATGTTACCACATATTTTAGTGATATCTGTGGTACCATAAAGACCATCTTTGATCAAAACGACCTTTAGGCGAGTGGTCGAACTCTTTGGCAGGAAACGTCTCTACTCGAGGATTCAATTTTCTCCGTCTACTCAAACTGAACAGACCGGTACCTGAATTTGATTTTGAACGCTTTTATCGTCTACCCTCAACTCAGCACTTTTCCATACGGTACGTTATACGTTACTATGCGCAATTTTGCCTAATTAGCAGGGGCTGAAAATTCCATATATATTTAGTCTGGTCCGTTACTTATTTGCAATATGCTAGGAAATGTCCCTATAAGCCCTAGCAATGAACACC